>NC_141354.1:40463190-40540690 GCF_057382095.1 Aulonocara sp. 'chitande type north' Nkhata Bay | reverse complement strand
CCACTCATCTCTGCTGGACACAAACCGTCCACAGCAACGACGAGCAGAACGAAAGAGGGAAAATGCCCTCGTGTTCCTGCACGCAGCTTCTTCATCTCGGAGTCATTTTTACTATTCCTGCTTCCGACTAATGACCCTCAGGTGTTAGATATCCTCACTCCCAATCCTAACAAGTGTTTCCAAAGCAGAAAGCCTGCGAGCTCACTGAGGTCCGAGAGTCTGCCCACCGAACAGGACCGAAACATCCTCGTGGCTTTCTAAATTATAAACTTCATCAGACAGCATATGTAACATGAACACGTTTTTATTTGATGTTTCTTTTTATGTTTTTTTAGTCTCCCGACAAAAAATGAGCTAAAACTTTAGAGCAACTATTTACATTTTCATAATTTATTTATTTTTTCCACACATAATTGCTTATTATTATTTAAAAATGTATGATTGTTTTATGTTTAGGCGCTAACATGAACTTTTAAAATAAACTAGAGGGTCAGGTTTGAATAGAGATCGTGGTTTACAACGATCACCACTTCTTTTAATGCGCTGGGTTCTTGGTTGCTATGGTAACACATCCCCCTCTTTGTGTGCACAGAAGCCGCAGACGTGAGCTTTACTTCCTAATGTCACAGAAACGGTGACAGCCTGTGAACGTGGACAAATGGACGACCTGTTCCTCACTACTTCACTGTGAGACGGCTGCTAGGCAACAACCTTCACCTTCACCTGAAGCCAAACTCGAAATCGTTCTCCAACCTCAGCTGAGGAACTGGCTGATGTGTGAAGAGATTTTTGAGACGCAGCATCTCAAACTCAAACAAACCCCCAAACTAATGCGAAAACAATCTGAAGCTTTAGCAAACAGGTACAAAACAACAGCACAACGCACCATTAAAACCATTACAAACCACTGCGGTTGTCATGGTCACCTACCTCCATCCACTGTCCGTGGGACTGCATGTTGAGCACAATGCAGGGGTCGGGTTTGGACAGAGCGTCCCGGTCTGAGATCCCTTTACAGGTGAGTCTGAGCTCCACTTTGGTGAGACAGGGACTGCTGAACAAGCCCAGAGAGTTGGCTGCGGACTCGTAGATGTCACTCATGGTGGAGGCGGGACAGGAAGTCTGAAGGAGAAGCAGAAAAGTTCCAGAAAAGGCAGCATTAAGCACCTTTAGTTTAGGTAGTTTAGAGTCCCCGCGTACATTTCGCTGACAGCCTCAAAGACATGTCTGAACCGTCACCATCGAGCCATTTCTCACTGCACGAACGATTCATGTACTGACCAGAATCAGTCCTGACCGCTGTCAGGCTCACAAATATCCTCTCCAGGGCAGAAACTTCTCAAAACTACTTACAACAAGCACCACTGTTATAATTAGAGATGGCACGATACCACTGCTACTGCTTCAACGTGCTACGGTTATGATCCGAGTTACGCCGTGTCGCAAGTTTTGTGAGGTGCTTTTTTGATATTTAATGGATCAAATTGCATGTTTTATTTCTCTCCGATATCCGATCCAGTAATTTACGTCAGTATCGGACCGATACCGATACGTAATATCGGATCAGTCCATCTCTAGTTACAATATCAGTGAAGAGCATGATATGACTCAACAAAATGCCAGCTCACGAGTCCTCCTGATCCCGCAGTGGAAACAGGAAGACAGAAAGAGCCAATCACATGGCCAATCATTGCACCTACCCAGAGTTCCTGCAGCAAACAGGTGCTCAGCATCAATGAGCCTCTGAAGGGCAGTAAGCTAACAGCCAGGGATATGATTCATGCAGCTTTTGTATTGTGAATTCGTACATCATCGCCACTGCAGGCTTATTAAATTCTGTTTTTCCACAAACATTTGCTTCCAGCTGTTTAAAAATGGTCACCACTGGATTGTGCTGATTGGACCAAACCGATGCAAGGAATTCTAAGGCAGATTCTTTCAAGCATCCAGCTTGTAATCCTACAGTAACCCCGTTTAGGGAGTAGGGGATATTTCAGCTTTTACAACAGTACAAATACACATCGCTGCAGAGGAACGACCAAAGTAAAAGAGACTACAAGTTAGGGGTGGGCGATATAAATGATATACGATAGAAACTATATAAATTTGGCCAACGATAGAGATTTTGACTATACCGCTCTACCGGGATAGCGCATGTTGATGATGTCAAAAGCATCGCAGCGGCTAAAACCATTATCATCTGCAAATGATGGCGGGCGACAGTCACAGCAAAGAGATGAAGCACTTTTGAAATGTGGGGAAAGCCAAAAACTGCGCTTCCTCCACTTCCGTAACATTGATTCATTAATGTTGAATTCTCTCGCAGCTGCTCTGTTCCCATGTAGTTGCACTATATTAATGAATAACCTCGTATTGTGGATGAATGCTCTCAGTTGTTCTCCTGACTGAAGTTTGCCCCGTGTACAGCATCCTGCAATGCGATTGCATTTGTCCCTGACCACCAGAATCCCTCACGTTAACTTTTATCGAGTGGAAAAAAAGTTGGCTTCATCCTCCAGCTTCACTGTGCTAATGTTATGCTAACATAGCTGTGTCGCTAGCAATCACGTAGCACAACATTATATAGCAGGTAGTCCAACTTCAGTAACCCTGCAAACGCCACTGCTGTTTAGTTTCCTGTCTTTATGTTAGAAGTGACAGCAGAGCTGTACGTTTGAATTAGTTTCAAAAATCTCTGATATGAAATGTTTAGGTGTAAACTAGCGAGCTAACTTCCTGCTAACTTCTAACTCCGTTAAATTTAATAAATTCTGTTTTCATGGATGTTAAACTTAATTGTTACACCTGGTAAAGCAGCAACGCTGATGATTTTATTAAAGATGAAAGAATTTGGACCGTTTTTAACTCTGTGTTCATTTGACTTTGGGACCTGAAGCAGAGTTTTGGACCCAGATTACTCCGCGAAGCTCCTCACTACGGCAGCCGTAATGCTCTGACATCCATCAAGCAGTGCTGCTTACCAAAGTTACACTAAAACATTTTTAACAGATTTCTGCAGCCAAAATCGGTTCGAGGTCAGTAAGCACAACCAGAATTCATACATAAGGAACACTCTCGATTTTTGAGAAAATTAAAGGATTTTAAGTCCTTATAGTGTGGAAAATACGTTATACAGAAGAAAAGAATATATCGTGATATATATTGTTACCGCACGTGCTTCAAATTATACCGCGATATGGATTTTAGGCCATATCGCCCAGCCCTACTGGAGTCTAGACAGAAGCATCTCCAATGGAAGAACCATGGAACCTGATTAAACACAGGAGAGTTATGTTTTTCATTCAGATTAGTTTATGCAATTATATTTGGTCTTAAAATATTGGTTCTTGTTTTTATTCTTTCCCCGGTTGGCAGCGACACACCGACCAGCTGACCACCATAAAACAACAAAAATAGAAGAACATGCCAATAACTGCAAAACACTGCGGCGGCCATCATGAAGTCCTACAGTTACTCATTTAAAAGAAAAGAAGTGTTTGAGGAGCCGATAATGAAAAATGAAAGAGAGGAGGACAGATGGAGGACAGGGAGTGAATCAGGAAGTGGAGATGAGTAGTAAGGACGGAGGCGTGTGGAAAAGCACTTAAACCACTCGAGGACCTGCGATTGTGCCTTGTGTGACACCACCCAGAAAAAACACCTTTCAGAGACTCCAGCTCATGCGTAAAGCCGCAGGATTAACTGAAAGAAGCAATAATATTTTGTTCTTTTCACTTAAATTAGCTGTGAACGGATTTTGTGAACTTGTGTAAATTGGGGGATGAACTGTGAGGACTTTGTGTTGTGGGTGGAGGTGAGATGGATGTTTTCTCATTGACGTCAGACTTCTGATCATCTAGTGGACGTCAGAGGAACTGCAGCCACGGAGGCTCTGAGCCGCAGCAGCAACACGTAACAATAATTATTCCAGGTCTTTATGACAGACAGGAGAACTTTATAATAACTTTACAAGACATTTCCCAGCCTCTGAGTGATTTCATTTCATCACTGATTTACATATCATAATTGCATGGAAATCCTCCCTGTCAGAGTGGAATGAATGCAACCAGCAGCCAGAGCGAGTCTGCTGAACTGGTGCTAATTAAATCGGAATAAGAGATGATTTTATTCATTACATGCATTTAATTGTATTTGATGAAATAACTCCTATTCATCCAGGACAATCTAATTATACAGTGTAGAAAAAATTACGTTCAAAACGATGTTCACATAATTAATTCGCACGTCTGGACTCGCTGTGCGTGATAACTGACCCTCTCTCCGTGACACTGCTCTGATTGAGTTGCTTAATTTGATTATTAGAGACCTGCTTTTATATCTCTGCTGCTGTGAGGAGCCTCGCATCCTGTCTCTAATTACTAGGGCTGCAACGATACACAAAATTCACGGTTCGGTTCGATATTTTTTCGATACAAAAAATGTTCATGCCTTTTTAATTTGTCATTTATTAAAATTATAAATATATATTTTAACTCAAAAGTACAGTTTTTAAATTTAATGTTGCTGAAACAACAAAATAAAAAAAATAAATAAATCTATCTGATGGAGAAATCCCTCATCTTTGGAAAAGAGAGTTTATTACACAGAAATGTCTCTTTCCAAAATAAAAGCTCTACTATCCGCTTCTTCTGGGCTATATTCTCAGCAGCATATTAAACATATCAGGTCCCCATAAGGAGAATCCTGTGCTAACGGCTGTCTAAATGACTCGGGTAAAGTTAGTAGCATGCGTGCTTGTTGTTTTTGTCTGCTTCCACTTGTCTTTGCACTAGGATGATGTCGGAGTAAATGTGCAGTCATATTCGTTGTGTTCCTACTAGTGCTGTCAGCGTTAATCTGAAATGACGTTAACGCCACAACACGGCAAATCTCCGTTAACGAGTTACAGCGGATTGCCCTGTGCAACACGTTAACAAGCTAACTGCGCTAACACACTAGTTCCCACCAATTGAGCATTGCGTGGCACATCCAACATACTGTTTTACTTTAGTCCATGACTCGCTTACCTTCAGGGTCATACGTCACATGAAAACCAAAATAGTTCCAAACGCCAGATCTGAATGAGGGTGGGGGAGGTTCAATTTCGGGTAGCGTTGAGGCAGTTGCCATGTTGCAACGAGCTAAGCTGCGTACTCGCATTCTCAGCGAGACCGGACGTGCCAGGAACGCGAGCACGGACTCGTGATTTGTACAATTGGAACATCAGCGTACTTGATGATGTCACAGGTCCGGAGTTTTTACTGCCGTCCCCTCTTAATTTAACTGTGAGTAATATGTTATGAAGCTTCACTTTAATCACAGCCAAACCGGTTTACTCAGGAACAAATAAAACACTGAAATAAACCAAACATTAACATTTAGAAGTGATCTAAGTGACTTATATATATATCATGTTTAACCTCAGTAGTGAAATCTCTATTAATAAAAATATTGTATATATGTATATATGTATGTATGTACTGTATGTGTGTATATATATATATACATGCATGAAGAGGATGATGTGGACAAAATACTCATTTGCCTAATAATTCTGCACTCCCTGTCTGTGTGTGTGTGTGTGTGTGTGTGTGTGTGTGTACGTGTACACACACATATATATATATATATTAATGAGCACTCTGATCTTCAGCCCCATTGTCTCCTGCTGGCAGATAAACTCCGCCCTGACAGGAAGCCCTTTCTGTTGGGTCAGGACAGAGTGATCGTATCTCCACCTCGACTCCCAACCAATCACTCCATCACCTCCCTCCATTATCCCATCAGCAGCACTCGGGTTGATCTGATTAACCCCGGGCAGAGCGAGGTTTTGGTATCCGAAGCACTTCACAGGAGGAAGTTACACTTATCCTCTAATAAAAATATAAGATATTCTCCTTACACAGCTGGCTCAGGTTACAGCCCTGAGGAACGATGGAGGGAATGTTTCAGAAACAGGACACAGATCTGTTCTTTCTGTGGAGGAGATCATGTTCTACCAATCAATGGAGTTTATAATAGACCAATCAAAGGCTGCTTATGAGTCTTTTTATAGAGCTATTAAGATTCTTATCACTAAAACCACGAAGGAGAATTCTTCACTCAACACCATGCTGCTGGAGAACAAACGCCCTGCACCACACAGACTGACCTACACTGAGCCTTCCACCAGTCCGAACCATCGCGAAGGCCAAACTGGGACCACACCGAGACAGAACACACGTTTACAGAATAACTTTAAGTTCTGTTTTAAAGAACACAAAAGAATAAAAATGTCTGAAGACAAGTCCAAAACCAGCCCAAAGCATCTAAACAAGTCTGAAATCACATTTCTGAAACCAACGATACATCTCACTTCCTTTTTGCCGCCATGATAACTGGCTGTAGTTATCATTCTCACGCAGACACAGATACCTGCTGATCAACGCACAGTAACATCAGCACCCTGCTGATCCCAGTCACTGATTGGTGTGGATTAAAAGCTACGACCACAGCTGCACCCCACAGTTACATGCATAACTGAAAATAGCTCCAAGCAGAAGCCCCAAACGTCAGCCTGGATGACAACAACACAGATCTGTGTTTCATTGAGCAAACAGCTTATCTTTAATAATAAATCAAAGTTACAAGAGAAACTACTTCCCTGTTGTCACAGTGTTCAGCTCCTGTGAGCCTCACTCAGTGAGGGTGCATCCCCATAAAACACATGTATATGTAGGTGTGGGTGTAGGTGCGTGAAAGCTAGTGGACACTGTGAACATGGAGGAGTTAACACAGCTGGCACATCTGTGTGAAAATGTTTGTACTTCCTGTCACCTAGTTCATAAGGAGTAAACTAGAATCTGTCATAAATTTCTTTGATGGCCTTCTGTGAGTCATTTGTACAGCATTCATACTGTGCATATGTGTTTTATTGTGAAAGAAACAAACAGGAATAAGCCTTTTTGTGAAGAAGAATTCAGAACATTCATATTAATTAATAAGAAAAACCAGTAACCGTATGACCTGTTGCAGTAAACATCTGCTTCCTCTAAACACAGTCAATGTAATTTACCAACTGTATGTCTTATTATGTGTGTTTATGCCTTTAATTTGTCTTTCAGGTAGACGATGCTTCTTTTGAGCTGTTCAGCTCCTCCCACAAAATCAGTCAGCATCGCTGTTACATCATCCTTCCATATTTATTCATAAAACAACACGGCTGACACAAAGTGCCGTACAACCTAAACAATGAAAATAAATCAGATATAAATAAAACCATAAATAAAAAGCAAATGCAAAAAGTCAAATAACAAGATGTGAGCAGACACAGCTCAGAGACACTCAGTTCAGTTTTTGTCACACTTTTTGAATCACTGTCTCTCTCGTGATTACTGCATTTGGACGTGTTCTTCATAAATTCCTGCAGCTCGCTGCACGACGAGCATTACATGGTTAGAAGTCACACATGAGGTGATGTCATGATGTGCTTCTCGCCGTCCTCCAGATAAAACAAACCTCAGCTCCATATTGTTTCTGCTTTTCAGTGAACCTGTCACTGTCTCTGCTCAGTCTGATTTAATGAGCTGCAGCTCGCAGAGACCCCGGAGTCAAAAATGACCTTTGACCCGCTTCACTCTTTCTTTTCTTTCTTTTTAATGTATCGCCACATTTGGCACACACAGTGTCACCGTAATGTTGCCTTCACTGTCAGTCAAACTCCACACAGAGAGTTTTTAGGAGCTCAAACTTTACCTGATATTTGTAACACACACAGCAGCTGAATTTATGAAACGCAGGAAACGTCAGAGCAAAAACATCTAATGAGACAAACATGTCGCTGCACGTTGTGACGCGCCATCCATCCATGCATCCATCATCCATCCATGCATCCATCCGTCATCCATCCATCCATCCATCCATCCATGCATCCACCCATTCATCCATGCATCCACCCATGCATCCATCCATCCATCCATGCATCCACCCATGCATCCATCCATCCATCCATCCATCCATGCATCCATCCATCCATCCATCCATGCATCCATCATCCATTCATCCATGCATCCATCCATCCATCCATCCATCCATGCATCCATCCATCCATCCATGCATCCATCCATCCATCCACCCATGCATCCATCCATCCATCCATCCATGCATCCATCATCCATTCATCCATGCATCCATCCATGCATCCATGCATCCATCATCCATTCATCCATTCATCCATCCATCCATGCATCCATCCATCCATTCATCCATGCATCCATCCATCCATTCATCCATGCATCCATCCATCCATCCACCCATGCATCCATCCATCCATCCATCCATCCATCCATGCATCCATCCATCCATCCGTCATCCATCCATCCATCATCCATTCATCCATGCATCCACCCATGCATCCATCCATGCATCCATC
Source organism: Aulonocara sp. 'chitande type north' Nkhata Bay (assembly GCF_057382095.1). Taxonomy (NCBI): domain Eukaryota; kingdom Metazoa; phylum Chordata; class Actinopteri; order Cichliformes; family Cichlidae; genus Aulonocara; species Aulonocara sp. 'chitande type north' Nkhata Bay. Next base: position 40,532,280 of record NC_141354.1, on the reverse strand, counting down.
CATTTTCTTAACCTCTTATGGAATTCAGGCTTGCTTGGGGCTGGAGCCTATCCCATCTATTGTAATATTAATTGCTGGTTCTAAATTTGTCCTGTGTGTGTGTGTGTGTGTGTGTGTGTGTGTGTGTGTGTGTGTGTGTGTGTGTGTGTGTGTGTGTGTCATGTAATGCAAAATGAGAACACAAATGCAAACTCTGACACAGTGTATGACAAACAGAGAATTTTATTGTGGCTGATTTCAAAAGGGAACAAACATCTGAACTCGCTCACAGGGGGGTAACAGATGCTGTGCGGTGCACAAAGGAGTGACGGGACTCACACACACAGTAACACGCACACACACTGAGGGCTGATTGGGGAAACAAGGCACGGGTGAAACAAAACGAAGGAAGCAAATCTAAGGACAAAGAAGAAAAGATGAAGAGAGTTAACAGTGAAACAGCTGACACGAAGACAGACACTTGACAAGAAGGTACAGGAGACACTGGACAGGTTAAACTAATAAACACCAGAACATGAATGAAAGCACAATATTAACTCTTCACATTTGCACCTCACGCACTGAACCAAACAAAGATTTCTCTCTGACCAAGAAAGAAGAAGAACTGCAGATCAACAATTAAACTTCCATCAGAAGAGCAGCAACACTGTCTCAAGGTAAAAGTCTCTAAGTGATATTTTTGTGGGGTGTATGCCCAACTGTAACATTAGTAGCATTTTGTGATGACATTAAATTAATATTGAGCAGAACTGAGTTCAGCTTTCTGGTGCAGGTGCCATGAAAGTGTTTCATGTGGACTCTCCTTCCTCTCACTGCAAACAAACAATGAAATCAAACTAAAACTCTCAGACATAACGAGAAAACTCGAAAAAGCCAACAGAACAAAACCCAGCATGACAGCGTGGTGACAAACTGCAGGCTCATCAGCCAACAGCAACCTCTCAGAGCCTAGATCGCTGTTAAACACCTTCCCAGGAAGGTGTAGTAAAAAGTCATCATGATGGGTGTGCTGACTCCAAAGGAGTTGAGTTTCCTAAGGAGGTGTAGCCGTTGGTGGCACCTCCTGAGATTCTCCTCTGTGTTGGCAGAGAATTTCAGGAGGTTGTCAAAGATGGTTCCCAGGTATTTGTACTCCTCAGCTACCTCCACTGGCTTTCCGTGGATGGTGGTGGTGACTGAAGCAGCCAGATCCCTCTGCCTACTGGAGAAGGTCACCACCATCTCTTTGGTTTTGCTCACGTTCAGTTCAAGTTTGGAGCTGTCACACCTCTCTACAAACTCCTGCAGAGTGGGCCCGTGGTGCTGTGAGGGCCTGACAGCAGTGACAGGAGAACTGAGTCGTCAGCATATTTCACCAGGTGACAGCTGGGCTGTGTGGATCTGCAGTCATCAGTGTAGAGGATGAAGAGCAGGGGGGAGAGCACACAGCCCTGGGGGGAGCCAGTGGAGGTGGAACAGAGACCGGAGAGAGTTGTTGACCCGAACTTTCTGAGTCCTGTTGGTCCAATATCCACAGGATCAGCTGATCATCCAGGTGAAATCGGGAGGAAAGTTTAGTGGCCAGGATGTGAGGCTGCAGAGTGATGAACGCTGATGAGAAATCAGCAAACAGAAGTCTGGTGGAGGAGTCAGGGAGCTCCAGATGTTTGTGGATGGAGTCCAAGATGAAGATTTTTGCATCATCAACACCTCTGCGTGCACGGTAAGCAAACTGGAGTGGGTCCATCAGGGGGTCAGTTGCTCTTACGATGTGCTGTTTTATGATCTTCTCCATGGCTTTCATCACCAGGGAGGCGATGGAGGAGACTTTGGGTTGTTTCTTTTGGAGATGAGGATGACTGTGGAGTGTTTCCACAGCTGGGGGACGGTGTGACTGTTAACTGAGGGTTGAAATAGACTCCGAACACACTTCCTAGTTGCCCTGCACAGTGCCTCACAACTCGACTGCTGATGTTGTCAGGGCCGGGTGAGCTCCTCTCCCTGGTCCTCCTGAGGGCTCTCACCACGTCCTCCGTCCTGGAGGTGAGTGCAGAGCTGCCAGGTTTGAGTGGATCTGGACTCCTCAAGCTGGGTGATGTTGTCCGTCACAAAGCTGGTGTAGAAAGCGTTGAGGTCGTCAGGGAGGGAGGAGGGGTTGCTGCCCTCCACCTGGGTGGTTGGGTGTTGGGTGGTGACCGCAGTATTCACAGAGGCCATGGTTTTGAGGCCCTGCCAGGCTGAGTGGAGGTCCCCTGTGGTGAATTTTATTTCAACTGTGTTTTTATACTCCAGTTTAGCCGTTTTTATGGCCTCTTGACCTCTTGATGTGGCACTCGAGTCTTTTAAGTGATGTATGTGTAACACTAATTTTGCTAAGAGCTATTCAAATAAACTTTATTATTATTACCATTAATATGATGCTAAAGAGGACCTTTGGAGTATCTTGAGCTACCTGAGAACTTTATGTAGCTGTGAGCTTCATTTATGGAACTTTAAAGGACGTAAAAAAAAGTTTTAAAAAAGTAGAAGACAACAAACACAGCCTGCTGCCTGATTAACCTGCTGCAGCTGCTGCATCAGAACACCAACACTAAAGTTCGCCTTGCATGTGATGCAGAGATACTGGAAGCATGACAGCAGATGAGTGAGGCTGCAGACGCTGCAGAGGATGATTCAAACACAGGCTGTAGGTGTGGATGTCCTCATTCGCTGAGGGTCATGATGAAGTGATGCACTAATGAAGTGAGGGTGTGACGGGCGTAGGTATGTGACTGAACATGGAAGCTAATCAGTTAAGAGTTAGCGTGTTTGTAGGGGAGGAACGCATCTCTGTTCTTGCTTCGTGTCTCTGACCTGCAGACACTCCTCTGTAAGTGTCACAGCGAGGTGTGCAGGTGGATGCAGCTTCAGCTGCTCAGTCAAGCGGCGGATGAATCCTCCCACCTGCTGAGGCTCGCAGCGCGATGACATCCAACAACAGATTAAAGAGACGCTCATGAAAATCACATCACACAGATCCCTGTGCAGCTGCAACACTACAGTTATTAATTCATGTCATTCAGAGGCTCCGCTCGCTGATGCCGTAACGTAGCGGGTTTCAGCTCGGCGATGAGCAAACAAAGTGTTTGTGCAGAAGAATAAAAAGTGCGAGCGCTTCAAGCAGAGCACAGAGAGAACACGACAGCCAAGCACGTTTCTGCAGCAATAACCTCTAACAGGCTCATCATTCATTATGTTTCAAAGATCAAGAAACTTACACTTTTCTCCTGATTCAAATGCTATCAACTCGTTATCAGCTGGTCCTATCAGCTGGTCTCAGCTGGTCCTATCAGCTGGTCCTATCAGCTGGTCTCAGCTGGTCCTATCAGCTGGTCCTATCAGCTGGTCTCAGCTGGTCCAGTCCTGCTCTGAAAGCTCAGGTCCTCCACTCGTACAGTGAAACTTTAAAAAGTGATGAAAAAGCCGTGCTGATGTTCATGGATGCATTTTTCATCACATCTTCGAAACTAAAATATTTCAACAGAAAGACTTTTTTTGTCTGTAGAACACTTATCTGGGCCCGCGTTACCATGGTAACCAAGGAAACAGCTGTTCAAGGTAGCAGCTATGAACCCAAACTGATGTGTTTCTAGACTTCACTGAGTTTAATGCCAGATTTCACAAACACACACACTGACATCAGGTGTGATTCAACCACAAAGCCTTACAACCTCCAAATGGTGACTTTTAACCCTTTAAAAGTGGAAATATTAACTTCATGTATATGGACATATATGAGTACAGATGAGACCAGAAAGACGAGAAACTGGGGGAGTCCAAATTCATGGGCTGCATCCTCCTGAGGACGCATTTGTAGAGCGATTACGTCACAGCGACGTGACGAAGGCTGTCCAAATTCGTAGACTCCTCCGAATGCAGCCGACAAATGCGTCCTCCTTTTCCCCGAATTTGAAGGATGGGTCGGGTGTGTCCTTCGTGGCCTACCATATCCCAGAATTCATAGCGCGGCCCAGCCAAACTCCAGTTTCCAACAATGGCGGCCGCTACTAAGTTTTAAAATTACTCTTACTAATCTTTCTGGGTCACAAAATAAACTTTTAACACATTTTCAGGTGAGAAAGTAGCTGTGCAAACATCAAATATCTGCTCAGTTTATCAAGATATCCCATATTTGCAAAAGTGCTTCGACGTTTTCAGAGACGTCTTCTACCCACCAGCTCGATAGCTAGCCGGGAGCTCGAGGGTCACTGGAGCCGCAGAGAACGGCACAACTCCCGGCACATCATGTTCAGATCAACGCGGACTTTCGCTTCTCAGGTTAAACGTGATATATGAGTCACTTAGACAACCTAAAAATGTTATTGTTGGGCTTTTCTCAGTGTTTTATTTGTTCGTGAGTAAATCAGTTTGGCTGAGATTAAAGTTATTAGATTAGATTAAACGTTATTAATCCATCGGGTGATTTTCACACAGCTGAATAAACGTCAAACAGAAAGCTGATTAAACAGAAGTGTGAGACGGTCGAGAATTTACCCCAGTGTCCTGTTATATTTTAGATATCGAGGAGCAGACGGCCGAGTTTATTAAACTCCACCGAGACAGCGGTGACACAGATCTGTAGGCTAGACCGTCCAATTTCACAGCCGTTTACTTCCAGCCTACCCGACCTTCTGAGGACCCGGCCACGTAGACTGCGAAGGCCGGGTCCTCAGGAGGATGCAGCCCATGAATTTGGACACGACTACTCTGCTGAGTTCAGAAAATCAGTGATGGAGGTGATGGGGATAAATAATCCATGAAGACGGCGATTTTAAACGCCAGGGAAGAGAAGAATCCCTGTGCTTTTATTTTGAAAGTCCTGTTAACCTGTTAACCACCAGTGGAGAAAAATACTTATAAGGCGGCTCATGACTTTTGCACAGTACAGTACTTTTTTCCCCTTTATTTTGTCAATAAGCAAACAAACATGTTAACCTGAAGCTGAATGGCTGAGAGCAGCCGGAGCTCAGGGATGAGCGAGTGAACTCTGGGTTAGCGACTTTAATTGGACTGAATTGGAATGAATGGGCCACTTCGTGCTGTTCAATATTCAGTTGTTGTGATTCATGACTGCGGCGCATTAAGCCGCATTCGGGGCAGGATGGAAAAACAGGACAGCTGCTCAGAGTTCATGCGTTTTTCACTGTTAGCTCTGTGTTCACACTGGTTAAACAGGCCCGATCAGCTCCATTCAGCGTGTTCCTGAGTTGTAGCAGTTTGTCTCCACCAGCAGCACAAAGCAAACAAACTGATGGCTGCTTACACGTCGACCGGATCAGTGTTAATGCGTTTCCTGAGAGTTGTGCAGCTTCACCGGCTCTGAATCGAAATGTTCTCGTGTTGAAGTTTAACACAAAGTGTCGATATCCATCCATCCATCCATTCGCTTCCGCTTATCCTTTTTTCAGGGTCGCGGGGGGCGCTGGAGCCTATCCCAGCTGTCATAGGGCGAGAGGCGGGGTACACCCTGGACAGGTCGCCAGTCTGTCGCAGGGCCAACACACAGGGACAAACAACCATTCGCGCTCACATTCTCTCCCGCATTCACACCTAGTGGCAATTTGGATTTTCCAATTGACCTACTGTATCCCCACAGCTGTGATTTACATTTTGATCCTCGAGTACAGGTGAAAATGACCCAGAAATGACCAGCATGTGAGGCTCTGTGATTGGCTGATTGCTAGTGAAATGCATTATTTTTTAATAGACACAAAAGGCTGCAGTTCCTCTGACGTCCAGCAGAGGCAGCAGTGAGTCAGTCCACCAGACTCCAATGTTAAAACTTTACAGCAGAAATAATCATGTTTCCAGCCTGAAACACAAACTGTTTGCTCTCTATATATCATTTCTCCCTCCATAACACCTGTACGGGGTAAGAAGGGTTTTAGAACTCACCTGTTTAAATCTCAAAAAGTCTTAAACTTTGACTGTCAGCTGGATGGCGACCAGAGATGGGCAGTAACGCGTTACTGCAATCTGATTACTTTTTTCAAGTAACGAGTAAAGTAAGGGATTACTATTGCAAAAACGGTAATTAGATTACCGTTACTTTCCCGTAGGAACGCTGCGTTACTGCGTTACTAAAACCGTGATTTTCTGTGAGAATGTCTCATGACTGTGACGTAAGCGAGTGCGACGTTCGTGACAACAGCTGTGTGCAGATCAACAATGGATCACATATCGAGTGCAGAGAGAGTATGAGCGTGCAGCGTTTAAAGCGTGGAAGTACTGACCTTACTTTGAGTTTGATTCCATAAAAAGTGACAAAAACATTAGTGTCCGCTGTGCGTGGGAAGAAAACTTCTTTTTACAGCGAAAAAAACCCCTAAACTTCCAACAAGCACCGAGTAGCTACGACGTAATGGGAAACTCACAGAGAAACTCGCGGATTCTTCCACTGACCGCGGCACACCTGCACCAGGGTAAACCTCCGCCTACCCCACTCCTGCTTTACAGGTGAAAATAGAGCAACAGGACCGCTGAGTCTTTGACTTTATTTATTTTCTGCTGTGTTTTACTTGCATCTATTTGAAAGACTGAGTGTAAACACAAAAAATATTTTATTTTATGTGCTGGAATGTGCAGAAAATAGGTTTAAATGTTAAACTAATTTCTTCCAGTCAGAGAATGTTGCAGATAATTAAATGTTTGCTTGATGCATAAAGTTAAAAGATTAAAACTAACAAAACAAGTTTTAAAAAGAGACTTTTCCATTTGATTACATTTTGTATGATGGATTATGCAGAAAAAGTAGAATTGGGCTGAAAGATCTATCACTTTATCACCTACTCAGGTTGGAAATCGTGTTTTTAAAAAGTAACTAAGTAACTAAGTAATTAATTACTTTTGAAAATAAGTAATCAGTAAAGTAGCGGGATTACTTTTTTGGGGAAGTAATCAGTAATTAGTTACTGATTACTTTTTTCAAGTAACTTGACCAACACTGATGGCGACACAGGAGGATGTAGCTGCTCGCTGTCTGCTCAGCTTCACCTCAGCTAATCAGAATCCCTGAACTGGACCTTTGACCGTGTTTAGCTGTTGGAGCCGTTGGAAACATTTTTAATGACATTATCTCACCAGTAACAGGTAATATTGATTGTGTTAACGGACAGTCCAAGAAGTCTGAGCTCCGAGAGTGAAACTAATGATGTTACTGAGCAGTAAAGGCCAAAAGGCTAAAACTGAGAAGTCAAATCATTTGTCCGTCTTTCATCTATAGTCTTTGTTCTGTGCTGAAGGGGGGGGGGAAGGTACTGTAGTACAGAAGTACTACAGAGTACTTTACTACAGTACCTATGTGCCTCAGGGGGCGTTGCCATGGAGATGGCTCCATCCAGAGCAAATCTGAGTCTCTGTTGTTCTGTGACTGAAACACACAGCATCCTGTGATCAGCTGATTGTCAGCATAGTGACGGAGAGGAAGAGTGACTCACCGTGATCATCACCTGCTGTATAAATAACACAGTGCTGCGTGAAGCTGTGAAAAACTGCCTAAACGTGCTGCCACTGCACTTCCTCACTAACCGTAGACAGAGTGTCAGAGTGGGTAAGAACACCTCTTCCACCCTTGTGGTCAACACCGGTGCCCCTCAGGAGTGTGTTCTGAGCCCTCTGCTATACACTCTCTTCACCCATGACTGTATTTCCTCCTGCGCGTCCAATCTCATTGTTAAGTTTGCAGATGACACTACAGTGCTCGGACTTATATCCAACAATGATGAGACAAACTATAGGACAGAGGTGCAACAACTAGAGTCATGGTGCCACGACAATAACTTGGTCTTAAACACCAAAAAGACCAAGGAGATCATTGTAGATTTCCGGAAGAGGGGCCATAACAACCATCTGCCTCTCTTCATTGGCAGTGAGGCGGTGGAGAGGGTGAGCAGTTTTAAATTCTTGGGGGTAACTGTGACCGAGGACCTGTCCTGGGGCAACCATATCACCTCAGTTGTACGGAAGGCCCAACAGCGCCTCTACTACCTGAGGAGACTGCGGAGCGCACACATTCCCAGATCTCTGATGTTGAACTTCTACAACTGTGCCATCAGCAGCGTTCTGACGTATGGATTTCTAGTGTGGTTCCCCAGCTGCACCAAGGCCGATCAGCAAGCACTCCAGCGGGTGGTGAAAGAAGCTGGCAGAATTATTGGAACAAGTCTGCCAGAGATCAGTAATATCTTCCCCACTCGCTGTCTGACGAGGGTGCACAGTATCCTGCGGGACCAACATCACCCTGCGCGCCACCTTTTCCATCTGCTGCCCTCAGGGAGAAGGTACAGGTCTATACAGGCCAGAACATCCAGACTGGCCAACAGCCTGTATCCACAGGCTGTGAGGCTCCTGAACTCTCTGCCCCCCTCTCACGGACAATAACCATATCCAACTTCTTAATAGCAATGAACTGGTCTGCATTGGTGCATCATATCTTTATTCTCTTCCCCCTCCTGCCCCCCCCCCCCTCTTTCTTAAATAGATAACTATCATATCTGATATCATATCTCACAGTACAATAATATTGAATGGGTTGCATTGTTGTATTTTGTCATGTTTCTCAGGTCTTTGTCTGAATTTCTACGAACATTATTGCTAAGGATTGTCTTATTGCATTGGAGTCACACTGGGTTAAATATGTACACTTGGGTTTTAAGGGGTATTTATTATTTTCTTCTTTTTTTTGGGTTGTATGGAAGCCCCAAACGCAATTTCATTGTTCTTGACAATGACAATAAATAAATAAATAAATAAATAAATACTGCAGAAGGACAAATGAAGGGGGCGGGGTTTCTCGGGGGGAGTGGCCCGCGACTCCTGTCCCACTGACACAAATACTCCCTGAGAACGTGGATTCATCTGCAAACAGCAGCTGCTTCACACAAACACTTTCTTCTTGCAGTTAAAAAGTGACGATGCTGTTCGTTATCAGCGTCGCAGTGCTGATGCTGTGGTTCACCTCAGGTCACTGCTGTCCAACATGGACTAAAGGATCGAGTCCAGCGCTCTACATAGTTCCACGTGTGTGAAAATATCTTCCAATAAAACACCCAGCTGTTCCTGCTCTCAGCACCACTGCAGACATGAGAATATGTGCAAAGTTTAACGTTTCTATCTCAAAAAAACTGCTGTAATCATAAGAAAATAAGACTTTTTATTGAAATTACACTAATGTAGCGATTCATCGTGTGTTCTGTCAATGGAAGCTTATTGAACTTGGATTTCTTTACATTAAAATGAACAATACACACTTTGCTCTATTTTTTTGCCCTAAAAACATAAAACACAAAGCCTGTAAAAAAAAAAGAAGAAGTTACATTTAGGGTAAAATTCAATTTTCTGTAAGCTCCACCCCCAAATTCCAAATCGACCCAGAAAGCAGATTTTTACTTATTGAGTAACATATGTGTGAAGATAACGGAGTAGAGATGAAACCTGATGAAATATTAATCATGGCACTAATATCAGATGAGCCCTAAAACGTCTTCTTCTTCTAAATACTCATTCTTTTATTTTGAAAGAGCACGGTGCTTCCTGCTGTTAGACTCTGCTGTCTGTGTGGATAAAAACTTTGCCGATAGTTTGAAAAGCTCCGGATCGCTTTAACCGCCCTGTCCTGTAACCTGTTTCAGATGTTTGCGGATGAGCTGACGGGGGAGAGGTGGCGTCTTTACGAAAACCAGAGTAGCTCACAGGTAGTTCCACATTTGCTCACGCTGCCCCCTGGTGACAGCATACAGCTACAACATGGAGACAGCGATGTGCACCTGCAGACTGCCAACACACAACCCTGGCCTTTAAAGTGTTTTTTATATCAATTCTGTTCATTTTATGTGCCATTGTTTGTATTTTTAATTTGTCACAGATTCTGTTGATAACATGGAGTTTCTGGCCGCAGGGCGGCGTGCGTGCACGACGACTGTCTCAGGGTCGCCTCTCTCCAACCTCCAGCTGACACTGGGCTGGTTTGAGGTCATGCTGTGAGGTGGGAGAGCGCGGAGTCCGGGCAGAGAAGGAGTTACTGGGCCGAGTGGAGGAGTTTAGTATGTTGAGCAGAGCGAGAGGATTTCTGCAGTGGTGAGGACGCTGTGCCGGTCTGTGTGGTGACGAGAGAGCTGAGCGTGAAAGTGAAGCTGAATGAAACGTGGTCCAAAACTCTTTCAACAAGCTTAGGAAAAAGAACGTTTGTAACTTTGAACTTTTCTAATCCTGTAAAAATAATCAAGTAATCTTGAGGATGTGAGCAGAGCGGGCTCGGCGGCCTGAGGCCCTGCGAGGCGTTCAAAGACATGGCACCAGGTATTTTTAGCTGAATTTAATGTCCGATTATGCAGCTGCGGCACAGGTTTATCTGCTCGTGTTTCACGGGTTTTTATCAAAGCTGCACCTTTTACATCTCCTCCCTGAGCGTTATCGCTCTTCTTCATCTCATCACCCCACACGTCTGCAAATCAGCCCAACTTCAAAGCAAATATTACAAATGTTTCCCAACCTCTGGCTCATGTGCTGCACAGAGGTCTCTGAATGCAAAACAGGTCCTCACCGTCCACTAACAGGCAGCAACCAGGACCAGGGAGTCACATGACCCCTGTGACTTTAAACTGATTGGCTACACGGAAAAGAAAAAGATGCTGGGATTTATGAGTATCTGATTTTGCAAACCTAAACTAAGCATCTATAAGAAAACAAGAATAGATTTTTAAAAAATGTTCTCAAATAGAAAGAAAGAACACGTGAGACACAGTGGCCACAACAAAGATTACACAGGGGTTAGAAAAAGATGCAAAAGGGCCCAAAACATTAAGCAACATGGACACAGAGGGGATGCCCAAACGGAGACACCAAACTAACAGATGCACAAAAGCTAACTAATAAACCGAGAAGACATGCAAAACGATCACAAAAGAGTCAAATAGTGATCTCAGAGAGACGTGAAGGGGGGGGAGTGGTCACGTGTGCAAAATTGGATGTAAAATGAATGAAAACTGAAAAAAGTTGTAAAATGTTGAGACCGGAAGTTATTAAAAACATGTAAAATGATCACAAAAAGAAACAAACAGGTGAAAAGAAAACACAAAGGTGCATAAAGGGCCTAAAAAATGATGATTAAAAAACTAACAGACAGAAACTAAACAGGTTAAAAGTAGAAAAAAGAAAAATATTGTAAAAAGAAGCAAAATGACAAAAAAAAAACAAAGAAAGAAACAAAAACTGTTTTTTTTAAACGACTCTGGAAATAAACAACAAACTATCACAAAGATTCATAAACGAAGCACAAATTCAAAAAACTGACAGGAAGGTGCTGCTGAGGTCACTGTGACGTCACCACAGGTGGAGACGGACTCACAAAGCATCGATGCTCTGATCAATAAACACCGAGAACCATACATGATACCAAAGTACGAATATCCTTCATTCTCGGAGAATAGATCATAACCGATGCTTTATCGATCAGTTCGAGCTGAGAAGTTTTTCATCTGCAGGGATAATAATGAATAACTCGTCTCTCTGTGCGTGGTTCACATTTATGAATAATAATGATCCATCATATTGATTAATGAGCCAAACACACAAAGCGATTAAGGACAAACATCCGTCTCCAGTCAGAGCTTCACTGGCTGCGAGGAAACGTCAGCGCTACCGAAGCTTCTCCTGCTTTTCAAAGTACCCGTGAAAAATCCACAGACAGTCACGGAGCTCACTGTGGGGTCATAAATCAACACCTGTGCTGTTTCTCACAAAGAAACACTAACACTCAATCTCATTTCAAAATAAAGGCCCAGTCCTTTCATGTCCACGGGACTCAGTAAATTACGTGGGCTCATTTCCACATATCTGAAACACACTCAGCCAATAGGAGCACTCCAACATTTACATTTACCCCATAATTAATACAACTGAAGAACAAAGCAAAAGAAAACAAGACTGCATCCCTCACCCATCCACCCCTCACCTATGCATCCCTCACCCATCCACCCCTCACCTATGCATCCCTCACCCATCCACCCCTCACCCATCCATCCTCCGTGAGACTAAAGACATGAAGAGGAGAAGAGGAGAGTGCTTTGACCCTGAGATGCTCAGAGTGCTGGAGTGAATCCAGCTTTAATCACCTCTCTGTCATCATAAAGGTTAAAGAATCAGGCAGGAAGTCAGAGTGGAGACATAAACAATAAAGGAATGATGAGTAAAGGCTGTGAAAGACGAAGCTCTCTGAGTTTTTACCTGCTCAGATGTTCATGAAGAAGAAGAAGAAGAAGAAGAAGCTCCAGAGCGAGAAAAGCATCCAAAGTTTCCGCTCAGCTCAGACGGACTGAACTGAGATCAGCTGCGAGCGTACGGACACACAGCTTCATCTTCATCCTCCTCCTCTTCCACCTCCTCCTGCTCCTGTGGCTGCTGGAGAGCCTTTCCAGCTTCCAGTCACCTCGCGCAGCTTTATAGCGGGGAAAGCCTCACACACGCCGGCGGAGAGGGAGCGGAGGACGTGGGAGAGGAGCGCGGGCTGCAGCGACCCCTGCAGGCCGCACACCGGCGGCACAGGCGGGGCAGCAGAGCCGGAGGAGCGCCGCTGACTCACTTGTAATAAAGCAGTACGGTTCACATTATGATCAGAGACACGGGCAGTAAAAAAATACTAATTTATATTTTTATATCTGACTATAGATTTACGAGCTTCTTTTTCGATTCAGGTCATTTTTTTCTTCCCATATTTTTAAATTATGAATATTTTTGGTTTATTTATTGATTTATTTTATTTTTGAATTTGCCTTTTCCTTCACAGATTTTTGTTTATTTGTTTGTTTTTGTTAAATTTGGTTCTTTCTCTTTGTTGTTTTTTGTAAATGAAATTGTTTTTTCTCTACTCCGTTTCTATTTATCTGCAAACTTATGATTCTTCATTTTTTTGTTTTTTATGAATTAATTTTTTTTCTCTTCAATTTTCGACTTTCCACTTTTTATTTTTATTGTTGATGATGTGTTTATCCTAAACGTGTGCTCTAGTAGGGTTGTATATTTTTACTCCATTATATTGTGGTTGAAAAAAATCATTTTGTACATTTTTGTATTTGAACCCTTTGGTTGTTTCTTATTCTGCAGCTAAAGTTATAATTCCCACAGGTTGCTTTAGTTATAGGTAAAGCTGTCACACACACACAACCCCCCCCCCCCCAAAAAAAAACCCCAACCTTAATATGGGTGTGTATATATATATATATATATATATATATATTAGAGATGGACCGATCCGATATTACGTATCGGTATCGGTCCGATACTGACCTAAATTACTGGATCGGATATCGGAGAAAAATAAAAAATGTAATCCGATCCATTAAATATCACGAAAGCACCTCACAAAACTTGCAACACGCCGTAACTCACCTCAGAACGTTAGCAGTCGGAGCAGTATGCATCACGTGATAGAGCAGCTGTGGCATGCGGGACCTGTCGGTGGTCTGGATAGCATTTGGAGCTTCGCTAGCAACCCAGCATTTCATCTCTGACAAAGTTATCCCCGAGAGAAGTAAAGCAAGTGTGTAAGTCCATCTCTGAATGTTTGTAAAGCATTCCTGCATTAAGCTTAACGAGCGACTGCCTCTCGCTCTCCTGCTGCTACTTCAATCATGAAACTGCTTAATGATCAGCTGATCGGCTTTTCTGTCGTGAGTCCGTCTCTCTTGTTTGCTTTTGGCCCACTTTGCACCAGAAAGAGGAAACCAGCGGCTGAACAACAGCAGCACGTTTAAGCTTGATCAGCTGTTGTTAGAATTTATTTAATATTACTTTCTACTCCAGGATCTTTTTCTACGTAGCTGACGCTGGTAACTGTGCAGGGGCGGATCTAGCAAAGTTTAGCCAGGGGGGCCGATAGGGCATGAACAGGGAAAAGGGGGCACAAAGACATACTTTTCTTTCTTATTCTCATTTAAAATGTCTAGCTTTTAATAAATAATTATCTGACACCCAAAGTTTTAATTTGATGTAAAATGAATAGAAGTCATTTACTGTATATAGTGACTATTAAGTCTAATATATATACCCTAGTAAGCTATAGTACTTTTTCCTTTGGGAAGGTACCATCTGTGCAGTCTGCAATTTTGTTGAAGAAAGATGTTGAATCTATTTAATATTTCTTGAAAAATAATTGATTTCTGTGCATTTTTTTTCGCACTGCATCAAATTAAGGTTGATTACGTCGATTAAGCATCATGAGGTGGAGTGTGAGGGGTGGTTCCCTATTTTTTATTTATTTAATTTTGTTGTTGCTGGGAGTTGGAACCCTATTAGTTAGGTTGCTTAATATTTACACTAAGTACTCTTTAAAATACCAGAATAGGGAGGATGGTGTAGGTTTAAGTTTATTAGATTGATCAGTATTGCTGAACTATGAAATTTTTTTTTTGTATACAGGTATAACAGAATAGCTTTAGTGTAGTTGTTGTTTTAAACTTGAGTATGAACTTGCAGACTTGCAAAATGCAGCAAGATATTTTAAAAAACAGTTTTGTTGGTTAAAAAACACTATATCGGATTCATATCGGTATCGGCAGATATCCAAATTTATGATATCGGTATCGGTATCGGACATAAAAAAGTGGTATCGTGCCATCTCTAATATATATATATATATATATATATATATATATATCTGTGAGCGCTAAAATGACTCTGTTACTATGTTACTGTAGAGCCATCCAGTCGTTCTCTAAAATTGAACATTAACTTTCTTCAAAGTGATTTAAAAGTCCAAACACCCACAGCTACAAACATCTGGCTGGCACTACCCTCTTCTAGGTTTCCTGCAAAGGATTCTCATCGCATCATTATATGCAACATGCAGCTTCTGCGTGCTACAGTGTTTGTAGGATGACCACAAGGGGGCAGTATTTACGCTTTAAACAAAGCCACTTTAACTGGAAGTGAACAAAAGCTGAATTTGCGAGCAATAGCATTTGCCTGCACATAGAGCTTACACCGCTGTCTGTATCTGTCATCATCATCATTCATTTGCTCAGTAATAAAGTGACCGAGGTATTTCACCTTTTTATGAACTTAAAGAGTTTTTGGGGCCAGTTTAAACAAAGGGAAATTTAGCTGTTTATCCTGCTTGGTTCTACATATCAAAACAGCACTTTTAGCAGCATTGTACTCAATGTCATATTGCACACCATATTCAGTACAGACATTGAGAAGCTCCTGTAACCCAGCACTGCTTGGACTAAAAACAATCAGGTCATCGGCATACATGAGATGATTTATCAATGTTTTACTGTATGGACAGATCATCAACATATAAATTAAATAAAATTGGAGACAAAATCCCACCCTGTCTAACACCATTGCTGACACCAAAGGGGGCAGAAATACTGCTTCCTCATTTAACCTGCATGTTCTGATGAGCGTACCAGTAAGAGAGAATCCTCACGATGTATTGAGGAACTCTCCGTCTCTTCATCTTATCAAAAAGTGTTCTGTGGTTCACTCGATCAGAAGCCTGAGAGGCATCAATGAAACACATGAGGACAGATGAATTTTTAGCCCTATACAAACTGACTATTTCCTTGAGTCACATGTCAGTGTCACAGTGGCACATGTCAGTGCCGTGCTTTGGTTTGAAGCCAAACTGATTATCCAGAGAAGAGATGAACACTAACTCTGTCAAACAAGCTTCTTTCTAACACCTTAGATAAAATACTGGCTAGTGCAATCGGCCTGTAATTTTCCAAACATCTCACTATTGCAGCTTTGTCCTTCATAACTGGTACCTTTAAAATACACAGCACTGAGTCTGGTAATATGCCATGAATCATAAACCCAGTGAAGCAGAGCGCTAGAAGAGGAGCTAGCCTTAAACTAGCATGTTTTAAATGTTCTGCAGTGATGTGATCCAAACCAGAGGATTTATTATCAGATAACCTATGAATGGCTTCATATACTTCATGTGTCCTTACACTTATTGTGTCATTGCTCATGTCAGAATTGTCCTCATATGGTTCACTTTTTATACAGTTAAACGACGCGCTGTAATGCTGTCTCCATAACGCTGCAATGTTATCTGCCCCAGAAACACCTTCAACAGTTGATGGCAGAGATGGTTTACAGTTATTAAAAGCAAGTTTATTGAACCTATTAGT
Organism: Aulonocara sp. 'chitande type north' Nkhata Bay; assembly: GCF_057382095.1. Taxonomy (NCBI): domain Eukaryota; kingdom Metazoa; phylum Chordata; class Actinopteri; order Cichliformes; family Cichlidae; genus Aulonocara; species Aulonocara sp. 'chitande type north' Nkhata Bay. Next base: position 40,516,126 of record NC_141354.1, on the reverse strand, counting down.
ACTATTATTATTATTATTGTGCTGAATGCTGTTTTGGTCACTTTGTGTTTTGGTAACATGTTTCTTGTTCGAGTCCATTGTTTTTCTTCCTTGTTGCAGACACTGTCTTAGTCTTTTTTTCTTATTTTTGCCTCTTCATGTCTTAATATTGTCTTGTTATCACCTTATTTATTTATACTTGACATCTTATTTTGTTTCAATTTTTCCTCTTTTTTAACTTTATTTCCTTTTTCTGAATTTTTGTCACTCTCTGGTTTTGATCACTTTGTGTTTCATTTTGTTACTTTTCTCTGATTTTACTTTATTTCCTTTTATTGTCACCTTTTTTAAAGATTCATTTCATTTTTGTTTCTTTTCACGTATTGTGTCACCTTTTCACGCCTTTCTGTCTTATTTTGGTTGTTTGAAACTCTTTCCTTGTTACTAGTGTTGAGCACCTTTATTTTGAAAATCTTCCCGGTGTGTTAGGCACGGCAGGGCAGAATGCGGAAGTCTGAGTAATATTAGAGAGGAAGACGGCTTCGAGTTGAGTCTGAACTTTACAGCTGGAAACTTTATCTTCGTCCTCAGCGGCAGAAAACTGAACGGTGAGTTTCTGAACATTCGCGTTTTTATCCACTTCAAACTTTATCCTCACTTCCTGTTTTAGTGGTTACGTTACGCAGATTTCAGGCCACCATCAAAAGTCAATACGAAGCCCACTGCGCGTCCGTTTCACTGGAAGTGCGACGTACGCCAGACTTCTTTCAGAATTAGGTCAATTTTATTTTCCAGGGTCGTTTCTGGAGAAAAGCGCTGAATTAAAATCATCGCAGAATCTTCAGATATTTAGTGACCGAGCCGCTCTTCATTTCGGCAGCAGCCTCTTCGTCTTTATCGTGTATTTGATCGCGGGCCGTGTAGGCTTAAAAAGTTGGTTTATCACCGAATAATCTGCAGAGTAGGGGCGTGCCGTGTGTTCCGTTTGTCGGGACACTCTGACTGGACCTGTAGCTGTCTGTAATCACAAACTCGCTCATTATCAGCATTTCTCATTGCAGTTCAGTGTTGTGGTTCAAACATGGCCGACTAATGGCTTCATAAACTGCTCTTATCACACCTGAGCTGTGCTCACCTGCCCCGATCACTTTCGCTTTCACTACTGTGAAAATGAGAAATTGATCTGAAATGTCCTCGCAGCTCCGCGGAGAAGCTCCACGGAGAAGCTCCGCGGAGGCTGAAGTGCAGACGGACGCGTGCAGAAATACATTCAGCGACCTTTCAGCGCTTTTCACTTCATTTGTACTGCGTGACGTCATGTCGACCTTGTTGCTGTTTATGAAGACAAACGAGCCTGACGCCATATTTAGATCTGAGCTTTTTTCTTTCACTGTTTGTTTTTAAGGTGGACTTCGTGTTCCGGCTGCTCTGAAACAGGGATTTCCCATCGTTGGACATGAATACATCACATCTGTCCTTAAATCCAAATCACTGCTTTAGTTTTCTGCTCAGCAGCTTTAACTTCACGTTCATTCAGCGTTTTAAAAGCCTGTAATCCCACCTGCTGTGTAGGTGCAGCTGGGTATTATTATCACTATTATTTGTTGTTGGTGGGATTTTAAAGGTGGTCACGTGGTTCCTGTGGAAGTGGGCAAGCATTTGAGATATTATAAAATGACTTCGTCTCCCGTTGAATGTGACGTAAACCAGGATTCAGTGACGTGAGCTTTGACCCCTGACCCCTGGGACTGTGTGTTGATGTGGTTTCCGGTTCTCCTCCTTTGTGAACTTTGAGGCTGCTGCAGAGATGAAGTCTGATGGTGGGAGGAGCTTTAATAACGCTGCTGTCCTGAGAGCTGGCAGATCCGAGGCCTGCAAATCCGAAGCGAGGTTAACGGGTTAGCGAGCTTAAAGCCACGGTTTTCAGTCCTCTTTTCACCATCACCATGGTAACTGATGCTGAGCAGGCCTGACTTGAAGTGTGTTTAAAAGTGCCACGTCTGGATTCTTTAGCAGTTTTTGTGCTGAAGGAATTTCTCTATGAAACCTGCTGAGCTGGAACTTACCGACTCCGCTGAATGAAGCAGGTTGGGGCAGCAGCATATGTTGCCATGGTGATGTATCTTTGCGGTTATCCTTTCAGGTTTACCTGACGGTCCAGGTAAGCCTGAAGTTTCCTCTAAGCCGCAGGTCCCGCCTCGTGCTGCCGGCCTCTGGTGTGAGATTCGAGTGACATTTATGGCTCTGAAATATTAGCACTGCAGCTTTTTGTCCCTTTTAGAGCAGAAACCATGAGTGTGTGGTGTTCGTGATCTGACGCGTCTCTGTTCTCTCTCTCAGCTCCATCATGGCTGAACCAGTTTATACTTCCACCACGACCCCAAACCCCGGAAACAGCTTCTGCCTGATCCCTTCGGCCCACCTGGACAGAAACCGCTTTATCCTAAAAGTCGTTGAAGTGGTGAGTTCAAAGATGCTCAGACTCATGTGACTCTTCATTAGCCAATGAGATGCTTTCGTTTAGCATTCATTCACACCTGCAAACACACAAACTGTGTGAAACCTTCAGGGTTTCCTCATCGTCTCAGCTCATTGGCTGAAACTTAAATGTGTGTTTGCAGGTGTTTCGTAAAAGTCTGAGTCTGCTGAAACTAAGCTTCATTTCTTTCACTCCTTGTTTGGATTACACTGAGCTGCTCTGTGAGCTGACACTGCCATCATCAGTGTCCTCTGTGTGCTGCACGTCTGCAGACCTTCAATTAAAACTGTTCGAGTAAAATATTCAGTTAAAAAAAAATCACGACCTTCCTCAGATTTAAAGTTAAATAATTAAAAGTTGTTTTTATTTGAAATCAATGATATTTAGTTGGAATAAGAATTATCGAGATTGGGATTATTTAAACATTAATGTTGGTAAATGATTAAATCGTCCTTCAGAGTAAGTTTCAGATATTTGTATCGCTCTCAGGCTCTGGCCCAACCTGCACGCGCTCTTTAAACTTCCTTTAACAGCGAGGATCGCGCCCCTGCAGGAAGACGCCGGGCCCTTCCTGTGCAGAGGTGCTCAGTTTCCTGTCCGGTGTGGCAAACAGTAGCTCAGTCTGAAAGCTGTGACAGAAGAGCAGGTTTCTGATGCTTCAGAGAGGAAAGATTCATTATTTAGGTGCTGAAACTGTGTTTGACATGTTGCTGAAACTTTGCCTCAGATGTCTTAAAAGACTCTTTGTCTCTGCTCCCTCACCTCTGACTCTCTGCTGTGGGTCTGATGTTTCTGTAACCGTCCACTGTGCAGGAAAACAATGCAGCGGCTGCTGCGCTGTGACTTCCATGAATTATGCACATGTGCAGTGATCCTCAGTCAGAGTCAAACACTCAGGTTCTCCTGCAGCTCAGTGTTGGTGAAACAGAGTTCAGCTCTTTACATGTCAGAGCTACAGAAGGAGTAGCAGTGAAGAAACGCACATGCAAACACACGGGGCCCGAGGCGTGCCTGAGGCGTGCCCGCGGGGCCTCGGCTCTGCAGATCATAACAGTACAGCTCAGAGAAAAGTGACCACTGACCATCTGCAGGCTGGACCGTATAAAACAACCTGAAGCGACGAGTGATGTCTTGGTGGCCAAGCCCAGCTGTGTAGCTGACAGGATCTGTTCTAGTTTCAGCTCATTTCAGGGTCGTTACTGTGGAAACCCCCCAAAAACCGAAAGCAACCGGCTGCAGAGTCGATCCTCTGCGAGTCTCTGCAGGCTTACGACCATCAGCTGACTGACAGGAAACACTGAGTGTGAGAAATGGTGACAGGAATCCAGAACAGTCTGCACTCATCATCGGTCTGTAACGATGATGATGATGACTTGTTTGCTGCTTTTAAAAAAGACTTGTAACTCTGAGCATTTGTACAGCTGAGCTGGATCCATGCAGGTGAGGTGATGCTGTAATGTCCTGGCAGGCAAACATGCTAAAATAGGCGAGGAGTGATGAAGGTAACCAACAATAATATCATCGCTGTGGACAAATCCTCCTGGACCGAGACCAAAACAACTCTGCGCACCTTTCAGGATTAAACCAGGTGCACTTGTGCTTTCACCTCAGTTTGTTTAGGATGTGCAGCACGCTCCTCACACGGCCTCCCTTCAGGCTGCTCAGCACAGGAAATGCCTCCGCAGTTTGTGGCGCGTTGACAGTCCACTGCCAGTAATCAGACAGGAAGCTGCTCCACTCTCCTGCAGATCTGTTTAAAACGGGGTTTGCAGCTGGAACCAGATGTTTAACGGAGGCCTGAACAGAGCTGATGTGTCTTAGTTTGACCTCACGAAGCGCTGACCTGCTCGTGTTTAATAACTCCAAAGGAAGGATCTGTCATCAGCGTAGTCTTGTTTCACGAGGGATCCCCTCGCTCTTATTGTGAAAGTTCAGTTGCTGCTAACTAACTCGCCCAAGCACATCCTGTCCCGTGTTTCCCCCTCTGATCCAGTTCATGTTGTGGTGGTTTTTGACATCTCTTCAGTCACACGTATTCCAGCAGCCGGAGGTGGACGGCAGCACCCCCACCGTCCTGGGAGACGAGCGGACTAACAGACAACAACAAGAGTTGCTGATTATTTGCTCGTCTATTTGGTACGAAGTACTTCAGAAACCAAACATTTGCAGAGCAGAGTTACGCGTGCGCCTGTGTACATGTATGAAATTATGTACACAGCGGTGATATTACCACAACAACACTGTGGGACATGAAGCTGGATCTGCAAACCCCGGTGGTGCCGCCTCTTTAACAGTTGGGCTGTGCGCTTTTTACAGACGAAGAGTCGTCTGAGCTAGAGCAGGGCGATGCGACCGAAATATTTATCACGATGTACATTTGGAAATTTGCAATAACGATATAACTGACGATATAATTGATGCGAGACAAAATACTTTACAACTCCACAGCTTTATTAGTGCAAAAAACATCAAAGTATTTCCACTGAAACAAGCAGCTGTTTTTTATCTGCATTAAAGTTATATAAACATGTAACAGTGCAAATGCAAACTCCTCGCTGACAGTTTAACCAAAAGGCATTTCCAGTGGAAACTGGCCGACACATCCTCAGTGTAACCATGTATAATATCCACAAACCTTAAAAAGAGGTTATACACACGCAATACGGTAACATTATGCTGAAGCACAGTACGTATCACTCCGCGAGGCTCCGCCTACGACAGCCGTAACGCTCCGACAATCCATCAAGCGGTGCGGCTTCGTAGCTCAGCAAAGTCGTACTGAAACATCTGACAGATTTTCCAGCGCCGTGCACATAAAATCGTTTCGAGGTCAGTAAACACAACCAGAGTTCATACATAAGGCGCACGGGATTATAAGGGGCTCTGTCGACTTTCAGACAAATCAAAGGATTGATTTTAAGTGCGCCGTATTTTCCAAACAACGCGGTAATAACGACGGCCCGCTAGCATGCGCTACCAAAAATAGTGCTTTGTTGTGTATCTGACGGACGAAAGCTAAACCAGTTCCACACCAGTGAAGCTGCAGCATTTTTACAAACCAGTTCAGGTTCATGGTTTCATTCAACGATCCGCTTTCGCTCTTCTGGTTCTGCGTCGCCGCCATGTGCGCATGTAAACAAAGGCACTGCACATGCGCATTTTACCCATATTCTATCGCCATGTTTCATTTTCTTATCGTTGCCCAACATTACACCAGTGTTATCGTGAACGGTATGATATGACCCAGCACTAGTCTCAGCCGACAGCAACACAAAACCTGCTGCTGAAGTCAGGCGCTCTTAGATAAACCGTGTTACCGCCACGCACCGAACGACTGCGCGGAAACACTCCCGGCGTGAAACGTGCTGACATCTGTGAGTGTCACACCACGGTTCCAAAAACAAGAAGCGAAATCTGCGTCAGCTGCTTTTAAGCTGACTTTTTAAAAGTGTCGCTGCGTCAGTGAATCAAGCAGATATTCAAACACAGCAAAACAAATGCACACTCATGTTTCTGTCCATTTTCTCCCATCAGCAGGGGGCGGAGACTATTCCATCTGGCGTCGTACTCACACAGGTGGTAAACACATTCATGTGTATGTCCTGACCTGTGTGCACCGGAGTGAGGACGCTTTTATTGCTCTCAGAGCTGCATGGCAACCACTGGTTGCTAGGGAGAAATGTATATCTGTTGCTTTTGTGCAGCGATATGGCAAAAGTTACCGACAGTTTCACTGAGAGCAGTTAGCGAATGTTTGGAGACACGTCTGCGATCTGTTCAGGACCACTCACTCTGGTGCAGCGCTCTCTCTGCATCTGACCTCTGACCTCCAGCAGCCAGTCGAGGAACATGCCGTGGTGTCTGCAGGCCGCTGCATGTACCACACGTGTGCAGGTGCAATGATGACCAAACCAGTCTGTGACTTCCTGGTTACAGGAGACGGGGATGAGGTCACTTTGGTGCTTTTAATGTGGAGGTTCTGTCTTAGCTGAAGTGTGACTCCACACTCACATCCAGTCTGTGGCTCCGGGCTCGGCGGCTTCTACATCACAAACTTTAGACACAGAATTTAACAGCAAAACAGGAAGTGGAGGTTCGTTTGTTGGGGACTGTTTTCAGGACAGATGAATGCGCATTAGCAGCCGGACGGTGAGGAGCGGGATGGATTGGTTAGCCGTGCTCCGTGGTGCGAGGGAACCAGTCGCTGTGTTTGTGTGTGACCTCTCTGTGACTGGATCTTCCTCATCCAGCAGCTCTTCAGGAAGCTGCAGAACGGGAAGTGAAAGTATTGCGGAGCGGTCAGTTTGGCTGTCGTTAGCAGATCTCAGAGCTGCTGTTGCAACAGCTCAGTGAGGTGTTCGGTGGGAGGACGACGCCTGCATCCGGCCCCGGGAGTCTGGAGGGAGCTGGCGCGGGTGGGTGCTGGGCAGAAAGAGGATGTGCGGTCAGATCTTTGTGAAACCTTCCTGCAAAATAAACTGAAAGCCACAGACTGAAGGAGGCCCAGGTTAATGTTTTTCCACGTGGGCTCCACCAGAGCAGCTTTGCATGAGTCACAGCTCAAAATAATCCATGTTTATGTCCATACTCAGCCTCTGTCCATCTAAACTTCTGATTGGCTGCCCCTCATAACTGCAGGTTTGAAAACCAGTATGTAGCATTGCGTTACACTTAACCCCAGTCACCACATGCATGTGCCGTCTGCCTCCAGCCTGTTCATCCACAGAGGTGTAGTTACAACAGCTGAGTGTTTGGGTGGATGTAGACCACTGCAGGCGGAGGACTGCAGTGGCGGAGGACTGTGGACTCAGCTGTGAGAGATTGGAACAGTCTCTGACATTAATCCGTTTTGGGCATAAATCCTATAAGTCGTTTAGATCCTCGTCATGTTGCTGCTTATTGTCTTTGTTTTAATCATGTTAGAAAAATATAAAAATCTCTGAAAGTTGAGAATCGCTAACAAACACACACATGCACCTCCTGGTCGTCTGAAGGTTAAAGCAGCGCGTTTGCTGTTGTCCAGCTCCAATCCCTGCCTCTCCAGGTGCTTTCACAATAAAAGCTGTCCACTGTCTCAGTGCTAAATAAGTTTATTGTGAAACAGACAGGAAGTCCCGGTGAGTTTTTAACAGCAGCTTCACTGTAGACTCGTGCGGGATTCCCACTGTGACTTCCTGTGGTGAGTTTAACCCCAGTCAGCTGATTCGCGCCGGGTCACGTCTCACCTGTCCGTGCTGAACAGGAAGTCTCTCGGGGTGATCTCAGGGTGTGCACGCTGGCCTGTGTAGGTTTCTAAAACCCAGCGTTTCATGAGTGACGCATTTGTAACGTTCAGTGTTTTCATTACTGCAACGCCATCAGACGTCTGCTTTTACAGCAAGATGAAAGGACAAGAAGAGCTGCTGTTTTTCACACGAGCGACCGCAGAGGCGCAGCCGGGTGTCGATGCAGTTACTGCAGCTGTTTAAAGCGTTGATGAAAGAGGAGCATAAAGAACAAAACACGTCTGAGACACTGAGAGGAGCTGGGCTCTTTGTAGTGAAGCTTAGTGGAGCGTAAAGCTCTGATTGAAACGAGCAAAGACACTGAACGCTGCTTCACCTTTGAACCCGTTAAAGCGTAACAGGAGGGACCATCAAGGTGACCTGAGCAGTTTGTCATATTTCAGGATCTTTGTGGGACAAAAGGACTCTGTGTGCATCACATTCAGTGATGCACACAGAGGCCTCGAATCAGAGCAAACTTCGACTTTCTGTTCCAGGTGACCTCAATTTCATGCGAGTTTCCAACCCTAAGACCTCAGATTTGTTTTTGAGGTTGTACATCGACGGTGAGACGAAGCTGTCAGCGTGGAGTTCCACATTACCGCCCCAGGGCGAGAGCGTTTTCGCCCGCCCTGTTCTGCAGAGTCGCCTCTTTGTGTTCCCTAAAGTAAACCAGCTTGGACACGTGGAGGAGATCCAGCGCCGGTGACGGACACACGGTCTTCTACAGACATAAACACAGCAGAGGTGCACGAGAAGGTTTTTGATTTCCACGCTGCTCCCACTCGCTGCCTTTCTGATTTGACTTGGAGATTAATGTTAACAGCACGGTGGCAGCAGCCTGACTGATGACAGCGATGCTGGAATTCAATCTTTGCATATTTATGTTCGTATAGTTCCACGTAGTGAGGGAAGTGAGAGCAGATCACTCAGCACGTGCAGGATGTTGGTGACGGGCACAAACACAGTGGCAGTATTTACAGAAACACTCAAAAGTCACTCAGATTCTCTCACGTTTCACGTTTTCTGCTCCTAGAACCAAGAAATATGCGTCCCTAAAAGTGTTCTGGTGGTACAGAACATGTAATCAGATTACTGAAGGAGAATGAGTCATGTCTGTGTTGCTGACTGAAGGATAAAAGTATCGGCGCCGCTCTCGCTGACGTCAGGCGGTCTGCTGCTAGCTCTGTGGTTCTGGGTTCGTCTGTCTGAAGAAAAGCACAAAGCCTTTTTATAAGCTGAGGCTCACTTTAACATGGAATATTCCTCCAGTTAAACTCGCCGCTGTAACGGAGACAGAGGCTGGCGTTCGGTTTAACCACGAGGACAAACACGCGACAGCGAGAGGAAAGTATCCCTGCACACGTGCACAGACGCTGGTTTGTTCCTCCTGGTTCCTGATGATCCCGACTTTGGATCCTGGTGCTTATCTGTCGGCGTGACGATCTCCTGGGTCTGGACGAGCGACGACTCTACTCTCAGCTCTGTCTTTATGCTCATTTTGCAGCTTTACTCGTGATTTTATTCTTTTACGAACTACCTCATGACCACGGGTGAGCGTTGGAATGTAGACGTGCTCTCAGTCATCTCATGTCCCACCTTCCAACCACCGTGAGCTCAGAGGGAGGGCTCTGCAGAGAGCCGCGGCCTTAGGTCTGAAGCTGCCGTCTCGTCCCAGCTGCTCCGCACTCGCCTACGAACCCGGAGGTCGTGGTGTGAAGAAGCCGACGGGACGGCGTCACCTGCAGAAAGGAGGTGTGCAGCTCTGACACGCCCCTCGAACGTTTCAGACGGAGGAAATCTGGCAGGCTTGGACTTTCTCGAGAGTGCATTCGACACATCGTGTACTTACATCTGGACCAATCAGAGCACACTAGTGTCATTTCTTAAGGTTTCTGTCCTGATAAGTGGTCAGAGAGTTGGTGTGGTCCTGACTTGCTCCTTCAGCGGTTACAGGAAGCTCCTCCTGCACTGCGCTGCTCTCTGAGTCATTTAAAGGTCTGTTTACATTCACAACACGAGTATTTCTTTATAAAAACAAAGTCGAGTGTTTGGGGCCTGGAAGAGCTCAACCACAAATCCCTCCATGTTTGTAGTCCAAACATCACCCCCTCCCCAGGCTCGTACTGCCTGCTCTTTCAGGTCCCCAAACTCGGGGGGTCTGAGGGGTGAAGCGCTCCTATCGACTCCTGCTGGGTGACGGTCTCGTGGTCTCGCCGCTGTGGTGGTTCAGATGTGCTCGTCCCTGCGATGGCTGCTGGTGTGGAGCAATCGCTGTTGTTGCCGCCCACACAGAGCTGAGCGGTCGGAGCGGTTCGACCACAACTTCTAATGAAATGCAGCAGAGCCGGCGCCTTTGTGTTGTCACGCCGGCCTGAAACTGCCAGCAGCCGCTCAGACTGGAAAGAGACGTCACATTTCAACAAATAAGCTGCCGTCGTCTCAGACAAGAGGACGAATACACGGGGCAGCAGCTGACAGAGGCTGGAGGTCTGTTTCATACAGGAGGAGGAAGTGGTGACTATCAGGTCAGTTTCTCCCCGTGTGTCGTAGTTGCAGCGTTCGATGCCGGGAGCAGACGTGCAGAATAAAACAAATCAAACACGCGGAGCGTTTTTGGCGCCTGGTGAATAAGTGAGCTGCTGAAGAAGCTTTCAGCGGGAAAAGTGAAACAAAATAACATTTTATGCAATTATTTCTTCATAATCATCGAAATGTCTGACAAAATATGAGAATAATCATTATTGTTATCATGTCAAACTGCAGCCCACTGTGGTCCTGAGTGGGCCGGTCCACTGAAACTGCACGTTTTATTGTAAGACTCAGGTTTAACTTGGTGAACCTGCAGGTCCATCTCTGCACAGCGCCGTCCTGAGTAAGTGGGCGGCCGTGGTTTCACAGGCCGTGACAGATTCACAGTAGTGTTCACAGGTCGGGCTCTGCTTTAGGAGAACATGTCGCTCTAACACGCCGACCGTTTGATGTATGAAGCCAACAGGAGTGGTCCCAGGAGCCACCCTGACTTGTGTTTCTATTCTGTGCTCACCTGTGCTGACTTCCTGTTTCTCCCTCAGGTGCTGTCCTTCATTGCCTTCATCCTGGAGGAGACGGTGGACAGCTGCTTCACCTGCTCTCCTCTCTACTTCTTTGAGTTCGTCAGCTGCACGGCCTTCCTCTTCACCCTGCTGCTGCTCGTCCTCCTTTCTACTAAGCTGCATGAAAAGATTCACATCGGGGCCTGGCCCACTGTGGTAAGAACCTGGAGATCGTGTTTCAGTCGCTCTTCTCCGCTCGCGTGAGAAAGATTCAGAAGCTCAGTGACCTGAACAGAGTTCATGTCTGGCTTTATTTAGAGTCACTTCCTCTTTCAGAGCACAGTCTTTGTTCAAGCCCACTCCAAACTACAATAACGACCCGACCGGCAGTCGTTAGAGGAGCAGGTCGCTACATACATGTTCAAAGTAACCCGAGTCGGCCCAGCACTCGTTCATGAGCTGTCCAGAGAGTGCTGAGCTGGCATTAACCCGGCAACACATGATGCTCGTGGTCCGTGTTATTCATAATCCAGTCCTTTGACTTCAGTTTACACATTTAATTTTGCATCGTTTTGAATTTCTGGACAGATGAGGAACTTTTTACTATTTTAACCTTGACTATAAAAACTGTCTTTGCATTGGTTCGCTGAGCTGCAGCATCAGAGCACGGACAGCGCAGCATGCTTTCGGTCTGCGATGTCAGAGTAACTCTGAGGGAGTCGGGTACTCGTGTGAGTACTCGAGTAAAATCAGTCTGAGGAGGATGCGTGGTGGTGGCGTTTGTCCCGGCTCTCCTCCTGCGAGCTTCGCTGTCGTCTCGCACCAGAATGAAAACAGACGGTTTATTTTAGTCTCTCCCTGATGACACTTCCAGCTCGCAGTCTTTCATCTTACAGCGTGGGTGCAGTGAAACTCGAAAACGAGAAGCGGACTGTTTTCTTTTTGCAAATTCAGACTCAGCAGGGTGGAAATGTTTGCATGTGGAGCTGCGAGTTCGACAGCTGTTCTCAAAGCTAATGAGGGTTCCAGCTTCAATCGAGCCCTCGCCCTCTGCCTCTCTGATTGGCTGAGCACAAACCAGGCCGCCCCCACCTTATTTGTTTTTCATAGAGATGAGATTTAAAGTTGGCCAGTCAAACGAAACCTCCCTGTTAAATCATTCACGTGGAAATGAGCCACCTAAATAAAGATGCTCATAAATAACTTCAGATTAAAGTAATTAAAGCGTTCCTTCATTTTCACGTCCGCATGGAAAAAAACCTGCTCTGAACTTTGAACCAGGAAAGCGTGGGATTGGATGCGAAGAGGGGGAGGGGTCAGAGCATCAAGAGTTTGATCCAGTAAAGTTGGCGTGAGTTCACGGCTGGTATCTGCAGCCGTTTAAAGGCCGACCTTTGAGAAATGGTGGCGCAGCTTCATTGTTTTGGTGTCAGCCTTAACTCTGCCAGAGACGCTGCTTCCTCTGCTTTTCAGAGGAAAAGTGAGCGTGGACAGGAAGCCGGAAGCTGAAGGCCGAACCTTTCCGCTGCACTGATTTTCAGCGGCGCTGTCTTTCCACCGGAGGCCTCAGCTCCACCGTGGTGTGTGGAAACAGGAAGAGGACACCGACCGCAGCGCGGTGCTCACTAACACCAGTGTCTGCTCAGACGGCTGACGAGCCACAGAGTTCTTCCTCATCGTAGCCATTAAAGAGAAACCTCAACATGACGAGTCTGCCCGCAAAGAAACACCAGACAGGAACAGCAGCAGCTGAACTTTCACAATAAGAGCACGCTGTCACAGGGAAGCGTGGTGAGAGGCATTTGAAGCCCACGCTTCCACAGTCAGGTTTCAGAGGTGACCCGTTCCCATCTGTTTTATTCCTGCTGCTTAGGAGGGGCAGCCAATCAGGAAGAACTGTAATGGCGGTCCGAGTGTGTCTGTTTGCTCTGTGTGGTCTTTGTAGTTTAAATGAAGCTGAACAAAAGAACAGAGGAGCTGAAAAAACCGTCGATATGAGAGAAGCGCAGAGGCTGAAGCATTTTAGCCACCGCCTCGCCATCAGCGGCGGCTTCCTGTTTAGCACTCGAGCCTAAAGGCTGATGGCGTCGCCCTGCTGTCAGGCAGCGTGGACGCCAACGACTGTGACAACGTGAGAACGAGGTAATGTAAGATTGTCACGGTCGCTCCACAGACGCATCTACTGTGTGTTTGACGAGTTTGGATCTCAGTGATCGGGAACGTTTGTGAACATCACCTTTCACTTCGGTGCCACAGCGAGTGCCCGCCAGCTGTGGTGCGTTTAAATACGAGTACGAGCGGTCGAGCCTCGTTAGCCTCAGAATGATGGACTTATTCGTTCCCGCTAAACGATGAATTAAAACGAGATACGGCCCCAAACTCAAAGCGTGCACCGCACCGTGTCTGCAGACACGCCTCACACCCGCAACAAGTCACACAAAGTCTGAAGTCAGAACTTGGTTTTATCGCAGCTACGACTTTAAAGACGTCCCAGAGTGTGTACACACACACACACACACACACACACACACACACACACACACACACACACACACACACACACTGTGGCTGAAAACCAGTAAAAGCAGCTGTCATATAACTGTGTGATGCTGCCACCTACAGTCTGCAGACTGAACTGCACTTGTAGCCTCCAGTCAGATTCCGGAGTGTTAGAACTTATCTTTGTGCCACTACTCTGAGCGCACGTAAACAGAGTTTTCAGGTGCAAGTGTTGTATTTTGAGGAGAAATTTATTTTGAGTGAACAAACTTCATTGCTGCGTGCAAAAAATGTATTTCAGTGTTTGCTATTATCTCCACACACACAACAGCAGCTCCTCTCGCTCAGTTTTTGCACTTATGCAAATATGTGACGTCTTGATGAATCGAGCAGATATTTGAAGTTTACACAGAAACATTCTCGCATGAAAATATCTTAAAAGTTTATTTTGTGACCCAGAAAGAGTAATATTTCAAACTCTGCCACTCTGTGTTCCTCTGCCACTGCCTCCTTTGAGTTTTGGATGAAATGCATTCTGGGATATTGCATTTTGTCATTTCGAGCTGATTGGAGACCAGAACAGCCAATCAGATATTTTTGCATCCAAGTCTGTGATTGGCTGGTTTTGTGGCACAAATATAACGGTGTAGAGAAAGAGTTGAGCGCGCACGGGCATAAACGTTGAGAGCGCGAGCAAGTGCAAAAACTGAGCGAGAGGGTGTGTGTGTGTGTGTGTGTGTGTGTGTGTGTGTGTGTGTGTGTGTGTGTGTGTGGATAACAGCAAACACTGAAATACATTTTTTGCACGCAGCAATGAAGTTTGTTCACTCAAATTCAGCTTTTCGTCACTCAAAATAAATTTCTCTTCAAAATGCAACACTTGCACCTGCAAACTTTGTTTCATGCGCTCAGAATAGTGGCACAAAGATAACATCATAGAACTGATGGATCAAAGCAGCAAAACATTTTAACACACCGAGACTTGTTGGATTGTAGCTCTGAATATGAACTTGGACTTAAACCAACGTGTGGATGTTCAGCAGGATTGTCTCCATGAAAATCTGTCACATGTGAAGTATTACAAACAGAGCTTTATTATTAAGTACAGTGAGGCCGTGAACGGTGAGTCGAGGGTTCAGCATGCTGAAAAAAATCCAGACTCAAGGCTCAAAATGAAGCGTGTGGCTGTTTTACGTCACGCTGCAGCGCCTCCAGTTTGAGAAAAGTCCACTTTTATTGTTTTGTTGATCCGGTCAGATTGAGGGCGGCAACTCGGAGACTGTCGGAGGCGCTCGTCTCACCTTCTTCTTCTTCTCTTTTACAGGACATGATTTACACCGGGGTCATCGCTGTGCTGCTCTTCATCTCCTCCTGCGTCTTCGCCGCAGACCGCGGCTCTTTGGTTCAGGCAACCGTTGCTGTGGTGAGAAAACGTCCTCGGACTCGCACTACCCTCCTTTCCTACCTCCTGAATCTTCCTTTTCCTTTTCTTCTATATCTCCTCCTTTCCTTTCCTTCCTGGCTGACAGTGTGTGTTATAGGGCTGCCACAAAGGATTATTTTGATAGTCGACTAGTCACCGATTATTTTTGCGATTAGTCGACTAATCAGATCATCATCCATTGGACGTACAAGTACAGCTTATTGCACCAGCAGCATCTGCTCTTATATAACTATCATTAGCTTACAGCTTTAAGTGTTTAAGGTCTGTGCTAACTAAAAATAAAGACAAGATGATAGTTTATTAAACTCTAATGAAATCTGCAGATTGTTTTGGTGAAGTTTAATAAACTCCTTGCTATCTAAAATATAACAGGACACTGGAGTAAATTCTCCAGCATCTCACACTTCTGATGATCAGCTGTCTGCTTGACGTTTATTCAGCTGTGTAAAAACTATAACTTTAATCTCAGACAAACTGATTTACTCAGGAACAAATAAAATACTGAAAAAAGCCAAACAATAACATTTTAAGTTATCTAAGTGACTCATATATCATGTTTAACCTGAGTAGGGAAAGATGGCGGTGGGTTTGAAAACGATCTGCCGGGAGTCCGGTGTTCTCACGGCTCTAGTTAGCCTAGCCCCGGCTAGCTATCAAGCTAGTGGGTAACAGACGTCTCAGAAAACGTCGGAGCGCTTTTGAAAATATGTGGTGTCTTGATAAACTGAGCAGATATTTGAGGTTTACACAGCTACATTCTCCATGAAAATATGTTAAACGTTTATTTTGTGACCCAGAAAGAATAATAAGAGTAATATTAAAACTAACTAGCTGCCGCCATTGTTGGAAACTAAGCTGGGCCGCGCTATGAATTCTGGGACACAGCTGCTTCTTCTTCTTCGGGGTTTAACGGCAGCTGGCATCCTTGTACATGCAGTGCTGCCATCTTCTGTTTCAGTCCGTTATTACACTCTTAAATCCTGCTACTTATTCCTGCATCTTTTGTGATCTTACAAAGCTTCAAACGAAGCGTCGACTATTAAATTAGTCGTCGACGATTTTGATAGTCGACTAATCGTGGCAGTCCTAGTGTGTTATCAGGTCACCTACAGCAGCGCTCTTCTTCTTCTCTGTCGTCCAGGTCTTTGGGTTCTTGGCGACTGTGGCGTTTTCCATCGACTTCGGCCTGATGGTGAAGAGCAAGGGGCTTCCCTTCCTAAACAAAGACAAGAAGCAGGAGCACACTAACGGCATCCAGACGCCGGCAGAGGAGGAAAGACTCAAAGCCAACGAGACAGTTTAAGCGTCTTTCTGCTCATACGCGTGAGGTCGCTCATTACTTTTCCCAATATTCCTCTAACATGATAGTGAAGGGGTGGAGCTTCCAATGCTGACCTCACGTCCATGTTTTTTTCTTTTTAAATCCAGTTTGTAGTTCTTTTCCCAGCGCTGAGGGCGCTCTGTTCAGAAATCATCACCCTGTCGCTGTGCAGAGCGCCGAAAACGAGAGACACTAAAACCATCAAACCACTAAATCTTCTGCTGTAGTTTAGATTGTAGGATTTATTTTTACGCAGTTTGTGATAAACGCTTTGCTTTATCGTCCTGTTGTCAAATAATCAGATGGACGAGAAGGAAAATCACAGAAGTGTTTTCGAAGGCGTCGGCACCTCCGATTGGTCCGAGTCTCTCCAGCAGAATCCTGATATTAAAATATATTCTCCTTACTTTTAATTTGAATGAAATGTTGCACACCAAGGAAAATATTCCTGATTGTTGAAGTACCGTCTGTGTCCCTGAACGCCTCACGATGCTCAGGTCGAGACTGAGAGCGTGCTAAAGTTGATTATTCATCAGCCTTACTTGTGTTGAAATGACTCGGAGTGTCCAGCAGGGGGAGACGTCTGCTTGTCAACCATCCAGGGGCTGTTTCATAAACGCTCATTTAGTTGATGCAGACAAGTTAAAGTTCATTTCATGTTTTTTATCCGGACACTGTGGAAATGCGGTCCTTTGCCAAATGTGCCCTAGTCCTCCTTAAATTCTCCCTGTGGACCAGTCAGGTTTATCCATAGCCTGTATCTAAAAGATGGACCTAGCTGCTGTGACATCACCTGTTGGTTGGTGATGCACGCTTCTTTTTTTTTTTTTTGAACGCTTTCACATGAAACGAGCGACAGACTTTGTTTTCCTACCAGAGTCGTCGCCCCCTGCTGGACATTACAGAGCATTAGCTTTCAGGTCTTTTAATGTTTTGTGTCACTCTTGACATTTTAAAAGTGAAATTGTGCCTTTTTTTTAAAACATACTTTTTTACTTCCTGTCTGTGTTTGATATCTTTGATGCCGTGTGGACAAATATGAATATCGGGGGTAATTTAGCAAAATCAGCTCAGAGCTTTTAATGATCTCTTTTAATCCTTTTATTAACTGTTATCACTAATTATGGCCTTGATGTTGGGCTCAAGCTCATCAGCTGAAATCATAGTGACTCTTGGTGATTCTAATCGCTGACGTGTGAATGTGTTAAAATGTAACAATGAAAGGGTGAATATCAAAGTGTTTGTTTGAGGTTTTCTTCCGTCTTTGCTCTCTGCTGTTGGCGGCTGAAGCTGACGTAGCTGCAGGTGTGTGAGGGCGCCGTGGAGGGGAAGCCTCCGCAGCATCGTTAAAAAGAGTAACATTAGAGAACTTGAAAAGGATACTGCGTGCCTACAAATGATCTAAAATTGAAATGTAAGAGGAATGGAGCTCTTTGAGTGAGCAGGGATTCTCCTTTTCTTCCTGTTCCTGCAAGTTTTTCCTCCCGTCTGTCACTCGCTGATGGGTTTTCTCTCCAGTACTGTCGGGCACCTCTGTCGTTGTAAATGTGTTCGTGGTTCAGTAATCCGTCCCCCCACACACACCCACACACACACACTCAAACTTCACTAAAGTCACATCAAACTCTAAATTTTATGCCCAGAAAATGAAGCGGACTGCAGTTTAAAGGCAAACGCCATCTGTTTTTGTTTTTTTTACTACAAATGTAATATTTTTAAACGTTTAATTATAAAAAGTGTTTTTCTTTATTTCTGAGGTCTCATATTTTTTTCTTTTTTTGTTTTGTTTTTTAAATTGTGTCCATTTCTCCAAAGTCTCAGGAAATAAAAAGTCACATTAACCATGAAAATGAAATCAGTGAGAAGTTTGAAATTCAGAAACATTTGAGAGCACATGAAGCAGCAGACTAATAAAGAACAGGTTTTTATACAAACTTTTCTACGTTTGTAAAAATGAAAAACACTCTGTGATGACGAGGACATTTGTTAGTAATCACAGTACACTGGACACTTCCGTGTGTGTCGAACAATCCAGAAATCTGAAATCATTTCTATTTGGGACCAAGTAAAGTTGATCTTCGAGACAGAGCCCGTTTGTTTTGTATATAAGTTTCTCTGATGTTTGTCAGCCTGTGTGTGAACGTACGGTTAGGATTTCACTGTCTGTAATAAATTGCTGCAGTTTCTTTCTGTCAGGTGATAAAGAGATTTTCAATAAATACACGTGTTTGGTTTCTGTTTTCACCCACAAACATGAAAAACTTTGGACTGAAGGTGAGTTCTAGAAAAATCTGACCTCATGTTGAAACAGAAATGGTGTCAAAGCACCCACAGCTTCAGGAGGGTCTCTGAGGAACTCTTCATTAAAATACATCAAACTTATGTCCTAATAAATATATTCCTCGCAATGAGGGAGGAGCTTCAGAGAGGGCGTGGCCATCTGTGAGCCTGTGACCTCCAGTTGGTGGAAGGCTGAAGCACAGCAGTGTCACGGTTTCACCTATGACGAACTTTTTATCACCACTGGAGAGGATTATTCTCAGTCTTCATTAGTTTTACTGAACGCTTGATAATATTAACGATTTGTGTCAGAATCAGGAGACTTTGTTTCCATTAAACATCAAAGTGCAACATGCATAGTAAAACTACATTAATGAAAGAAAAAAGTACTGTGGCTGTGTGATCATGTGTGTATATGCAGATGACAATGAAATCAATAAAGGCTGACATCATCAGTAAGTAGAGAAATTTACATTACACATGCTTCCCTTAGGCAGTATCGTTAGAAGACATAACGTCTTGATGCATCTCAATCATCCAGGTAAGTAAATCTCCAGAAGTTGATTCTGTTCATCTGGACGTAGCGTTTTGTGGGAGAAACGTTTCGTCATCATCAGGTGACGTCTTCAGTCTCAGCTGACTGCAGGTCTCAATCTTATAAACAGTTCATTTGCATAATGACTGAAACCAGCCCACTGAAGGAACAATGGGCTGGGAGGTCAGGTCCTTAATCATAATTATGCAAATTCTCATGACCATTGATCAACAACCACTGACCAAAACCCACTGATCAAAGACCATTGACCAACGGCCATGAGTACCATTCGCAGAGGCTGGAAGATCAAGGTGCACCCGGTGGAGGTGGGGTGCAGGGGCTTTGTTGCCAGTACAACAGCAAAGCTGCTTAGAGACTGGGATCAGAGGACAGGCGCAACGGCAGGCTATAAGAGAGCTAGCTAACACTGCTGAGAGGACCAGTCACTGGCTATGGTTAAAAAGGGCTGACATCACTCTGCCAGCTAACCACGAGAGAAAAGAAATTCTCCGCTCTTCTTCCCTTATCTGGGAGGCAGTGGGGAGGAAGAGCGTACAGCCGGATCCGGCGGGGAGGTGTGGGAAGCCAGATCGGGCGCCCCCCTTCCAGCTCTCCTCTCTGCTCTCTCCTATCTTGTCCCTTTTGTCTTACTTCTCTCGATCACCTTTTCTATCCCTTTGAAGAAGTGAGGCTCCATAAATGCTAAACAGGTGAGTATTATTTGTAATAATAATAGATAGAAAATAAACTGTAGGAAACTAAACAGAAGAAAGAAGGAGAGAAATAATAAGTTAACATAAACCACTGACACTCCAGGGCCTGACCAACCCTGGCAGGGCCTCCTTGGATGAGGGATTCTAGTGATAATGGCCGAAACACCCGATGAATCCAAGGTCCACTGCTGATGATGTGTCCCAAATTTAAAATGATAATCTAGATCAGATCTCTAATCCCTAAACCTAACCAAGGAAGGAAAATGGCAGATTAGCCTGGGTAAAAGACCGGCAGTTGAGGCACACAACGATGCGTGCTGCTGGCAAAGTTTCTGGGCTTTCCTCATAACAGCCGTCCCTCAAGAGTCTCTCCATCTAAACAAGCATTATCAGGGACTGTAACACCTAGTCCTCACTGAATCTCTGTCTCTCTTCCACAGCATGTCTTTATCCTGTCTTCCTTCTCTCACCCCAACCAATCACAGCAGATGGCCCCGCCCCTCCCTGACCATGGTTCTGCCGGAGGTTTCTTCCTGTTAAAAGGGAGTTTTTCCTTCCCACTGTTGCTAAAGCAGTGGGGATCGTATGCAATGTTGCCTGTAATTTTTCATGTGTCTGCGCAAACACACAAACACCCTGAGCGGTGCCTTGGACCACTGTGAGTAACATCAGACGTGTGCAGTTTAATTCTTCTGTTAAAGTATTTCTGTTAGAATACACTGGAACTTACGAATACCCCGTTTCATGAAAAATTCAAGTTATGAAGGCGCTGAACGGCGATATTTCTGCCCGTGTTACGGCAAAATGCCCGCGTAACGAAATCCGCTGGCTCTGATTGGCTGAGCCTCCAATGCCCACAATGTCTTCTGAATCACGTGACAACCCCTTGGCTTCCGTACTTGCGTTTCGCTGTTCCACTTGAACAATTTATTGTTGTTCTAGTTAGCAATTAGCCTACAGCCTATCGTTCAGCATCGCCTCACTCAGAACGCGCGATGGGTGCTTCGACCCTCGGGAACAAATCGGGGTTCCGCTGTAGCTCTAATTAAGTGCATTAGCCCACTTACAGTGAAAAGTACAAACATCTTGTCCATGACCTGTGCAGTATATTAACACCAAATTGGAAGTGAAAATTACTTAAACCCCAATTTTGAAAACAATATTTTTTCATGCTCTGACTTGTATAACGAGTCTGTGTGAAGCTCCTGCTGTGGTCTGGGAGACAGTCCTGGAACTCTTTGTCTGCAAAATACACTATTTAATTACCAATGTTGGGCAAGTTATTTTGAAAAAGTAATTAATTATAGTTACTAGTTAATTCTTCAAAAAAGAGTTTTGCAAACAACAAAGTTGCAGCTGTTTACCTAAAAATGCAGCCGAGGCAGTTTTTATAACCATTTCAAACTATTTACAGAACAATCAGGTGTTCTGCATCAAATATGAGTCACGCAAATTATTTGTGTCCACTACAAAGGAGAAAATCACAGCCTGATCCCTGCAGGCCTGACAGCAGCAGGTGTAGCACTGCTCCTGCTTCCACCTGCGTTTACACTTTAATCTGCCTTTGGTGGCTTTTTGGCAGAACTGCGACATTCAGCAGCCGCCTCATTGTTCTGACACACAAACTAAAACTATCCACAAAACAACACATTAACTACACACTCCAAACACGCTAAACGTCACAAATCTCTCACATCTAAAACCTCGCTCTCACCACCGTCACTCCTCAAATGAATTGTTACGTATTGATTTCAATTTGAATGAAGGTTGGATTGTTTGTGCGCGGAGACTGCGTCAGCAGGTTTTGCATGCGCGCAGCTCAGAGGAAACATTTGTGTTTTCTCTGTTGTCTTTGTTAATGCAGGGTCTTCACCTTACAATATGAGCGCCTCGAGGCAACATTTGTTGTGATTTTGCGCTATGTAAATAAAGCTGAATTGAATCGCGTGACGTTGACG
Source organism: Aulonocara sp. 'chitande type north' Nkhata Bay (assembly GCF_057382095.1). Classification (NCBI taxonomy): domain Eukaryota; kingdom Metazoa; phylum Chordata; class Actinopteri; order Cichliformes; family Cichlidae; genus Aulonocara; species Aulonocara sp. 'chitande type north' Nkhata Bay. Next base: position 40,494,619 of record NC_141354.1, on the reverse strand, counting down.
TAGAAAAGAAAGAAATATGTGCAACAAAAAAAACCTGTTGCATAAATCAAACATGGCAAAAGCCGGAGTGACGAAATTAGAAGAACGATTGCAGCCTGTTGGCAACAAACTGACAGCAATCACATCCTGACTCCCACATGTCACAACCCGGTGTTTCAGCTAACAGGGCGAGCTGAGGATCCAGCAGACATTCCCAGGAAAGCATCATCAGCGTTCACAGTCTGATGATGGAAAGAGTCGAGGATGGTCCACGTATCACATGTAGGTTAAAAATAAGAGCACATCACACATGATAACAAACATGCACTTTTCAAGCTTTGTCCAATGAAAGATCAGAAAGCAGGTCAAACATCCAGGGTACCACAGATCCTTTCACAGACTGTTATACTGTGATGCTGATGTTCAGCGTGGTTTTTCACCAGAGCTCAACAGAAGCATTAAATCTGATGTTTACAGTGAAAAACAGCAGATTGGAGAGGGGGAGGTGAGAGGCACATCAGCAGCATTTTTCCACTGTTTGGTCATTTTGATGAAATGTTGCGACAAATAGGAAATTTCAATGTTTTCTATTAAGAGGTAAAAGAAAATGAGGTTCAGAGCTGATCGCAAAGAAATCAAACCCAGTGTGTCAGCCAGTGTCTTCATCAGCACTGCTGACCACACGTTTAAAGAAGTCGTCATTCAGTGGGCTCATTAAAACGTAAGGATGGCAGTTTGGGACAAAAACAGTCTGTGGGCTCCTGTTCCTGCTGGCAGGTAAGACGTGTTTAACATTTTTATGTGTCTTATTGTAGCTGCTTGTGTTTTCACATCAAACCTTTCTTCCTGGCTGCCCGACTTCTTTACGTTTCGGAAACTTTGTTTTAGAGCTTCACACACAGCAGTCTGTATTTTCTGTCTGTGAACTGAGTCACTGTGTTCGGATCTCAGCTCTGTGTTTGCTCTTCTTTAGGTGCTGTGGGTCAAACTGTGATCTATCCTCTCAGGTCTACCTGTGATGTCAGAGGATCCACTGCCACCCTCCGCTGCACCTTCACACCTCTGAAGTCTTTCAAAGTGAATCAAACAGAAGTTCCACCAAAGATCGTCAGAGTCCTCTGGTGTCAGAACCACCGGTACTGCTAACTAACACTCCGTCTGTGTGTGACAGTGACTCAGCAAACATCGATCCTCGTTATCAATATCTGGGAGACAAGAAGACAAACTTTACAGATCAGAGATGTTCAGCAGGGAGACAACGCAAGCTTTCGCTTCAGGATGGAAGCTGATCATCCTGAAGGACGTTTTACTAACCAGACAGGAGTGACTGTCAGAGTTGATGGTGAGAGAAAAATATCCTGGTTCTGACACAAATATTAATCTTTAATATTAACGACTGTTTATTAAAACTAATGAACTCTTTGATTTTAGATTCGTCTAAAATGAGAATAATCAGCTCCAGTGATGATAAAAAGTTGAGCAGAGGTGAAAACGTCACACTGCTCTGCACTTTCCACCAACTGGAGGTCACGTGGTTCAAAGATGGCCACGCCCTCTCAGACACTGGCCCCTCCCTCCTTCTCATCCTGACTGCAGAGGACTCTGGGAGCTACACCTGTGCTCTGAAGACCAACATGGAGACTGTCTCTGAGCCGCACAGCCTGCAGGTGGAGGCAGAGGCAGGTTGGTGTGATCAGTTTCTCTCAGATTGTCTTCTCCGTCAAACAGCTGCATGATGTTAAAAGTTTAGGTGGTTAAAAATGAGTCTAACACAAGTGCAGCCTGTTATTGATCCGTTTGCAATCAGGGAGTCTTAAATCAAGCCCACAAAGTTCTGTCAGTGTGTTTGGAGGCACCGTTTCAGCTTCCTTTTGCTTCTTGCTTTAGTTTCAGCTGTGAGAAAACACCCAGTCTGTTTTTATTCAAACACATGGATATATTCTTATTTCTGTGACAGCTTTGATGTTGGTTAAAATGATTCAGTGTTTCTTTGCATTGCTGCGACTCATTAACAGTGTTGGGACTAACGCGTTATTAAGTAACGTTACAGTAACTACGTTATTATTGTGGTAACGAGCACGGTAACTAGTTATTATGCCAAAATCAGGAACGCGTTACTCGTTACTGGGATTTAGATAGGCTCGTTACTCGTTACTTCGTGTGGTGGCATCGCGGAGCTTCCACAGATTCAGTAACATTAGCAAGTGGTGGAGGCCAGCAGGTGGAGGAGGGAAAGGGGAGGCAGGAGGAGAGACCCGAGGCGGCCCCCGGTCCGAGTGTCAGGTGAACTGAACTTCAGGTAAGAAGTTACGACCTGCAGTCTATCTGGGTCAGATATGAACCAAGTTTAGGTGGAGTTTATTTTCGTTATGCTGACTTTTTCGTACTGCGTAGTAGCTAGCATGACGGAGTTTCTATACAGCTGGGTGGTGCTATGTTACTGATGTTGAACTTTATTTTGTTCATAAGGTTAATTATTAGAGTGGGAAGTGGGAAACATCCCGTAAAAAACGGAATCGTCTCATATTCAGAGAAATTATTATATTATGTAATATTACGCGCTACAATGAAAAAGACACAAAGCTGGAGTTATTCTGTCTTTGCTGCACAGCTGCCTCTTCTTCTTTCATCCTCTCCCCTCCCTCTCCTTTTGCTCTTTGAGTCATGAAACTGATCGATCTGATGTTGGCTGGAGCCACAGCTGTAAAGCTGCTGGTCATGATGTCGGTTGGATGTGTGGTGAGAGGGAAACATGAAGATGAAACCAGCAGATGTCCTTACTGAATCATCAGAGCTGTGATGGAGAAACAGGTTTACCTTTTAGGTGACATGAATGAGTTGAAGTTATGAACTGTTTCTGTGTGTCCTTCATGGTCCACCATATCCCAGAATTCATAGCGCGGCCCAGCCAAATTTCAGTTTCCAACAATAGCGGCTGCTACTAAGTTTTAAAATTACTCTTATTAATCTTTCTGGGTCACAAAATAAACTTTTAGCATATTTCCAGGCGAGAAAGTAGCTGTGCAAACTTCAAATATCTGCTCGGTTTATCAAGACATCGCATATTTGCAAAAGTGCGCCGACGTTTTCGGAGACGTCTGTTACCCACCAGCTCGATAGCAAGCCGGGTGGTTCAATGGTCACTCCAGCCGGCGAGAGCAGCGGACTCCCGGCTTCATCGTTTTCAGACCCCCGCTCTGTCGCTACTCAGGTTAAACATGATATTGAAGTCACTCGGAGAACTTTCCTTTTTTCTGTGTTTTATTTGTTCCGGAGTAAATCGTTTGGCTGAGATCAAAGTTATTAGATTATTAGATTAAATAAAACTTTATTAATCCATCGGGTTGGTTCCTCCGGGATTTTCACACAGCTGAATAAACGTCAGCGGGTGTCGGAGTGGAGGATGCCATCCTGTACCTCCTACACAGAGCCCACTCACACCTGGATGGGGGAAAAGGCACGGTCAGGATCCTGTTTCTTGACTTTTCCAGTGCCTTTAATACCATCCGGCCCTGTATGCTTCAAGAAAAACTGAACAGGATGGAGGTGGACCCCTGCCTGGTGGCCTGGATCTCCGACTACCTCACCGACAGACCACAGTACGTCAGGCTGAAGGACATCACGTCTGACACTGTGGTCAGCAGCACAGGAGCACCACAGGGAACTGTGCTGTCCCCTCTTCTCTTCACCCTGTACACCTCTGACTTCTGCTACAACTCTGAATTATGCCACATTCAGAAGTTTGCAGATGACACAGCCATCATGGGGTGTATCTGGGATGATCAGGAAGAGGAGTACAGAAGTCTGGTGAGGAACTTTGTCGCATGGAGTCACACAAACCACCTGCAACTCAACACCTCAAAGACTAAGGAACTGGTTGTGGACTTCGGGAGGTCCAGAGAAGGTCCACTGCCGGTTCAGATAGAGGGGGAGGAGGTGGAGGTGGTCAACAAGTACAAGTACCTCGGGCTGTGGGTGGACAACAAACTGGACTGGTCATGCAACACAGAGCACCTGTATAAAAAAGCCCAAAGCCGACTGTACTTCCTCAGGAGGCTGAGGTCTTTTAACATCTGCAGGAAGCTCCTGAGGATGTTTTACCAGTCGGTGGTTGCTGGAGTACTTTTCTATGCTGTGGTGTGCTGGGGGAGCAGCACAGCAAAGAAGGACTCATCCAGGCTGGAGAAACTGATCAGGAAGGCTAGCTCTGTGGTCGGCATGAAGCTGGACACTCTGGTGACAGTGGCAGAGAAAAGGACATTAAAGAAACTGATGGACATTATGAACAATGCTGGGCATCCTCTGCACACGGCCATAAACAACCAGAAGAGTCTGTTCAGTGACAGGTTGCTTCTCCCCAAGACAAGAACCAACAGACTTAAAAACTCCTTTGTCCCACACGCCATCAGACTGTTTAACTCCTCTCTGGAGGGGAGAGGGAGGGGAGACAGGGGGACAAAGGAGGGGGGAACAACTAAGCTGTAGTGCCTCTGCACCTCACTGTACAATACCTTTGTGCAATACTTTTTGTAAATAGTCAACAGTGCAATAGACTCAATACTTGAAATGTGCAATTCACTTGTATTTTTATTTTTATTCCTATTTATTCTATTTATCCCCTTCGTATATTTTATTTATATTGTCTCTGTATTTATATATATATATATATATATATGTGTGTGTGTGTGTGTATTATATATATATATATATATATATAATACACACACACACACACACATATATATATATATATATGTGTGTGTGTGTGTGTGTATTATATATATATATATATATATATATAATATTCTGTAACTCTGTAACTTCTGTCGGTGCTGTGCTTTTTTGGAAATCGAATTTCCCAGAGGAACCCACCCGAGGGATTAATAAAGTTCTATCTAATCTAATCTAAAACAGAAAACTGATTAAACAGAAGTGTGAGACAGTCGAGAGTTTACTCCAGTGTCCTGTTATATTTTAGACAGCAAGGAGCAGACGGCCGAGTTTATTAAACTCCACCCACACAGCACTGACGCTAATCTGAAGGCTAGACCGTCCCATTTCACGGCCTCGCACTTCCGGCCTTCTCGGTCTTCGAAGGACCCGGCCCACGTAGACCGCGAAGGCCGGGTCCTCCGAAGGATGCGGCCGACGTTTTGGGACACAGCTTCTGTGTCTGAGCACATGTGACGGTGCAGAGCCGGGGAAGGCGGGGCTTGTTCCTTCCTAACCAGTAGGGGTGTTAAATAAACTCTTTGGGGTTTTATTTCATATTTATATTATTTATCTGTTATTATTGATTTACTTTAGCTCAACTCAGTGATTAACAGAATAATGAGGAATCACAATTAACAATAACAATGTTGTATTGCATTACTGAGTCGTGTAAACTCACTGGGTTACAACATCATTGTGTTCTCTAGTTCTTTGCAGGAACGTGAAACCAGGCTTCTACATGTCATTCAGCAAGTGGGAGAATATGGGTTGAACCTTTCTCCCCAAAAGTGCTCCTTTTCCCAAAGTTCAGTGCGATACTTGAGACACATTGTTTCTAGCAAAGTTGTAGAGACTGATCCCGAGAAGCTCAGAGCTCTCAGAACCTGGCCATGACCCCAGACACTCAGTGAGCTCAAGTCTTTTCTAGGCTTTGTAGGGTACTATCAACAGTTTGTGAAGGACTGACCAAAACTTGTCAAACCCCTGAATGATTTCACCAAAGGCTAACCACCACAGAGGAAGGGCAGAAAGGTAACACCTGGCCCTAGTGGGTATTGAACCCTAAAGTGCTGCTTTCCAACTGTTTTTGAAGTAATCATAGATTTAATTGGAAAGTAAATCTTAAATGAAATTAAATCTCTGCTCCAGCACAGCTGGATTTCATTTCATTGATTTGCACATCATTGCTGATCATGTGGTTTACATTTTCACAATAACTGCTGAATCCAACTGTTACATTTGCAGTTTTAACAAACAGTGAGGAACTATTACTAAATATATGTGTTGGATATGTTTAAAATGACATTTTGAATGAAAGATATCCGCTGGTGTGTGAGCAGTTGAGCTTTTCCGCCCTTTCCAGAATTATAATGGTTACAGCTTCACTCAGATATCACTGAGGCGGTGACGCAGCCATGCAAACACAGTGATCGCATGCAAAACTCTGCTTCACATTCAAATGAAGACACAAACCTGAGACCTGATGCAGCAGACGTGTTCAAGGTTTGATGCTGTGAGAAAAGCTTTATTACACTTACAGACTAAAACTGCAGAAGAAAGTCAGAGAGGATGAATACATGAGCAATGTTTACTGTTTATGACCTCAGTCTGGCTTCATGGTTTCACAGCTCACTCACCATGTGGTGGTTGATGGAGGTCAGTTTGAGTTTGCTTCTCAGATGAATTTGAATAAGGCCGATTTTTGCATTAAGAAAATACTCCTGATATCTTTAAACAAATAAACCTGAATGAACACTTTCAGCCTACGTCTGGCTTTACATGATGTACGAAGCTTTTCTGAGAGAGGATTTAGGAGCAGATGTTTATTATGTGGATGATTTTAACTGTTTCCAGTTCAGCAGACTGGATGCTTCTCTTCCAAATAAAGATGATCATATTTCAGTCCTCACTGTGTTTTTGTTTATGCAAGAAAATGACCAGAGTGAGAGCAAACGAGGCTCCATTTAAACATGTAACTCAGTTACATGTGGAGATGTTAAAAAAACAATAATAAATTGGTTTAAATACATTTTATAATATTTATTATGAAGAGAGAGCTGAGTGTAAAAGCAGATGATGTCACTTCCTGGTGTGCAGACTAAACCGCCACAGTCTTCCTTCTCACTGTAAGCGGCTGTCTCCTCCTCTCTGTGGAAAACCTTCCCATCAGGCTGCGTCCTCCACCTCAGCTTCACCTCCTCAGTGACTCCTTGCTCCACCAGCTTCTCCCTCACCTGAAACACAGTTTTCACACATTAACAGAAGCTCCTCATTAATCAATCACTGAGACTGATTATTGACAGTGTAGAGAGAAAGCGTTATAACCTGATAAAGACACAGTGACTGATTTCTAACCAGCACAGGATGATTGAATTTCATTCTTCCCCAGTGATGTATCTCATCAGCAAAGACACACAACTGTCAAACTTGTCTCCACTGATCTCAGTGACATGTTTGGCCTGTTGTGTATTTGGACATTTTCTTCCCGCTTGTTTGAAATACGACATGTTATCAAAGTCAGAAAGGTCGAGATCCTAAAAAGCCTGTGCCCCAGTTTGGCTGGAAAAGCCACGATGATGATGATTGGTCCACCATCACACAGTCCCCATCTCCTGATTGCAAAGTCAGAGGCAGGAGCTGGACGTCGCTGCCATCGGACCACTCCCAGCTGTTGCTCAAACCAATCCAGGCATATGACAAAGAGGGAATCAGCCATCTATTTCCATTCACTGAATAACTATCATACATGTCTGACGCCAGCAGAGTCACGATCTCCGTGTTGTTCACCACACTGTTGACGGTGCTCAGGTCTGTGTACCTCTCCCTGCAGTAGGACCGAGCGCCATGAAAGCTCCTCGAGTCCTGCACCAGGATGTAACGGCCAGCATCACCTGGAAGAGAAACGAGCAGACAGAGTCAGAGCACAGGCTGGAAATGTTCACCAACAACATTCGCCTTTTTTAAACTACAAACTGATATTTTTAAGAAATGCTGATCATGATATCTTTTCTTCGACTAAATGTGTTTTAGTTGTACATAATAATATAAATATATAAATATATCTATCTATCTGAGAGACTATTGTTCCTTCGTCGTGGTGCTTTTAGGTGCCGATGCCACTCACCGCTGTAACAGATGAAGTGCTTCTCTTCTGAACAGTCTCTGGTCGACCAGAATCCCAATGCAGATACCGTCACACACTTCCCCACACCAGGCTCGCCTGTGCCCCAGTTTGTGAAGGTTGATTTACCTGTTCCAGTATAAGACCACTTCCAGGGTAACATTATACCACAGAGTCAGGTACTTCTGATTTGAGACCTTAGTTTTCACAGGAGCTACAGTATCCAGAGTCGTACGTAGTGAGGAGGTGAAATTATTAACAAGATAATCGACCTCTGTTGGGGTAGCGTTCAGATAGCTGCTCTGCTCTGTGTTGGTACAGGGCATTGGAGATGATAACAGTGGGTGGATTATATTCTTAAACTTAGTTACAGTGCTTTCAGAAAGACATCTACTGTGATAAAGTCTACTCTCCACTGCTGTGTAATCAATTATTGTAAAAGTAAATGTTATCAGGAAATGATCAGACAGGAGAGGGTTTTCAGGAAACACTGTTAAATGTTCAGTTTCTATGCCATATGTTAAAACAAGATCTAGAGTGTGATTTAAGTGGTGGGTGGGTTCTTTTAGAGTTTGAGAGAAGCCAATTGAGTCTAATAACAGATTAAATGCCATGTTGAGGCTGTCATTTTTTCTACATGGATGTTAAAATCACCCACAATAATTATTTTATCTGAGCTCAGAACTAAATTAGATATAAAGTCTGAGAAATCAGACAGAAACTCTGTAAGGCCCAGGTGGACGATAGATGATAACAAGTAAGACTGGTTTCTGAGTTTCACAGCTGGGGTGGACGAGGCGAAGCATCAGGCTTTCAAATGAATTAAAAGTCTGTCTGGGTCTTTGGTTGATTAATAGGCTGGTGTGAAAAATTGCTGCCACACCGATTGTGGGCATATAAATAATGTTTTATTGAACAACTGTGTTGAAAATGTGTTTTGTGAGGCTCAACCGGCTCCTTCATAGAAACTGCCCGGAGCCTAACCAGAGGCTGAGCTGGAGGCCTCAGCTACCTCTGAACCAGTGGGAGTTTTTAAGTCGGACCTGCCACGTCAGCTGGAAAATTGAGGTTTCTCAGTCATCCAGGTCATTGTATTCTAAGAAGTGGGCTTTAAGGTGTCTGGGAAGGGATCTCAAAAATCCTCAGAACTCTATATTGGAGACACCAAAAAGCCATTTCATAAAGGCATGGCACAACATAGAAGAGCCACCTTGGCGGGACAGGACTTGGCTCTCCATCTGCATCTAAAGGACAAAGGTCACTCTTTCAAGGACACTAATGTTCAAAATTTGGACTGAGAAGACAGATGGTTTGAAAGACAAGTGAAGAAGCCATCTATGTCCACAATGAACAACCCTCTTTGAACAGAGGCTTTCGACACCAACTGTCTGCCATCAATAAGCCAGTTTGGTGATCCTTCCTAGACACCTTAATGCCCGCTCACATCATGAACCATTTCAACTCAGGAAATCACATGATAGGGTGGGGCTAAGTTTCACAGTGAGCTCACCCGAACTCTTGGCTGATTGTGACCCACACCCGTTTTCACACCTTGGCCCGTGTGATTAGGTAGAGGATCAATAGCAGATCCATGACCTCCTTGGGGGACACTCCCATAGAGCTTGGAAATCTGGCACTCACCACCAATCGACCTTAAAACTGAAGAAGCTTCTCGCATGAAACATCTTCAAGAAAATTAAAGAAGATCAGATGCTTTTCTTTCCAAGTTCTTTAGATTATTCAAGGAACATTGAAGTGGTCGGGCAGACGTCAGTCTGTTTGCATCTGTAATAACTTTGAATAAGTCATCTTCAGTTAAACGACTCTGAGCATCTTTAAACAAATGCACTTTAATGAACACTGGGCTGCTTTCTAAAAAACCACTTTTACAAAGTCTCTGATGGACGTGGGAGGAGGAGCGAGGATGACATTTATATCAGATGAAGAGTTCTGACTGTGTCACAGCTGCACAGACGTCTCATCGTGTCGGGTATGTTCTGCATATGTTTGGTTTATTTGATAATCTCACACATTCATTGTCTGGTATTCTAATAAACAAAATGATGATAATTGAAGGAAGACAACATTTTTAAAGTTGAACGTTTCAAATGTTGAATATGTTTGATAGTTTTGTTTGAATGATTAGATTAGATAGAAATGGAGTGAATGACAGAGACAGCTGCCTCTTTGTTGATGCTGCTTTAAGTGTTATGATTAATAATGAACGAGCAGCTGCAGATGAGATTCATGAGGACGTCTTCACAGTTTTTCAGCTCTCAGTCATGAAGAGGTGTGGACTGATCCTGCTGCTGCTCTCAGGTCTGTGAACTCATCTCAGTCGCCTCATTTATAGTTTGAATAAAACTTTTGATGTCAGAAAATCAAAGAAAGCACAAAGTGAACTGCTCCATAGGGATTATTTTAAAGGTGTCTGTAAACGAGCTTCAAGCAGTCACAGAAACACTCGTACAATCTCCAAAGACCTTTGTCATGTCAACTAAACTTCTAAAGGTTTCTTTGGGTCCAGTTAGAAGTTTGATTGACAGTTTAATGGTCGGTAGTTTGTAAGAGTTTGTATAAAGTGAAGTAAAAGAGTAAAGAAAGAAAGGAGGGAAGAGTCAGTGCATGAACGTGGCTGTTTGTGTGCACTGCTGAGAAAAACACGTCTTGATTTTATTTTCTGTGTAGAAATCTGACTGAAAGCCTGAAACGCTGCAAACCCGTCAGCTCGCTGAAAAAGATCCTGACTGCTTTTACCACGTCCGTGTGCACGTTAGAGCAGGGCGATATGACCAAAAATATTTATCACGATATTTCATTTTCTTATTGTTGCCTAACATTGTACCGGTATTACCGTGAACGGTATAATATGGCCCAGCCCTAGTGCACGTGTTGTTCAGCTTTGAGCCTCGACCACTAACACGTCGTTTTCCTTCATTGTGCACACTGAAGAGGAAAAATCGTCCAAATACATGTGCAATAAGGCCAGAGTGAAAAACAAACTTAGCACTGTTAAAGCAGCTTTTTAAGCTGATGTGAGAGTTTCGCCCTGGAGCAGGAAACCAGTGTGTAGGTGTCCACAGGCACCGTAAAACAGCTTTTAACCAGTACACGAGTTACACATCCTTTGAAGGACACATATATTAACATATATTCACGTCTTTAAAGATGTCAACAAAAAGTTTGCGTTGTGGTAGCATGTAAAGAATTTATTCTCCTGATGACTAAAATAGTCGAGCTGAGGTGAGTCTGTGACCGCGCTGACTGACTCGTGTCCTCTCAGGTTACGTGATGGTCTGCCATCTTCAGTCTGATCAGTTAGTCAGACAGCTCCACCTGGTTGACCTGCAGAAGTCCTGGAACGATGCTCAGCAATACTGCAGAGATGAGTACATTGACCTCGCCATCGTTAACAGCTCAGCTCTCATCCAGGAAGCCCAGAAAAGGGCGGGGAGCACCGAGGCGTGGATTGGACTCTCCAAGAGCGGCTGGAAATGGTCTCAAACTGGTCCAGTTCAGTCATCCTGGTTTAACATGTGGTCACCGGGACAGCCAGGGACCAATGAGTGTGTTACAATAACTAAATCTGGATCATGGTCCACAAGACCGTGCTCAGCTCCTTATGACTTTGTCTGCTATGACGGTGAGTGTTTCAGACTTTGGTACCAGGGTTTGACAAACTGAACATTTTAGCTGCAGGTTTGAATCCGTCTGATCTTTTGTTTCAGCTGCGACTAACAAACACATCGAGGTGGAGAAATCAACGACCTGGTCTGATGCTCAGTCTTACTGCAGACATAGGTACACAGACCTGAGCACCATCACCAACACGCAGGACAACAGCCAGGTCGCTTCTGTGGTGTCAGATACTGCTGGTGCCTGGATTGGACTGTACAGAAACTGGATGTGGTCAAACTCGAGCAGAGCCTCCAACCTGCCGTGGGGGCCCGGGCAGCCTGATAACAGCGTAAACTGTGCCACAATAGTCGGATCAACAGGCTCCTTCAACAGTCATAACTGTAGTGACCAACGCCCCTTCCTCTGCTCCAGAGGTGAGTCTGTCCTCTGTGTTTCTGCACAGTCTGGTCCTCCTGGGCTCATCCGGACACTCTTGGCACAGCACTGCCGATGCTTTGGGTGGCGCTGTCATTTAGTGTTTGCTCTGTCTGCGGTAGAGTATCACTTCCTGTTCCTGTTTCAACACAGGAACAGGAAGTAGTAGTTGAGTAGCTTATCTGCGTAGCAATTTAATTAAAAACCTTTAGATAACTTCTGTTTTCATAGTATAATCTTCACGTGCACCATGGCTACTTCACCTGTCCCTCCTGCACTTTCTTGCTCATTGTGTCAGATGTTTAGTTACTCCTTTAGCAGTAATGATATCTGTAACAAATGTAGCATATTTGCAGCTCTGGAGGCCAGGATTACTGAATTGGAGACTCGGCTTCGCACCCTTCATTCACCCATAGCTAGCCAGGCCCCTGTAGCTGGTGCAGCCGAAGATAGCGTAGGCCCCGCTAGCTGTTCCCCGGCAGACCCCAAGCAGCTGGGGAAAGAGGGCGGCTGGGTGACGGTGAGGAGGAAGCATAGTCCTAAACAGAAGCCCCAGGTACACCACCAACCCGTTCATGTGTCTAACCGTTTTTCCCCACTCGGCGACACACCCGCCGGGGGTCAAACTCTGGTAATTGGTGATTCTGTTCTCAGACATGTGAAGCTAGAGACACCGGCAACCATAGTCAATTGTCTTCCAGGGGCCAGAGCAGGCGACATTGAAGGAAATTTAAAACTGCTGGCTAAGGGTAAACGTAAATTCAGTAAGATCATAATTCACGTCGGCAGTAATGACACCCGGTTACGCCAATCAGAGGTCACTAAAATCAATATTGAATCGGTGTGCAACTTTGCCAAAACAATGTGGGACTCTGTAGTTTTCTCTGGTCCCCTCCCCAATCAGACCAGGAGTGACATGTTTAGCCGCATGTTCTCCTTAAATTGCTGGCTGTCTGAGTGGTGTCCCAGAAACGATGTGGGCTTCATAGATAATTGGCAAACCTTCTGGAGGAAACCTGGTCTTGTTAGGAGAGACGGCATCCATCCCACTTTGGATGGAGCAGCTCTCATTTCTAGAAATATGGACAAATTTATTAAACCCCCCAAAATATGACTATCCAGAGTTGGGACCAGGAAGCAGAGTTGCAGTCTTACACGCCTCTCTGCAGCTTCTCTCCTCCTGCTACCCCCCCAAAAACCCATCTCCATAGAGACTGTGTCAGCTCCCAAACAGACAAAAAACAAACTAAAACCAGAAACAAACAACTTAAACATAAACAATTACAAAGAAAGAACAATACAGTATCCACATCTGAACCAAAGAGTAACACAGTGAAATGTGGATTATTAAATATTAGGTCTCTCTCCTCCAAGTCTCTGTTAGTACATGACTTAATAATTGATCAATAAATCGATTTACTCTGCCTTACAGAAACCTGGTTGCAGCAGGATGATTATGTTAGTTTAAATGAATCAACACCCCCGAGTCATTCTAACTACCAGAAACCTCGAAGCACAGGCCGAGGGGGTGGTGTGCTGGGCTGGTTCTAGACAGGCATATATGAGGGGGCAGACAGAAATGTAAAGGGGGCACATGGTGGCAGCTGAGGCGAATGTGGGGTGCTCTGAATAACTGTTTTTGTCATGTAATTGGATTGCACTTTGTCAAACCTCTACCCTAAAACCTGACCAACTTGGGTGTCCCCCCTGAAGGCTCAGCTTCTGCAGGTCTAGATCTTAGTGTCACTGAGGCACACAAACCCCCTGACCACGTTAAGGTGGCAATCACTCAGGAGGAAAACTGAAAAACAAAATAAAAAATAATAAAATAAAATATTGCTCATCAGATTCTACCAACTAAAAACATGACATTTACCTTAATTAGATGCCCTATGTTAAATACATTTGAATCCAACCATAGTACTTCTCACTATTGCCAATATTAACAAAACTAAAAAGGGTAGGCCAAGTTATGAAAAAAGGGCACTTCTCCAACTCTTGAAAAATAGAAATAAAAAATACATTAAAATATCCATCCAGTTCTTTAAAACCAACAACATAAAATCTATCTTAATTTGATTGCCTAAGTAAAGTATCAAATCAATTTTATTTATATAGCACTTTTACATTATACATGCTTCCCTTAGGCAGCATCATTAGAAGACATAGCATACATTTACACTGCTATGCAGATGACACCCAGCTCTATCTGTGCATGAAGCCAGATAACACACACCAATGAGTTACACTGCAGGAATGTCTTAAAGACATAAAGACCTGGATGGCCGCTAACTTTCTGCTTCTTAATTCAGATCAAACTGAGGTTATTGTACTCGGCCCTGAAAAGCTTAGAAATATGGTATCTAAGCAGATTCTTACTCTGGATGGCATTACCTTGGCCTCCAGTAACACTGTGAGGAACCTTGGAGTCATTTTTGACCAGGACATGTCCTTCAATGCACATATTAAACAAATATGTAAGACTGCGTTCTTCCATTTGCGCCCCTCCCTGAGCTCTGAGTTCTGCTGGAGGTTTCTTCCTGTTAAAAGGGAAAAAGTTTTTCCTTCTGACTGTCGCCAAAGTGCTTATTCATAGGGGGTCATTTGATTGCTTGGTTTTTTCTCTATATGTATTACTATAGGGTCTACCGCACAGTATAAAGCGCCTTGAGGCGACTGTTGTTGTGATTTAGTGATGTATAAATAAAATTGAATTGAATTGAATGGCCCTTTTCTTTCTCTGCAGATGTCAAACCTTCAGCCTTGAGGTCAGTGAAGGTTCAGCTGAGGGCGGGATCTGCAGACCTGAACGACCCCACAGTGCAAGAATCCATCCTGCAGCAGGTCAGAGGTCACACGGGCCCCGATACAAGGAACAGACCGCTATAACTACTGTGAAATGATAGAGAGCAGTGAGTCTGTGCAGGTTCAGGGACACGTGACAGCACACAGCTGCAGAGATACGGGGCTCGTTTAATGCAATCCCATCCATTTGTATTATTTAACCTTTTTAACTGGTAACTTGAAGAAGTCACTTAATTTCAGATTACTGTGAGGAGACGACGTGAACCAATGACAGGCAATGAGGCCTAATTCCAGACTTCAGTTTCATCCCCAGCCAGTTCATTTAGTTCATTTCCCCCAGAAACAGCACCAACAACGTTTTCTGCTCACTACAGAAACAACGGCTGATTAATGAGGAGCTTCTGTTAATGTGTGAAAACTGTGTTTCAGGTGAGGGAGAAGCTGGTGGAGCAAGGAGTCACTGAGGAGGTGAAGCTGAGGTGGAGGACGCAGCCTGATGGGAAGGTTTTCCACAGAGAGGAGGAGACAGCCGCTTACAGTGAGAAGGAAGACTGTGGGTCGGTTTAGTCTGAACGTTATTGGCTGATGTTCCTCAGATGATCTGCTGTGTAATTCAACTTATT
Organism: Aulonocara sp. 'chitande type north' Nkhata Bay; assembly: GCF_057382095.1. Lineage (NCBI taxonomy): Eukaryota > Metazoa > Chordata > Actinopteri > Cichliformes > Cichlidae > Aulonocara > Aulonocara sp. 'chitande type north' Nkhata Bay. Next base: position 40,479,325 of record NC_141354.1, on the reverse strand, counting down.
TCCATCTCTGTACTCTGACTGCTGGACTGTAACAGCGTAGCTTTGCATGACTGACAGTTGGAAATCATCCTTCTTTATCCTAAGCTCAGATCAGAGTGTCTGATGAGCTGTTTTATGCCTCTTTGTTTCTTCTGATTGGTGAAGCTAAAGTTTGCAGGTGAGCGGGTGGGCGGACCTTCTGTGTCTCAGATATAAATGTTCATGATATCCTGTCTCTACATATGAAAGTTCAAGAGGAGAAAAAGGTGAAACTGAGTGTTCAGAGCAGCCTGATGTCTGAGCTTTTTGACTTCATACTTTATAGTTCAAATGAGCACCCAGCAATATAACAGTAGATATGCCGTATATGTCAGTGAATCGCGCATTTATGCTCTCTATTATCATATTAAATATACATTTTTCTGTCTCAGAAATGTCTCTGCTGCTGTTTGATTCTGTAAACTACAGTCATGGCTCTGCATCCATCTTCATTGTAAACTCTATTCAATAAAGTCTATTGATATTTTATTGTCCTGTCAGAACTTTCAGTTGCTTCATTTTTATGCTCTTATTTTGAATTTGATGCAGTAACACACATCATAAAGGCTGAGACAACATGAAGTTTAATGCTAAACAATAAGAGTCTCACATACAGTGAAGCTGATTGGCGGGACAGCAGTCACATGACTGGCTATGAAATCCCAGACAGACAATCCAACAGTTTGTGAAACATCTGAATGTAAAATGCTGAAAACTTCTGCTGCTCATCTGTTCACAGAAAAATCTGTGAAAGCGACGAGACGGCTGTGTGACGGTGATTTTCAAAATAAATTCAGATCAAATATTTTCTGTTTTAAAACACAAAGTGTTTCACAGTCTGATAAAACTCCACATCAAGACCAGAGTACCTGTCCACACAGCGGTGCATTCACTGCTGCACACACACACACACACACACACACACACACACACACACACACACACACACACACACACACACACACACACACACACACACACACACACATTAGAGGAACAAAAGCCAAAAACAACAGGAAACAGATTAAAGCTCATCTATAAAATGAGTTGTCAGCAGTCGCTGCCCTGACATGGACGTGGCTGATGTGTTTACAGATGCATGTCTTTATTTTTCCTTTTCATGATGATCATGTGTTTTGAATAATTGTATTGTTTGTTATTTTCTCTTTTACCGTGGGAGGGGCTTTCATGAGAATGAGATAAAGTAAATGATGGGCTGAGGAAAGCTGTTCCAAAGTTGGGAGCTGTTTTTTTTTTATCTTTAGAAAAATGCTCGTTTTGTTGGACAATAACATTTTTGTTATTCAGAGATGCTAACAGTAGAAAAGGTCTGAGTGGTAATGATCGAGTTTTCCTTCAGGACTTCATCGTTCTTCCTGAAAATGTGTGACTGACCATTTAAAAGTCCAGCCCTTCACCTCCACAGTAACACTCTAAGGAGTTTAAGACCATGGCGCCATCTGCTGGCCAAACCTTCACATTGCACCACGAGAATAGAATAGAATTCAACTTTATTGTCATTGCACACGTCACAAGTACAAGGCAATGAAACGCAGTTTGCATCCATCCAGAAAGTGCTTTAGCCACAATATAGATGTATTACAGAAATGGGTCTGTTACAATGTGCATGGTATGAAGGTATGTCATGAACAGTGTTGGGACTAACGCGTTATTAAGTAACGCGTTACAGTAACTACGTTATTATTGTGGTAACGAGCACGGTAACTAGTTATTATGCCAAAATCAGGAACGCGTTACTCGTTACTGGGATTTAGATAGGGTCGTTACTCGTTACTTCGTGTGGTGGCATCGCGGAGTTTCCACAGATTCAGTAACATTAGCAAGTGGTGGAGGCAGCAGGTGGATGAGGGAAAAGGGACGCAGAAGGAAAAGAGACCCGAGGCGGCCGCCGGTCCAAGTGTGAACTGAACTTCAGGTAAGAAGTTATGACCTGCAGTCTCTCTGGGTCAGATATAAACCAAGCTTAGGTGGAGTTTATTTTCGTTATTCTGACTTTTTCCGTACTGCGTGCTAGCTAGCATGACGGAGTTTCTACACAGCTGGGTGGTGCTATGAAGTTAATGATGTTGAACCTTAATTTGTTCATAAGTTATTAGAGTTGCCAACCGTCCCGTCTGGTATTCAGAGAAAATATTACGCGTTTCTTATTGAGGTGAAAAGGAACAGTTTGTCCCGTAATTCAGCTACAATGAAAAAGGCACAAAGCTGGAGTTATTCTGTGTCTTTACGCTGCACAGCTGCCTCTTCTTCTCTCATTCTCCCCCCTCCCTCTCCCGTTTCTACTTCAATCATGAAACTGATCAATGATCAGCTGATCGGCTCTCTTGTTTGTTTATCGCTCACTTTGCGCCGAAAGAGGAAACCAGCGGATGTCGCGCTAAACAACAGCAGCACGTTTAAGCTTGATCAGCTGTTGTTAGAATTTATTTAATATTAATTTCTAGTATCAGCTGATGTTTGCTGGAGCCACAGCTGTAAAAAAAAAAGCTGCTGGTCATGATATGGTTTGGTTATCTGGTGAGAGGGAAACATGAAGATGAAACCAGGAGATGTCCTTACTGGATCATCAGAGCTGAGCAGGTGATGGAGAAACAGGTTTACCTTTTAGGTGACATGAATGAGTTGAAGTTATGAACTGTTTCTGAGAGACAAATAACCCCAGGATCCTTTTTTAGGTAGCTGACAGCTGGTAACTGTGCAGGTGCGGATCTAGCAAAGTGTGGCCAAGGGGGCATGTAGGGCATTAACAGGGAATGGGGGGCACAAAGAAATACTTTTCTTTCTTATTCTCATTTAAAATGTCTAGCTTTTAAAAAATAATTATCTGAATCTTACAACAAACGATTGATAGATTGATGCATATATACCATCAAAACAGTGTACATCACTGTCACAACAGTGTTTGTTTTCATTCAAAGGCTTTATGATTTTTCCTATAATGGTGGGCCAGTTTCTAGTCAAAATGCCCGGGCCAATTTTCTGTCCCAGTCCAGCCCTGTATGCAGCTCATCTGCAGTCTGGTGTTACCTACATCTTCCTATTCAGAAGGCAGAATTTCTGAGTTCTGAGTACAATCGAAAGCACTACGACTGCAGTTTTTGTGTTGGATGTAAAAGGCGCACATGACTCTGTGACGTAGGCTAGAATCATGGCAGCAGTCAATGACGGTCCAGGCGTGGGATTTCTCTCGTGGAAATATGCACGTTATCATATCCTTTCTATTGGTAGGTGGCACAGTGCACTTGTGGCAAGTAAGCAAGCTAGAAGACTGGCAAAGTTATGGAAGAAACACATTAACAAGAGAATTCTGAGTAAAACCAAAGTTACTTTCCCTAGTAACTAGTTACTTTGAAAGTAACGAGTAACTTGAAGTAACTGAGTTACTTTTGAGAGAAGTAACTAGTAATGTAACTAAGTTACTATTTTAAAGTAACTTACCCAACACTGGTCATGAATAAGCTCTAAGTATGTGCAGGCTGTAGTGAGTATACAGGCTATGAACAGGATATCAATATGAACTATGCAAGTTATAAACAGCTGGTTATAACTTGCATGTGGTTTATAGAAGATGGTTGATCTTCTATAAACCGTTTATAGAATTATAATTATTGTATTGTACAGTATGATTGTCTACACGGCGTTTACAGTAGCGCAGTTTAGATCAGTGAGATATGTGGCTAATTTCTACAGAGGCTGTATAAAGTGCTAGTGGTTGTGTGTGTGTGTGTATGTTCAGTCCATGAGTTGATGTGGGTCATGGACATTAGCTTGGAAACGATGTTTGATGATCTCCACATTTTCTTTAACTTTAAACTTCCTCAAAGACAATCTGACCTCAGTCCAGAATAATCCACTTACTTCTCTTTTTGTATTGCCGTGTGTGTGTTAACACTCTTCCTGTCTTGTTATTTTAGAGCTTCTTTCTTATTGGAAACTCCCTGCGTCTACACAAGTTTGACCATCTCATGTCAAACATGAACACTTTTACACTTTATTGAATGTAACAACAACCAAACTGCAGTCTGAAACCATCTTTGTAATAATAAAGAAGCCTCTCATGTCTGTCCTGTGTTTCCTGACCCCGATGCAGAAGTCTGCCTGATCCCAAACCAGAAAAACTATTTCTCCTGCTTTAACAGGCGAATTAAAGAGAAAAGATGACTGAACACGAGCCGAGACTCAGAACGTGTCAACCAGCTTTTATGTGTTTTTACTCAGAGGGTCCAAACTGCTTCAGCTCAGTCCAGAGATCCTCTGAAAACCCACTTCATGCGATTGTCCAGCCTCCTTCACCCAGTTCATGTGAGCTGCTTGTGCATGGTGGGTGTAGCTGAAGCAGACGAGCACTTAAAGGGTCTGCTGTCGGCTCCACCTGTATTTTTGCATTCTCAGTCAGTTTAACCTGAGCTCAAATCTGCATCAGCGTTTGGTCCAAAGTAGAAGCTGAATGCAACACTGCCTCCCAGAGGCCAAATGCACCAACTACAGCTTTATTCAAGCGGATTTACAGCTTGTAATGGATTTCCTTCCATCCATTTTATTTTGCAGGAACTGCTGTATACTGTGTGCAGAAAAACAGTAGACATAAAACTAACTGTACAAATGATATCAGCTTGAAAATGAATAACGCCAACGCAGTGTGGGAAAGCCCCACTCTTAGGGCATACTTCCACACACTGTCTCAATACTTTTAAATCACTACTCAAAACCCATCTGTTTAGAATTGCATACACCTGATCTGTCTTAGGCCGTTTTTACCTGCTCAGTTTTTATATTTACTTTTATGACTGTTTATGTCTAAATTTTATCTACCATGTTTGCTATATATACATTTTTCTTATGTTTTTCATGGTATTGTTTACGTGCTACTGTGAGGTGACCTTGAGGGTCTGAAAGGCGCCTATAAATAAAAAGTATTATCATTATTATCATTATTATTATTATTATTATTATTATTATTATTATTATTATTATTATTATTATTATTATCAATACAAATCAGACAAAAACAGATGCAGCAGGATCACAAACAGACACATGTTGGCTACATGTTGATGCTAAATGACTAAAATCACACGTGCAACACTTTCTACATATTTGACAACAGAAGAAGAACACAAACAAAGTTGGAATGTATTTTTAATTATTTTAAATTTTTATTTTATGCCAAATTAGATATTTTGCATAATCAAGCACCAAATCACAAAGTCTCCTCCCTGTTTGTACTGTAAGGTCAAAACCCTACAGTACTACAGAGAACCCCAACAATCAAACGATCCCCCTCTGAGCAAGCACGAGGCGACTGTGGGGAAGAAAAACTCCCTTTTAACAGGAAGAAACTTCCAATGGAACCGGGCTCAGAAGGGACGGCCATCCGCTGCGACCGGTTGGGGGGGATGGAAATCAAAAAGGAGACGAGATGGTGTGAACTACAGTTGTTAGAATTTGGATTTGGTGCTAAAATTCTGCTTCAAGATGTTAAAAGAAGCAGGGCGGCGGGGAAAAGCCAGGATGGTCATTTCAATCATCTCTGGCTTTAGTGAACCACCTGAAGGGTTTTCGCAGAGTTTTTCCCAACGCTGAAAAAAACCTGGAAATTTTGGACCTTTTGGGAGGACCGGGGATGACTCCGAGGCGCATTTTTAGATGCTTTGTCAGAACCTCATCAAAAGACGCATCCTTTGCCATCGCAGCCTTTAACACAGTGTCTGGGGAGCCAAACTCCTTGATGAGGCATTTGGTCATTTTCTTGATGAACTTTTTCTTGTCCTTCATCAGACTTGTGACGGACTCTGTGCTGCTGAGTTCAGGCTGCATCAGATCTCTCAGACGCTTGAGGATCGCGTCAGGTTCTTTTGTAGTACATGCTGCACTGGCAAAAAAGTGCTGAGTTTCAGGTTTGGATTTTCTGATGACTCTCATCATGAGGAGAACGGCGAGGTCACTGGAAATTTTCTCAGCATCAGAAGATGACGCTGATACAGACCTCATCTCTGACATGTCAGAGGAATCCTTGGGTGAGCCTGAAACACTGGCAGAGCGTTTTTGTGGGGAAATGCTCCCAGACTTTGGTGACTGATCAGTCACCTGATCAGGTGTCTGATACCTGAGCAAAAGTCAAAAGTGGCCTTGCTCTACAAGCCTTCAGTACATAAAACAATATAATAGGAAAATAAGGACACTAAGGATATTGATTTCATGACACCATCTGTCCTTATGGACTAACGTCTCTGAGGAACGTTTCCAGCATCTTACTGAATCTCAGGACTAAGAGAGCTCTGAATGCAAAAAGGGTCCAAGCCAATACTAGCAGGGCATCGCTAATCAAGGGTCCAGTCAATATATCTGCTCTGTGACAGCAGGTAATAAAGTAATGGAGCAATATTCAGCCTGCAGCTTCCTGTGGTTAGCTGTTTACTGACAAATATGGGTCACCAACAGGAAGCGTCAGCCACATGTAGGTTATAACCTTCTCTCTGAGTGGGCACTTTGCATGTGACGACAGCTGAAACAGTACACAGTGCAGACTTAATCACAACGCTGCGACTCAACCACTTTGTTATGGAATCTGATTTAGAGCAGAGATTAGAAGCAGGAAATGCCTGCTGAGGTCGGTGTAAACCAGTGGAGGCAGGTTTACACCGACATTAACAGGTGTTAAGTGTTAAAGTTGACTTTAACATGAGTGCAGAGAGAAAATGTGATGTTCCAGCACTCCTTAGAAAGAGAGCGTGTGTGATTCAGTGAGTGATGGTGTTGAACGGGACTCTCAGTTACAGGTCAGTGGTTGATTTTGTCATCATACCATCAGATCTGCAGTTTCTTGGACACACGGGTGAAGAGAGAGAAGCTCAGCTGATCAGCACTTGGTGGTGACTTGAATCAGGTGCTTGGTACCCGACAGACCTGGCGTTTCTAAACATATATGTCCCGGGAGGGTCTTGCAGAGGCCTCTTCCACATGGTGGAAGCATGAGCTGCAGCCTCAACATGGACCAGTGTGGCCCAGGCAGCGGCTGAGAGGAAAATTCAGTAGGAGTTTGGACAGGACATGAAGCAAGACTTTTAGCTGGCCCTGAAATGATTCTAGCAAACTGTAACTTGATTTGAGAGGAGGTAGTGGCCACTCCCACTGCCACGCCTTCCACAGAGAACATCGAATCGAATCCGGGGAAGAGGAGAAGGACTCACCCATCACTGCAGGTGAGGTCATTGTAGTAGTTGTGACAGTGACGGAGCAAATCTCCACGGGGTGAGATGAAATGAGCTGTGGTTGGAGCGTCGCTGGTCTTTGTCTTAGAGACAGGAGGAGCTCTGTCATTTGTCTCTATCACTGGCATCCTGGTCGCTTAACTGACGTCTTCTAGGGATGTCCTACAGGGAGGAGGCTCCAGGGCAGAGCCAGGACACGCTGGAGAGATCTGGCTCTTTGCTTGGCTGATCACCCTGCTCTCCCTGCTGCTTAGACTGCAGATGGATGGAAAATTTCACTTCTTCATGCGAGTTGGAATATGGCCAGATTTCCTAACGCTTTGCAGCAGGTGCAAAGTCAACTTTTAGTGTTAAAAAGCTACAGTTGGGATTTACTAAAGAGGCACAGTGAGAGTTTTGAATCAGAAAGGAGCAGACAGGGCTCATTTTCACCGGCCTTACTGAGGAGTTACAGAACACACAAGGTTGTGGGGAGAACCTTTAAATTAAGTTTTATTATTTTGATGGTGGCAGGAGTGTTCATTTATTTTGAAAGAACAAGGAGAACAGAGCAAACGTGAAGAAAAACAGTTTGTGATGATTACGATAAAAAGAGACAGCAGCAGGTATATTACAGGTGATAGTGGCGTTGGCCTCATTCTTCTTCGTTGGTCCTCAGTGACGTCTGGAGGCTGCAACAGAAGAAGAAGACAGCAGCAGACAGGTCGGTGCTGATAAACAGGCTCAAACTCCAAATCATGACAAGTGATGCAAACAGAGAAAACTTTGTGATGATTCAGATAAAAAGAGACTCGGTGTTCAGAGGAAGCATGACGGTCTGACAGAGAAAGCCATCTGTGACCGTTGCTGAGGCTTTTTCTCATCCTCAGCACCGACAGTGTTTGTGTAATTACTCTCACTGCCAGAAGGGGGAGACACAGCTCCAGCCTGCAGGGAGAAACACTGCAGCTCTGGATTTCCAACAAAGGAGTTTATAAATCAGAGTTTTAGTTAAATAAGTTAGCAAACAAATGTAAAAGAAGAAGCACTGCACTGAGTGTTTTATACCTGCGCAATACTGTGACTCACCTGAGCTGCCAGACATCTTCAGCTCTCTGCTGCTGACCTGCTAACAAGATTTCCTGAGCAGAAACAAGAAGAACAGTTTAATTTTCAATAAAAAATAAAAAATATTGTTGAAATGTTTGAAAGTATATTTTACAAGTGTGTTCGGCCATGATTTATCAGTGAAAAGTCCATTTTATTTTCCACTTTATTTTTATAGCATCAGATCACAGCAACAGTCAGCTCAAGACACTTTGAGGGTTAAAACTCTACAACATTAGGAAGTAGGAATGGGTGCAAGAGAACAACGAAGGAAGTAATAACTGAAGTTTGTTCTGAAAGATTGACCTGAGAGGGAGAGTCAAAACAAACACTGAGCGGTTCTTGTAGAGAACCACTTCTACTGTTCCTTAGAATTGTTAGTCTGCTTGTCCATCTATCACCGGTTAACAGTACGTTTAGTCACTGTGCTATCCTAGCCTGGAGGGTTGCGATCTCAGGGATAATAGTAGATCAGCATGGGGTTTTGAGGCTCGTTTTATTTATTTTTTTTTTCCCCTTTTTTTTTTTCCCTCTCCCCCTCTTTCTTTTGGGGCGGGGGGGTTCCAGAGGTTGGGACATATTTTTTCTGCACCTGCATTTTGGTACCTGAATGGCAAGCTCGCAAAGTCATCTGCTCTTCGTTTTATAAGCTGGAATGTTAAAGGTATAAATAATCCGGTTAAACGCACAAGGGTTTTTACTCATTTAAAATCATTGAGATCCGATGTTGTATATCTGCAGGAAACACACCTCCGATCAAGTGAACAAATTCAACGAATTAAACTGTTTCTCTGCTTGTCTGCATTGCCACAAATTGTTCTATTTGGTGATGTATCATAGAACTGTACTATATAGTGTATGTACGTTTCTGTGTTTGCTAGTAACTACCATCAACCTAAGGTCTCAGCTAATTTATCTTTGCAGAGATGTTCATTTGATTGTAACAGCAGTAGGAAAGAGCAGTAACAAGAGTAGGACAGCTAAGCTAATTATGGCTAAACATTTGGAATTTAATGAAAGCAAAAATTGACCTTGCAAAGATGGATAGGTTTATTTAGAAAGTCAGCTATTTACATTTAGTGTTCGTCCCAAGTAGGAGATTTTGAATTGAGTCTAAATTGACCGCAAATTTACTTAACTTGTTCAAATCAACCAGGCTGTTACTGAAGCAGTCGAGGAATTACCTTTGAGGTCTCAGTCATAGGTAGTAATGCAAAATCTAACATTACACTAACCTTATATTTTTGTAAAAGGCAAAATGGACTTTTTTCCAGGGTGGGGGAGTGTTTCATGTCTGTAAGTTAAAATTGTTATTTTTGTTGTTTCCTGATTTCTAAGAATTGGGAGAACAATTACATGCTAACAAAATGATGCATTTTGGTTGCCCATGTTTGGTGTTGCTTTGGGCTTAGGGTAATCACTGACGATGACTTCCACCTAAAAGAGCTCAAAATCAGAAAACGTTGCTCTAAAACATGTTGACATGGTAAATGAAAATGAACAATAATCAAAATTGATCATGCAAACTGAAAGACTACTTACTATGTTTCTCTTGTTACTTCATTAGCCTCAGTGTTCTCAGATCATTCTTTACATAAAAGCACCCAGTTGTCTTGCAAAGAATGTGTAGGATTAGTGCAATCACACACATTCGAAGATACTGGTAGTTATTGTTTCAAATGCCTATTTCATGACAACCAGGCTAAATTCATCTAAGGGAGTATGAAAGAGATTATCTGGATGCTGAAATGATTGTTAAAATACATTAGGCCAATAATAGTAGACCTGTGCTACATTTGTCCAGCTAGGCAACACATATTTCTGCATAAGAGATACATGAGACACCCTTTAAATAAGCAAATTTCATGTTTAAAACATGGAAATGCAGCCAAAATGGACCATACAATGGCCTCAGTGAACACATCAGCACATAAGTAGAGATGAGGAAACTCAATCACATTAGACATTAATATGACTATGAGTAAATTATATATATTATATATTCTGTTACATGGTTTAAAGAATACAATGTGATAATCACACAGGAGAACGCTGTTTCCAGTTATACAAATTTATTTTATTTCACTATTAAAGAAACCAATTATGTGAATAAAAGCTCACCACAAGAACATCTCCCAACCCAGTCTTACAAAGTTGCAGTTACAATAAAAAACTGTTGGTGAGCTAAAAAACAATCCTGGTGCTGATGCTTGTCATTGAACGTTTTGGACAGAGCTCTTGATTGAAATGCCTACCGTTGTGTGTAGGCATTTCGGTCCAGATGTTATGGAGTTCAGTTCAGCTAAGATGTATTTCTAAAGCACCGGATCGCAAAAATAGCCGCTTCTCGGCTGTTTATATTGTAAGGTAAAGACCATACAATATAAGAGAGAAAACCCCCCAACAATCAGATGATCCCCTGTGAGCAAACCCTTGATGACAGTGTCTGTGAAGGTTATCAGTCATCAAGGCCATAGTAGTCTAAGGAGCTTGGAAAGAAAAGCGCCTGGACTTCTTTAAGTTAAAGAAGTCCAGGCGCTTTTCTCCAAGCTCCTTAGACTTGGTGACGGTGGGAAAGAAAAACTCCCTTTTAACAGGAAGAAACTTTCGGCAGAACCAGGCTCAGTGAGGGGCGGCCATCTGCCTCGACCGGTTGGGGGGGGGGCACAGCTGTTATAACCCCTGACGCAGCATAGCTTCTAATTCTGAAAGATACGTAGATACCTTAAACCTGCACTCTATGCAGGACACCAAGCGATGACACGACTTGCAGTACTATAGGAGTCTATGCAGAAACAGTTTTCTCTCTTGAATCTCTGTAATTTTTTTGCTACTGAGTGTCTGGGTGCAGTCACTCATTTTGGGCCAATTAAATCAAATGAACTTCCATTGTCTAAGTTATAGCCCTATTGAACCTGCGTTAACCAGCTTTAATAGGGAGGGCCAAAGTCGTAGTTGTGCTAAATTTCCTCGAATTCTCCTCGGAGATTTTCGAGTAGCTTCCTTTGTTCTTGAAAGTTCTTTTCCATTTGTCTCATCGCTTCCCGTCCATTCCACATCTTTTTGGTAAGGTCACTAACCTTATTTTCTAAGGCCTTATTTTGTTGTTTGAGTATGTCAACTTGGACATCGTAGTTGTTTATCAGATCGTTATGTTCTTCCTGTGAATCATACAGATTTTTCTTGACCTCTTCAAGCTCTCTTTTCATTTCCTCAAATTCATGGCACAACAACTCCTTTTCTCTGTTGGTCACGTTAACATCATGTTGGGAGTCTTTCTCAGTGGCTTTGAAGATCCGTGATTCTCCTTTCGCACCCTCATCGTGTGATTTCAGTTCTTTTTGAGAATCACCACTCCTTTTGGAAAGCTCCTGGAGGTCCTGTTCAAGAAGTTCGTTATGCCGCCTCAATATGTCAATTTCATGTGCAAAGCATTGGCGTTCCAGGGTCTGTCTGAGCTGTTCACTGTCCGTTGTTTTGTTTTCCTCATTCATGATCCTTTTTCTTTCTTCACTCTCTTGTAACTCTTTAAAGGCTGTGTTTGCCTGATGGAGCTCAGTTTTAACAGCCTGTATTTCCTGTTGCATGTCATCTTTTTCCTTTTCAAAGTCCCTTTTCAGCTCACACATGCGTTTTATCATCACATCATTTTCCTCTCTTAAAGACTGGTTGTCCTTTTCCATGCCTTTCACTTTTATAACATAGCCTGCCTTTTTGCTTTGCAGCTCTCTGATTTCATCCTGCATTTCCTGCATCACCTCTTTGTGTTGCTGAATTTCTTTGCTATTGGAGCTTTGTGAATCCTGTAGAACTGTATTCAAATATTCCAGCTCTTGAATTCTGATGTGAATTGTTTCATTCTCTAGTTGCAGGTCTCTTTTCCTCTTGTTTTTAGAGAACCCACTTCGTTTGAAGAGAACTTCAATGTTTTTTTGGAGAATCTTGTTCTCATTTATGAGCTCTCTTTTTTGCTCCTTAAGGTCGGCGTTCTCGACTTTAAGGTCACGTATGGTAGAGTTTTGTTGTTTGAGAGTTTTATTCTCATTTTTCAGCTCTTTGATTTGCTGTTTAAGTTTTTCGTTCTCGGCTCTCATGTTGCATGCAACAGGATTTGACAGACTCATATTTCAAATTGAAGTTGATGCTAAATCTCTGTACCAACTAAAAGATTTTTTAAAAATACCGTCAACTGTGTCAGAAACGCAAGTTTCCAGTAGTTTCCTGCCTAGTGAATTCTTCCACTCTCTTTGAAAGACTGCCAAGAGTGAGAACCTCTCCCCTATTTATAGGTTTTCGTGTGCTGATGTCATAAAGAAGACCAGAGATCAAAGGGATTCTGGTGAAACGTCACTGTGTCTGGTCTGGGCAGTTCTGAATTGAATAATAACAAAATGACGGGGGGCGTGTCTGGTAGCCATGTGAAGACGTGTTGTACAGGGCTCCTCAATGCAGGGCCGGCCCGTGGCATAGGCCGTATAGGCAAATGCTAAGGGCGCCGTCCATCAGGGGGCGCCACGCCAGTGCCATAAATGTTGAAAAAAAAAAAAGTTGGTACTATTATTTCTAAATACAAAAAATAATCCCACGTTAATTAAAATGCAAAGTAAAGCTTAGTTAATAGAAACATTATTTGTTACAACATTACGCCCCCCCTCCCCGTACAATGCGCCCCCTCCCTTCCCGTATCATGGTTCCTTTTGGACACAAGATGTCAAAACGGCCAAAACTGTCAGGTGGCCAGGGAAGAAAAAAGAGAGAAGAAGAGGAGGAGAAACGAGAAAAAGACAGAGGTAGGTAACGTTAGCCTACATGAAATTATTTGAATGTGATAGTAACCTAAATTTTTAGCATTAAGCTAATGTTACATGATTCGCTAATTGCTAATCAATAAATAGCTAGTTAACTGTTTTAACGTCAGTTAATATTGTGGAGGGGGCTAAATTGTTATGGAAAATAATAATGTAACGTTAGGTAATTACAGTACTCCCACCTTTCCCACCATTCCTCATTTGTATTCATCTTTTAAGCAGGTGTTTTTTGTTTACATTGTTATTGCCTTCTGGTTAGCTAACGTTTACCCTGCAGGTAATAGTCACTTTTCCACCCCTGTATATATTATAGTTGTAAGCCTAGTTGTTAAAGCGCACATCATTAATGTTAATTAAGCAATATCACATGAGAGGGAATGCTGTTTTTTAATATGAGCACTGCTGTGATTCGGTCAAAGATAATCATAACATAACATTCTCATATGATATTATACTGTTACTTTGCATTCTGCTATTCAGCATTTCACTGTAATGATGACAATAAATTGAATCTAATCTAATTTGCATATCAGTTAACATCATACATATATCTCTTTGGTTTTTCATTTATATTATATCATTTCATTTTATTCCTGGAATCATATGTTTTTATTATTAGACTTTAATACTCAGTGGTGTCACATACTCCTCTCTTCAGATGCACTGTTGAAGTTTCTAAATCCCACCCCTGGGCCATCTACCACATCTACCGCTGCTGCCTCCACTTCAGCAGCACAACCCACCAGTGATGCAGCATCAGCAGCACCAGCAGCACAACCCAGCCATGATGCAGCAGCATCAAGCGGTCTTCCTGCTGCACCAATAGACCCTGCTGACTGGCCTTCTGCTTTAACTGAAAAGGTACGAACAGAGTTAGTTCACAGAGGTCCATTTGTAATTGATAGTGACTTCACATTCCCGAAACAGAAAGACGGGCGAAGGTGTCAGCATGATTATTTTAACAGACTCTTAATCAATGGGGAAAAGGTGAGAAGAACCTGGCTTATGTATTCGAAAAAAGAGGATAGCTTGCACTGCTTCTGCTGCAAAATGTTTTCCAAGAGAGATTACAAACTGAGTAGGGAAGGTCTGAAGGACTGGAAAAATGCAAGCGACTTGCTCAAGGTCCATGAGGATAGCCAGGAGCATAATGCTCACATGGCAACATGGAAGGACTTGGAGGTCCGTTTTGCGAAAGGACTCACAATAGATAAACAAGAGATGGCACTTGCTGAGGCTGAGAGAAAAAGGTGGCGTGAAGTTCTACATCGTTTGGTGGCAATAATTCAGTCCTTAGCTGAAAGAAACATGGCTTTCAGGGGGTCCACAGACACATTAAATAAACCAGACAATGGCAATTTTCTGAAAGAAGTGGAGCTTATGGCCAAATTTGATCCAGTGATGAAGCAGCATGTCAGTAGAGTAGAAAGTGGAGCTGGCAGTCACATACGTTATCTGGGAAAAACAATCCAAAATGAACTGATTGACACCATCAGTTCAAGAATAATAAAATGCATTGTGGAAGATATCAAAACATCAAAGTATTTCTCCATCATTTTAGATTGCACACCTGATCTGAGTCATAAGGAACAGCTCTCTGTCATTGTTGCAGAGGAATCAACAGGAGATCATTTGTCAACTCTCATCCTAAAACGGATAGAGGAGCTTAACATTCCTTTTGAAGACTGCAGAGGACAGTCCTATGACAATGGGGCCAACATGAAGGGAAAAAATAAAGGTGTTCAGGCAAGGTTGCTTCAGCTAAACTCAAGAGCTTTTTTGGTCCCATGTGGTGCCCACACTTTAAATCTGGTAGTAGCTGATGCTGCAAAAAGCTCACCAGATGCCCTTGGCTACTTTGGGCATTTAGCAAAATTATGTTGTGTGTTGTTTTTTGAATCACTGTCGTACCCAAATGGTTTGGTGAGCTGACAGAGTTGATACCACCGGCTCTGATACCAGCGGACTCTGATGGCCTCTCGTGAAACTTCACTCTCATTGAAAGTCAGTGTGAAGGTGCAGGGGAGCGTGGCAGTGGATCCTCTGACAGCACAAGTAGACCAGAGAGGATAGATCACAGTTTGACCCACAGCACCTAAAGACGAGCAAACAGCGATTAGAACGCAGTGACTCAGTTTAGTGATGGACGGTAAAGGGACTGACTCTTCTATAGCGCTTTATACAACATGCCACATTCACCCATTCACACAAACACTGCTTTCTATGCTTGTCAGTGCTTTCATACACCGATGGCTGCATCAGAGGCAACTTAGGGTTAGTATCTTGCCGAAGGATATTTGCCATGCAGACTGGGGCAGCCAGGGATCGTCAGTAAATACAGACTGCGGTGTGAAGCACTAAAACAAAGTTTCAGTTCAAACAACAAGATCTTTGAAAAGTTCTGACTTTTTGATGCAGAATGCAAAGGTAATGTCATCAGATCAACATCAGACACAACCATTCAAACTTCTTTACTGTTCAGATTTTCTTGAGAGAGAATTTTTGATCCATCTGAAACATTCAAGAGATTAAAAAACTCATTTAACTCAATCAAATCTGTTCATTAATAACAGTTTGATGGGAAAACAGAAGCTTTTTGGCCAAAATTATTCCAAACCAAAGTTTGAGAAGCAAATCAAATGATCATCATCATCACAGTCAGTCTTACCTGCCAGCAGGAACAGGAGCCCTCACAGACTGTTTTTGTCCCAAACTGCCATCCTTACGTTTTAATGAGCCGACTGAATGACGACTTCTTTAAACGTGTGGTCAGCAGTGCTGATGAAGACACTGGCTGACACACTGAGGTGGTGGGTTTAATGTCTCTGTGGTCAGTGTTTCACTTCCTTTGATTTTTCAATAAGTTCATTGTAACTGAAACATGTCGTGCAGCCTGGGTGAGGAGGAACTCACAGGTTTGAGTTTCACTGTTAGCTCCTCTGAAATGCACCACAGAGACGTCGTGTTGACGCAGAGACGACCAAATCCAAA
>NC_141354.1:40228190-40458190 GCF_057382095.1 Aulonocara sp. 'chitande type north' Nkhata Bay | reverse complement strand
GGGAGGTGAAACTGAGATTAGATTTTAAGGACAGACGGGCACAGCTGAACTGTCCAAAAGGACGTATTCTACCAAAATTCAGATCCACCTTTTAATCAGACTGTGGATCCAGCAGTCTCACCTGCTGCAGGTGCTCGTTTATCAACGTTTAAATCAGTGTTTATGGCTGTTACAGAACACAAGGTTTAGTGTTACTGACAGTGAACAGCAGAGAGCCGGTTGTTAGCGAGATGTGGACGACTGCAGTAACTCTCTGCTTCTGGCTTTCAGCACAGCTCCTTCCTTCTGTTAACCTCTATCAGAACCAGGCTGTGGCAGATTTTCACCTCAAATTATTTTTCAGGTGAACTGTAATCAAAGTTCAGGCAAATCCACTTAAAGCCTTCTTCTGTGTTTTTAGCATTTTCCCTGTTTTGCACGTCGTCCCCGTCACGGTTGGACAGACGGCGCTGCTGAAGGCGCTCCTCTGTCCTTCCTGTTGCTGTTTATTGATGACGATGTTTCCTGTCGTTGTTCAGAGTACCAGCTGGAGTCAGAGACACTGAGCCGATGTGAGCTGCTGAGAGGCGTCGCTGTTGCCAAAGAGCGAGATGAGATCCCTCACTGCACTGAGGACGGCAGCTTCAGGTGCTGGATTTGTTTTTTTTATAATCGTGATGAAGAAATATCAGCAGCACCTCTGAGCCACAATATGAACGCTCATAATATTTAAAAAGTTCAACTTATGAAGCACGAACAGCCTCAAACGTTTTATTTTTACCAGCCAGATTAACAGTTTCTGTGTGTGTGCGCGTGTGTGTGTAGACCTGTGCAGTGCAGTGGGCGGGGTCAGGAGTGTTGGTGTGTCGACACTGAAGGTCAGGAGGTCACTGGGACTCGAACCAGCGGCTCAGCTCCTCATTGTGAGAAACACCAAAACACACACGTCTGACATCACAGATCACATGATGCAGGAAGTCTGGAAATCAGCTGTAAACCTTCTTCTCTGCTCTTAACATCACGTTTAATTCTCGTGCTGGAGATGTATGATGGTAATAATTATAATTGTGTGGAAAATAAATGAACATATAACAGCACAGACAGGCCCAAATAAGCTATAAAGTAGGAAAGTATAAAAATAATAATAAAACAAATTACGTCATACTTTTGAAAATTGCTCATTCATATAAAAATAAACATAAGTAGCTTAAACATTACTGTAATCTTTCTTAACGTGTTTTTTCTTGCATATTTCAATATTTACCTTCAGGAAAATGAAGCTCTGAGAATCTTTTATTTATAATCATTAAAGGATTAAAGGACATTTGGATTTTATATACACAAATTTACAATCCTAAACACATTTTTCTTAATAATATCCTGCTTTCTTCTCCTTTTTTTATTTTTTAATAATAATACATTTTATTTGTGCCTTTCAGAACACTCAACAACACAGCAGAATAATAAAAGCAACATAAGAGCAAGCGGTATGCGACATAAAACAAATTTAAAATAGCAGAGTTTATGTGGGATGAGCTATTTTGCTATTATCGCAGTTAAAATTGACACTTTATAAAAATTTCAATCTATATAAATAAAAACAGAAGATGAAGAATAAGAAATTCACGGATCTCCATTCAGAGAAGCAGTCAGTGGAACAAAAGAGCATACAAGACACCAAGAACAAGAAGTTAGGAGGAGGAACAGTAACGCGAGTCTGTGTGCGCAGGCCCGTCTCCCTGCCAGCTGCAGGCCGTCCTGCGGTGTTCACCTTCAGGCCTCTTTGAGCCAGTTCAGTGTGACTCCAGCAGGGGGCAGTGCTGGTGTGTGGATCAGGACGGCATGGAGCTCTACGGGACCAGACAAGACGGGAGGCCCCGCCGCTGTAAGTTTTCCAGAGTGGGTGTGAAATCGGCTGCTTAGCGCTGCAGCTCTGAGTGTTCGGGTGTTGCTGGAGCTCTGTGGGCTGTTTTCTCTCTTCACTGGAAGCTGGAATGAAGTTTAAAGCACGTGGTGCATGTGGCTAATCTTTGTTTATCTGAACACCAAGTTTTTAACTTACCAGCTTATACAAACCTGTTACTCTGTCTCCTCCTCCCGCCTCCTGCTCTGATTTCTGTTAAACTGCGTTTGCTGGATTGTCTGAGATCATCAGACTCATCGACCTGCTGACCTCTGACCTTCAGGTCCCGGCGGCTGTGAAGTGAGGTCCAGGCGGCTCCTTCACAGCTCCTCCAGGTCGTCTTCTCCTCCTCAGTGTGCTGAAGATGGCAGCTTCCTCCCGGTCCAGTGTCAATTCATCAACACCACAGACAGAACAGAGCTGGACCTGCTGCACGCCTTCAACAGGTAACGTACCTGCCTGCACACCTGCCCGCACACCTGCCTGCACCTTCACACAAATGCGATGATGCCTGGAAGCATTTTAAGTCTTGCTCTGTAAACAGTGATGAGCCGACTGGTCACATGATCTGTGACCTCACTCATCCTCCTGATGAGTTTATGGTCTCAGTCGCTGTTTTAGTTCTTATTGAATAAAACTTGATGAGATTTTGGAAATGATGCTTCCATCAGAGCCAGAAAGGACCAGGAGGCGGGCGCTGGGTGAGGGCGGAGCTTGTGCGCCTGTGCAGTTGTCTTGGCTTCTTTCCACATTTGATCAGTTTCATGTTTTTATCATCTCTGTAAATATGAAACATAAATATGTAAAGATGATTATTATGTAAATATTATAGGTACAGTAACAATGAGCGTCCTGTTGCTGCGGCTTTGAAGACGTGACACTAGTTCAAAATTAACGTTGAAGGTTGGCGTTTAAACTGAAAGCAGCAGCTGCTGACGTCATCATGCTTTTGGACTGGATCTCCTGCGACCTGCAGGCGGAGCTTTAGCTGGTCCTGCAGCTGCTTTTGTTTATTTCATTAAACTTTAAGTGATCTTGTGAGCTGAACTCCTGTTAGCAACATTAATCCTTTTGAAAGAATGTTTCCTGCTGTGGTTAAAGGATCAGTGATGGTTTTATTGAAGTCGTGTCCTCATGTCTACACCAACAGTGTGAGACAAGTCAGACAGTAGAGAGCAGAAAACCCTTGAATCCATGTCTGAGGTCATATAGTGCATATAAAAGATCATAACGGGACAGTGAGGGAAACAAAGCCAAACATGAAAACATGGGAAAGCAGAGTGACGGGTGGTGCAGAAAACTGGTGGTGAAAAGAACAACTGGTGGAATTAAAGCCCCCTGTGCAACAAAACAAAGATTTCAAAATAAAACAGGAAGTGGTGCTGTGAGTGTGTTTGTTGTTTCAGGTTTCCAGAAGCCTTTGAGACGTTCAGCAGCTTCAGGAAGTTTTTCCCGCTGGTTTCCTCCTACTGCTTCTGCTCAGACAGCCGAGGCCGAGAGCTGGAGAACACAGGTACACACTCAAACTAACAAAATTTATTTATTCATCAAGAAAATCTTCATCAGACAGAATCATCAGGTCCGTAAGGATGATGATGATAACAGCGGTGACTGTGATGAAGGTGTGCTCTTTCTGCCCAGGTGTGGAGCTCCTCCTGTCTGAGGTGTACGACTCGGCGTTCTCTGGTCTTCGCTCCGGTCACTCCTTCTCTCAAACCAACATCTACCGAGTCCTGCAGAGGAGGATGCTGGGAGTCCGCCTCGCCCTCACCGGACACTTCAGATGTAAAATTATTTAGAAAAACGTCTCCTGCTGGTTCAATCTTTTCAAACTGAGTTATGGCTGCTGTACGGTGGAGACACTGGTCAGAGCTGGTTGGGTTAGCTGGATTGGTTTGGACTGTGATTTAGTTTAAAGTAGTTTTATTGTAGGTTAACTGTGACGTGTCCAACTGTGTAAGTCAGGCGAGTGTTTCATGTTGTTGTGGAGGTCAGGCCATTGTTGCACCTGGACAAACACCTTGCTGCGATATCAGAGCTTTCCTCCTCCACTGGCAGTGTTGGAGGTAGAATGGAACGGCTTCATGGAAAGTTTGCTGTTCGTGCATCATCTCGTTTTAAAAAGTGTAGAAGGAGGTGACGGCTGGATCAGATAACACTGGTCTAAACACGCATGTGACCTCCACCCATCCTGCTCTCTGTCTCAGGCCCATCTCCCTGTGAGGAGGAGCGGCGAGCAGCGATGGAGGCGAACAGCGTATTCATCCCATCCTGTGAGAGCGGAGGAGCCTTCGCCTCCAAACAGTGCCAGCAGGGGGGGCAGTGCTGGTGCGTTGACCCTGCGGGGAGAGAGCTTCCTGGGACTCGGCAGCACGGAGACTCCCTGACCTGCAGTGAGTGTTTGAGCTCTGTGTCCAAATTTTTCTTACACTTCTTCTCATTTGTCTCAGTTTCTGCATCTGTCTTCAGAGCTCCTGATGCCTTATCTCGTTTATCTTTTCTCCTCCTCCAGGTTCAGGTCCGGCTGACTGCCGCTCTCAGCGCCGTCTGGCTCTGTCCCGTCTCTTCTCTGGTCCCGTTGAGCCTCCTTTTCAGGCCTCCTCTGGTAGCCCTCCAGCCTCCTGTCTCTCCCTCCTCCAGCCTCTCAGGGACCTCCTCCCAGTGGACTCTGACCCCACCTCTTTTCTGTCTCAGCTGGTCAAAGTCCTGCATGGCCTGTTCCCCTCTGTGGGCGGGGCTCTGCAGGCTCTGACTCGCTCCTCCCCCCGGCGCTTCCAGGAGAATCTGTTCGGAGGGAAGTTCCTGAAAAACGCAGCAGCTTTCAACTTCAGTGGGGCGGTGGGATCTCGGGGAGCTCTCAGTCTGGACCCGCCGTCCTCTCAGAGCCTCGCTGTCCGCCTGCAGCGGAACCAGGACCTGGTCCAATCTGTCAGCAGAGCCCTGGAGGACCCCGCCTTCCTCTCCACCCTCCAGCAGACGCTGACGGGTCTCAGCAGCTCTCAGTCTGCCTCCGTGGAACAGGTGACGTTTTTACGCTGCCGTGCATTTGTGACACACACCTGAACATCCTGCCTGGTTCTGCTTTTAAAGAGAAGCTGGAACAACATCAGCGTCTAACCTGCCGATCCAGTTCATCCCATCATCTTCTGGTGACTCGTGCGCATCTAGTTTCTCTCCATCATCACTTAAAAATGTTGATATTTTCCAGGTCCTCACTCCTCTGCTGCGCTCCTGCTCCACGGATGATGACGATGACCTGGCGGCCATCTTTGTTCCCAGCTGCACACAGAGCGGTGCTTTCCAGGAGGTCCAGTGTCAGGGTGCAGAGTGTTGGTGTGTTGACCCTCAGGGGCGGGAGGTGAAGGGGTCTCAGACCGTCACTCGACGACCTCGCTGTCCGTCCCCCTGTGAGAGAGCGCGAGCGGCGGCCCTCGAGGTGAGATCGAACATGGCGGCCAGTGCTGAAATCCACATCCCGGCGTGCTCGCGGGATGGAGACTTCCTGCCGCTGCAGTGCGTTGGCTCACGGTGCTTCTGCGTGGACACTGAGGGGAAGACAATGACTGTCGGGCCAGCAGGGGGCGCTGTCACCTGTAAGACTCAGAAATATTTCAGCTCAGAGATATTTGTATTTTTTATGTTGGAATAAAAAAACAGGAAGAAAAATAAATCTTTTTAAAGTGCAAGAAGAAGCGTAAAAGCAGCAGGCGATCATTAAACACTCGCTCATCATCAGATTGAATTCTGAGCAGCTGCTGTGCACGGACGCTCTAACCACGGACTCGCTTTTTCCTCCAGCAGTGCTTCAAGAGTTTTACCTTGAAAAAACTCAGATTGCAGCAGTTCTAAACTATAAGTAGTTCTTCTGTAAAGATCCGGTTTTGTCTTGTTTTGGGTTTTTTGTATTTTATACTTTGTGTTCACAAAGTTACAGGATGCTCTGTTGTTTCGTTTCAGGTCCAGAGAGAAAAGCAGAGACGCTTCGATCCTCTGCAGGTCAGATCAAACCTGACGCCTGAGTCCAATCAGACCCAAAGTTCAGCCTCAATTTTGGGACATTAAACATAAACTGTTTCATTCATTTATGTGACAAATTGTTTTTGTGCTTAATGAACTTTGTCTTTCACGTGAATTTTCTTTCTTTCTTTCTTGGATTGTTTAAATTTCCTGACTCACAGTCAGGCGGTTACAGTTATTTTAACTCGGCGCTTCATCTCTCTCGCTGTCGTCTGACTGAACGACGTGTCTGTCGATACGTTTGTTGCAAATCAGGCAAAAAGAACAAAGAATGTTTTAAAAAATAAATAGAAAACAGTGAAAAAATACAGAAATACAAAAGTATTTATAAACGATAAATGTTCTATAAATGAAAACAAAGATAAATAAAAGTAAATGTCAGCTTATGTCGCACTAAAGTGATAAAAAGTCATTTTTAGGTCATGTGACATACATTTATTTGATGAGTTAGTTATTTAGTTTTGATTTTGGCAGTTTTTGTCCTCCACCGTCTGGACGAGTCTGTTGTGGTCTCTGCAGGTCGGTGCTCGCAGGCGTCGGCCGAGGTCGAGACCTTCAGACAAGAAGTGAAGAGCATCGTCTCGCTCTCTAACTCCTCCCACATCCCTCTGGGATATGGATTCCTACTGGCCGAAGGTCTGCGTCTGACCCGTGAGGAACTCCAGATCAGCCAATCAGAGGAGGAACTGCAAGTTTCTGAGACGCTACTGAGGCGCCCCAGAGCTGCTCTGCGATTGGCTGCTTTCTCCAGTGAGTCACAGACTTTCAAAAGGATTTAAATCAATATATAAAAATACTTTTATTGTGGAATAAAAATGTAGTTACGGTCGTGCTTCCTGTAGTCCCAGGAACTGTTCTCAAGGCACTAAAACAACAAAACAAAAGAAAAGTTTGATCATTTTCTAACTGGACCTGAACCATGTTCAGGTTTTTAACCCTGGAGCCGACCCCATTGGTTCTCCAGGGTTAAACGAGAGTCACACAAGTCTAAGGAGCTTGCAAAGAAAAGCGTCTGGACTTCTTTAAGTTGCTTGAAGACGTTTCACCTCTCATCCGAGAAGCTTCTTCAGTTCTAAGGTCAAATGGTGGAGAGTCCCAGATTTAAACCTAGTGGGAGTGACCCCCCACAGAGGGACAAAAGGACCCCTGATGATCCTCTAGTCGCCTGAGCCAAGGTGTGAAACTGGGTGTGGGTCACAATCAGCCAGAGTTTCGGGTCACACCGAGAGTCACACAAGCACAATTTTAAAAAAGGCCTCAAAGGATCCAGATGAACAAAATGACAAAGAGCTGAAAGACAGAGAAAACGTTCCTCGAGCACATTTTCCTTAATTATCTGAATAAACAAAGAGGCGTGTCCCGCCTTCGTGTCGTCGCACTGACGCTGGTCTTCTTCCTGCTCAGCTGTTCAGATGCTGCTGCCTCGTCAGCGTCGCTCGTACCAGCCGTTTACTCCTCAGTGTGACGCCGACGGACGCTGGCTGCTCACGCAGTGTTACCACAGCACAGGTCTGTCTCTCTGACACACACACACACACACACACACACACACACACACACACACTTTTTTACAGAATAAATGTGTTTTTCAGGTCAGTGTTGGTGTGTCGATGAAGACGGACAGTACATCTCTGATTCTCTGACCAGCCGCTCGCTCAGCCTGCCCAAATGTAAGACACACACACACACACACACACACACACACAAAGTTCACTTATCCACCTCAGTCTTTGTTGCAATCATAACCTTTGTGTGTTTGTTTCCCTGCAGGTTTGACTCGCTGTCAGAGAGCAAAGGCTCGCTCCCTGCTCTCCGGTTGGATGAAAGGCTCTGACATCACCATCTCCTCACCTTACCACCCAACCTGTGAGCAGGTATTAGCCCACAAACATGCATACACCCTTTTCCCAGCAAGCTGACAGGGATTAAACTTTGTCACATCTGTCTCAGCAACTGTGAGATTCTGATGAGAACAACAGAGCTACTGCAGGTGGGGCGTAAAGACCAGTGAAACCACTGAAACCACTGAATATGACTTTTGTAGAGAAACAAACCAAGAAAAATACTTTCTGGTTGGATTCCAGCCGGAGACTCAAATCCTCGTTGGGGTGTTGTCAGGAAGGGCGTCCGGTGAAAACAAAATCAAAGATGCGGAGCTGACGTCTGTGGCAGGAGAGCAGCTGAAAGTAGCTTTCAGTGTTTTCCAACCTTCAGCTGCTCAAACTGCCTTTACTTAGATAAAGTTGGATTTCATCTGAGGGCTCTTACTCTTATCTGAAAACACATTTTTATTTACTGGCTTTTAATACAGCATGAGAGTTATTTGTTAATTCATATTTGGTGTTATTTTATTAGGTATGTTGTATTCTTGTGCAGCACTTTGGTCAACGCTCCTGTTGTGATTAAATGTGCTATATAAATAAATAAGCTCTAACTGTAACCATCTAAACTCTGTGTGTGTGTGTGTGTGTGTGTGTGTGTGTGTGTGTGTGTGTGTGTGTGTGCATGTTTGTTTCAGGACGGTCGTTTCTCGGTGCTGCAGACAGGGGGCGCTGCAGGCTGGTGTGTGAACCCTCTGACTGGAGGGACGATACAAACGGCAACACCAAACGCAACAGGACAGCTGACATGTACACACACACACACACACACACACACACTCCTCTTAGTGATGCATTCACTGTCTTGTTTAACGCTGCAAACTGTGTGGTGCGTTCAGGTCCCAGCTGGTGTCAGCTACAAGGACTCCAGTGTCGCCCTGATGGCTCCTTCGCTCCTCTTCAGTGTGATGTCACTTCCTGCTGGTGTGTCTCCGAGAATGGACAAGAAGTGGGCGGGACGAGAACATCTCGACAGACAGGCCGCACGCCATCATGTGACCGTAAGAACTAGCTAAGCTCTGTGGCGGGATGGTGCATTTCCTTCCTGTGTCAGTTTGCGTTGATGAACCTCACTCGCAGCTCATCAGCGCCCTCTGCGTGAATTGTTACTATCACAGTAACCGTAGGATCAACAGGAAGTGGCTTGGCTCTGATGGTATATGCCTTCTCCAGGTCCTCTGTGCCCCACCCCCATCATTACCCATGGTGCGCTGGTGTGCCGCCCACCAGCTGATGGACGCCAGAGCTGTGACCTTACTTGTTACCATGGCTACCAGAACTCACTTGCTATCAGCAGTTTCCTGTGTGAGACTGCGAGTCGGAGATGGGATGGAGACCAGAAGCCGCTGAGCGGAGCCTGTCAAAGTGAGACGCCTGACCTCTGACCCCCTTGAAGGGCTACACTGCTTTTAAGCAAACCCGTTTTCTATTTTGCTCTTTTTAAAATCAACCTTTATTCTGTTGTTCAGTCTCTCGGCCTCCGCAGTCCGTGTCCTCCACGCAGCTCTGGGTGTTGCCCTCGGCCTGCTCTCAGATCAGCCGGTTACAGTCTCTGCTGTTCAACACAATGACCAGCAGGGGGCTCTGTTCTGCACAGGTGACCTTACCTGCACTATGCCTTCTTTTCCTAATACTGACTGTTTACAGTCTGTATATTCATTTTCTCTAGTGTTGGTGATGCAGAATGCAGGTCTCATTGTGTGTGTGTGCGTGTGTGTGTGTGTGTGTGTGTGTGTGTGTGTGTGTGTGTGTGTAGCTTCCCTCATCAGGCCGCGCTGTGTCGCTATGTGACGACTCCTCGGTGACTCTGCAGTGTGACGGTGACGACTCGCTGAGGTTGATGGTGAGATGGAGCGCTGCTCTCTATGACCTCCCGACCTCTGACCTCCCAGACCTCCATGACGTTGGTGAGCAGACCATAGACTGTATACAAAAGATGGCCATAACCACTGTGACCCATTTGTTTTTGGACTTTCACATGATTTCACTGTTTTTTTTAGCGCAGAGGTCAAACTCATATTCTTTTCAACCCTGACATTTACATTTAATAGCCAATCAGGAGACAGTTGGGAGGAGCTTAAACAGCTCATTTCAAATCGAGGACGACGCAAAGCTGCTCTAGTTGAGCCCAAGAATAAAAGCATGTAAATAAGACGGAGACATCCACTGGAAACTTTTTAGCTCATCGAGTATTTAAATTTCAATTCAACGACCTGTTGACCTGTTACGACCTTTGATGGCATCACAGGGTCTAAAGTTTAGCACAATGAGTGAAATCGTTTAAATGGCTACAAATTTGGTTTTATTCTAGAAAACTTTTTTCTCATAAAATTACATTTTGAGTTTATTTTTATTATTGCAGGTGTCTTCCTGAATGAGTCCAGACTTCTGGAGGGACTTCAGGGAATTCTGCGCTCCGTGTTGTCATCAGAGCCCAAACTGGTTTCTGTGACTACACCGAGCTTCGGCTGTTCCCGTGGTTACCATCTGGACAGCGACAGCGAGGGCTGTGGTGAGTCTCTGTTCAGCTCAGACATCCAGACTCTGGACCGCAGAGTGTTTCAGAGTGTGGGATCTCCTTCACTCAAACTTTGGTGCCCATAGTTTGAGCCACGTTTGATCCTTGTGGCTTATATCAGAATAAAATCAGGTGTGTCTTCACCTGGAGCTCGGTAAGAGGTGTGCCCCCCCGTCTCTGCAGTCGTCTGTTTGTCCCGTAACTCAGTCTAGTTTCTCTGTTTCCAGTCGTTTGTCCTGCTGGCAGTTTCTCCCAGGAGGGGGTGTGTCATCTGTGTCTTCAGGGGACCTATCAGGACGAAGAGGGGCGGGACTTCTGCAACAGGTGTCCCACAGGGTCGTCACCTGCTGGAGCATCATCTGTCAAGGAATGTGAGTGTTTTTAAACCAGGATTCATTTATTACGTGACTGAAACCAAACCGGGAGATTTCGTGTTTTAGGCGAAAGTTTAAACTACATCATGAAGCCACTTCCTGTTAATGTGTTTATTATATTCATGTTTCATTCTATCTTCCTCAGATGGCTCAAAATATTTCTGTCATTTTATTCTAAAAGTATTGAAAACTGCATGTTTTACAAACTCGTTAAAGATCTCTTAAGTCTGACCATCAAACCTTAATAGAGAGACGCGTGAGTGTCGAACACTTTGTGTTTGTGTATGCGTGCATCAGGTGTGACCGAGTGCCAGAGGCGGGGCCTGCGGTGTTCGCAGCGAGGTGACTTCCTGCCAGCGCAGCCGGATGTCCTCGCGGGCAGGTGGAGGTGCTTCAACAGCGAGGGGGTGGAGCTCGAGTGGAGCAGCAGTGACAAGGTTCTGACTGATGACGAGTGCTCAGGTGAAGATGTAGCAGCCAATCAGAGAGCAGCTGTTCACAAGTTTGTTTTTGAGCGTTCTCTTTAGTGTGTGTGTGTGTGTGTGTGTGTGTGTGTGTGTGTGTGTGTGTGTGTGTTGCGTGTTGCAGTCCTCAGCAGGTTTCAAGCTGTTCCCACATCAGACCTGATTGTTGGAGCTGCAGATGCTGAAGTGCTGCAGACGATGACCTCTGACCTCCCTGCCTGTGTCCGGGGTAATGCACGTGTCTCTTATTTTCCTGCTCTGGATCCAGCCTCAGCGATCTGACCTGTAACTCTGGAGGATTTTTGGTTTGTGGTGTAAAAACTCATCAACACTGCTGCTGTTTCTCTCACAGCGTGTGCAGCACAGCCTTCCTGCCACCATGTGGCGCTGTTCAACAGCCAGACTCAGTGTGAACTGTACAGCACACACAGCCTGAACACACACTGCAACACCTCCCAGCAGGTACACACCTACACACACCTGCACACACACATAAACACACATCCTTAGAAATAACAGATTTACATAAATAAACACAAATTTTTTTTAGTCCAGAGGTTTTCTGGGTAATGCTCAGGCTGAGCTGTTTGATTCGCTAAGCTGCTATCTGAGAGTGAGGGGCGGAGCTTCAGATCTGCTGGTCATCAGGAAGAAAGGTACTGCTATCATCAGAGCCATGTGAGGTGTGCTGCAGCTGCGTGTACCTGTGTGCTCAGTCTGGTGTGTGTGCTTCAGGTGCAGAGTTTTCCTCGCAGCAGCAGCACAGTTTTGTGAGGATGAGGATGATGAAGGCGGTCTCAGGTGTGTTCAGGACTCAGGTGTTCTCCTCCAGGCGGACCTCTCTTTCCGACGCTCATCGTTTCTGTCAGGACGGCTGCAGCCGCGACACCTGCTGCGACGGATTCATCCTCAACCAGAACAGCCTGGAGGGAGGTATGTTACCATGGAGACCATGGAGACACGGACAGGTGATAGCTGATGAATGAGAGCGCCTCGTGTCGTCTTCTCTCTGTCAGGGTCCCTACTCTGTGGCTGGTTGAGAGCTCCATCAGTGCTGACGTGCGGGGACCGGGACTGGGATGTGATTGGTCAGGGAGCGGCCAAACGCACTTGCGGGGCGGGGCTTACCTACAACGAGCAGCAGCGCAGCTTCATGTTTGACTTTGGAGGACAGGAGTTCACCATCAGTAAGAAAAATCAAGTCACGGCTAAAATCCGTCACTCATAAAACAGGTAACCACGCGACTAAAGCACTTCCTGTTTCCTCCTTCCAGCTGATTCTGCTCTGCCAGCTGGCAGCAAGAACAGGAAGGACTATCAGGCCTCCATCATCAGCTTCCAAGCCATCTACCTGAACACTGGTACCTGTTAGAGGACATATTTTAGCACTTCATGACAAATGCATACAGAGACCTATGATCAGCTGTCTCTCCAGCTCTGCTGTCGGGTGTCTGATAGAGAGGCGGTCCTCATTCTGTGAGCTGGGTGAACCACAGGCCACAGCAGATCTCCAGAGCAGGACTGGCTATAAACCAGCTGCAGGACGAGCTCCTCTCTGAGGAAGCAGAGCTGCTGTGGGAGAAACTGGCTACAATTACACCAGAATAATTATTTACACCTGCAAGAAAAAAAGACCAGACTGGCAGTACTGAACGAGTTGAGCAAAGTTTGAGTTACGTGACTGTTTGGTTTCACTTAACGCGCCTTATAATCCTTTGACGTCGACACTGTTGTGTTTGTCGTCTTCTGCTAGCGAAGATTTATGTAAATTTGACAAGCTGGGTGGATTCTGTACTGTACAGGAGACACGGCACGAGACTGATTGAAAATGGTCTACAGCCAATCAGGACGCAAAACACAATGTGCTGTGAAAAAAAAAAAAATGTGCAAAATTGCACCAAAAAAAATCTGTGAAACAGTGAAGCTGTGAAAAGTGCCCACTATGTATATACATATGTATTTATACTGAAACAGCAGTGATGGCTGAATAAACTTAAACAAGCTCAAGAGCGCCCCCTATGGAACAGGTAGACCAGATATTAGAAATGATTATCAGTTCTCAGATCAAAAAGGACCACCACAAAGAGCTATCCAGTAATGAAACCATGAGACAGGAAGGGACAACTAAAGTTTCAAAATAAAACTGAGGCGACTGTCACTTACTGTTATTCTCTCAGAAAGACTCAAAAATGTGCTAAAATAATTTGTTTAAGTCACTCGCTGACGACACTGTTTGTCTCAGTTCTGCTTGTTTGTTGTTGTGATGCAGCTTCGGCCGACGGCGGTTCTGGTTCTTCTTCGTGTGCTGCAGCTGAGCTCAGCCCTCCTCTGGACGGTTTGTACAAACAGAGCAAAAGTCTGAAGTTTCTGTTGGATGGTTGGCGACGTGTCACTGATGCTTTTATGGGCTCTGTTTGTGTTGCAGCTTCAGTTCAGCTGAAGTTTGCGTCTCTGTCTGAGGACGACGTTCTCGTGGATCCTCAGAGGAAGCTCCCCGCTCTCTCCTTCTGGCTCAACAAGAACAACTACAACTCCCAGCAGGCACAGCTCTGGTGTCTCACGCGTATGTGAAGCTGTCTTCTCGTCCTGAATACAAAAATGGAGATTCTGGTTTTCTGGGTTCTGCTTGTTGTAAAAGTCCAATTGACCAATAATGTAGCAGCTTCAGTTCTCTGCATGTGGAGGTCATTAGCCATGCTGTTTATACGCTGGAACCCCTGAAAAATGCTCGGACGGGTTAGTGCCTGTGTCGGGACAGCTGCCTCAGTCTTTCAGGTCACGCTGGCATCACGTCGGCGGTTTCCTCCATCAGTCCTGAGACGCTGTGTGGTTTCAGGTTGTGACGAGGAGCCGCAGTGCTCGGTTGCTGACCTCAGAGATGCTGACTCAGCAGGTTTCTTCAGCTGCTCGTTGTATCCGGACAGCAGAGTTTGTGGAGCTTACGATAAACCTCTGAGACGACCCTGCAGCCCCCTGCTGGACAGAGCGCCCAACAACACCTACAGCAAGAAGGGTAAAGAGGGGAGCTCAGAGAGTCACTGTCATGACTTCATAGCTGCTCCTGCTGTTTTTAAACACCGTGTGTGTGTGTGTGTGTGTGTGTGTGTGTGTGTGTGTGTGTGTGTGTGTGTGTGTGTGTGCATTTAGTCGCTCTGTCTGGACCAGTGAAGAGCTTCTATGAGAGGGTTTCCTTCAAGAAGATGGTTTCTTACTCTGTACGCAGCCGAGTCAGCCTGGGAGAAAACACACCGCTGTCTGAGGGGTAACCCACACACACACACACACACAACAAAATGTGTTTGGTCTCGTGTTGAAAGGTTTCAGAAAATACTTTAAATAGTAAAACCTCAGTGTGTTGGATCTGCTGCAGGTTCATGGAGTGCGAGCGCCGTTGCGACGAGGATCCCTGCTGCCGTGGCGTCGGCTTTGTCGGTGACACCAAATCCAGAGGTATCCATAAAGCTGTATGAGCGTTGTTTTTTAATCTTCATACTTTATAACGGTAACTCTTCTGGTTGCAACATGACTTTGTAGAAGTCTTACAGCTTAAGCCGTCTGTGACCTCAGTAAACTGAATATAACACGACGAGCATCCAGTAAATTATTCACCTCAGTGGAGTCAGACCAGTCAGACCCACTCTGTGCACAACGTCGGCAAAGAGCAGGCAAAATGAGGGACATCAACGCTGGTGTGTGTGTGTGTGTGTGTGTGTGTGTGTGTGTGTGTGTGTGTGTGTGTGTGTGTGTGTGTGTGTGTGCAGGAGGCTCTGATGTGGTGTGTTTAGCTCTGATTAGTCTCGGGGTTCAGACCTGCAGCGAAGACGACGTGACGACCTGGAGGACTCAGGACTGCAGACCATCAGCAGTGAAGACCACACCGGACCCCTTTGGCTGGTACCAGAAACCCGGTACTGAAAACACACACACACACACACACACACACACACACACACACACACTTTAAGGCAGCAGGCCTTCAGTTTATCTGAACATGAGGCTGAAGGAGGCGAAGCTCTGTGTGAATAAAGGCTGTGTTCTGCTTTGCAGTGAATCAGTGGAGTTCGTCTCCTGCTCTCTGTCCTCCGTTCAGCCTGCCACCGACCAAAACCAACAGTAAGACTCCACCCACATGCAGATACTCGCAGTAATACTGTCAAAAGTACTTAAAGTACTGCCATTACTTCTTTTATCGCTCACCCCTGAGTATTTTTCACAGTTTCGCTGGACGACTGGAGTCTCCTCGCCGACTCTTCAGTCCTCGTCGACCCATCTCTCTCTACCTATGATGTCATCCACGTGAGCGGTGATGTCGCCAATGACAGAGATATGACCAGGGACTGGTGTCTCCATGGTAACCATATGTGGGGGTTTTTAACTACTCTTTGGTGTACCTCACTGTCAGATCCTGACTCTGCTCTGCTTCCCATCAGCCTGCCAGGAGGCGGAGTCTTGTGCAGCTGTGTCACTCAGTGAGGTGGAGTCCGCCACGCGCTGCGTTCTGTACCCTGACACAATAGTCTGTGGCCTAAGCTCCGCCCCTGAATCCCCCGCCTCGTCTTCCTGTCGACTGGTCGTGAGAGAGCCCGCCCCCCAGGTGTACCTGAGACGCGGTGTTTTCTCAGAGCTGTCACAGACGTCCGTTTCTATCCCGGGCCAGGGGGTGCTGCAAGGCGTCGCCGTGGAAACAGCACTGGCATCAGACAGGAGGACAGTCGTTCAGTTCCTCGGAGTCCCGTACGCTCGTCCTCCAATAGGATCGCTCCGCTTTGAAGCAGCTCAGCCGGCTGAGTGGATGGGAACCTGGGACGCCACCAAACCACGGTAACTACCCGTGTGACCACAAACGCCTGTCCTACAGCACGTGGTCACCCAAGGCACCCACAACCAGGATATAGTGAAAAACAGCGGCCTCACCTGTACAGGAAGTGGCATTGTCCATCGGCAGATTCCAGATATGAATTAACCCGATCAATGATCATCTTTATCTCTTCACCCGTCAGCCCCAGCTGCATCCAGCCTGGTGACGTAGCCTCTGCAGCCTCCAGTGAGGACTGTCTCTACCTCAACATCTTCACTCCTGCTGACCTGGTGAAAACTCAGCGCACTCGTTATTTCATTTATTCACGTTTAATTTTCTTTGATCACATTTTTTCTGTTGTTTGCTGTTAAACCAGAGGGGGCGTGTTCCAGTCCTGGTTTTCTTCTTCAACCCTTCAGCCAATGAGAACCCAGGACTGTTGGATGGCTCCATCCTCGCTGCTATGGGTAATATCGTCGTGGTAACAGCGAGTTACCGGACGGCGGCGCTGGGATTCCTGAGCACAGGTGACTTAAAAACAAAGAAAGAGAGAAAAACGTACACGCTAAATGACTCACCTGGCCTCCTGTCCACCCCTTTCTCCAGGTGAGTCTGGTCTCCATGGTAACTACGGCCTCTCGGACCAGGAGGCAGCGCTGCGCTGGGTCAAAGACCACATCTGGCTGATGGGCGGAGACAACAGCAGAGTGACGGTGGGGGCGGAGCGTGGTGGTGCTGACATCACCAGCCTTCACCTCCTGTCTTCGTCTCGTCCTCTGTTCCAGAGGATGATGCTGATGGTGAGACCTCGAGTCGTCCTTCCTTCCTCCAGACAGCAGGCGGAGACTAACAGTTGTTTTATCAGCAGTGGAGCAGATGCTCTGAAGAGGAACGATGACCACGAGCCAACCTCAAAGTTCTTCATCGCTTTTATCTCCTCCTGCAGGGCGGGTCAGCGTTTTCTCCATCACTGGTTCAGACTCCGTCCACCTCCAGACGTCAGGCCCTCGATCTGGCCAAGGAGCTCGGCTGTGTGACCTCTGACCTCGCGGCCTGCCTCAGAGCGTCATCTGTCCACACGCTCAACGCCGCTCAGACAAAGGTAGACGTCCCGGACAGTTTGCGCTGGTGCAAGTCCTCGTGTCACGTGTCTCACCTGCGCTGTGTTCGCCCCGCAGCTGTTGGCGGTCAGCGGGCCGTTTCAGTCCTGGTCTCCGGTCCGTCAGTCCGTCTCTCGGTCGTCCTTCCACAGAGTGGACCTGCTGCTGGGAACATCAGAGCACGATGGTCTGATCAGCCGTGCTCGCAAGATAAAGGTCAGAGGTCACGCTTAAACTACCTGTAAATCTACTCAAGAGGTTCAGTTTAAGAAAGTAACGGCGGCATAATTTTCATCAGGACTTTGAGTCTCTGCAGGGCAGAGCTGACAGCAAGACGGCGTTTTACGAGGCTCTGAGCCGCTCGCTGGGCGGAGCCACGGGAAATGAGCTGCTGAAGGAGGCGGCGGCGTGGTTCTACTCGCTGGATCACAGTCCCTCAGCTGCTGGATACAACCTGTTCTCCAGAGCGCTCAACAACGCCACCAGGTCAGAACCGACACGCACACACGCACGCACGCACACTGTTGTCGTGTTTCTGGTGAACGCTTTCATGTGTTTGCTTTGCAGAGACCTGTTCATCATCTGTCCCACGCTCCAGATGGCGAGGCACTGGGCAGAGAACAGAGCTAGCGTCTTCCTGTACCACCAACCGGCCTCCAGCGCTCACAACAGGTGCGCATTTCTACCTCAACGCTAAACATCAATGTTCCTCCGTCGCCTCTAACACAGAACATACTTGAAAGGAGGGCGGAGTTGTACAGATAAACCCTGGATGTCACTTCCTGGACCATCCGTTCCTCACAGCAGACCTCACCCAGCGTTATGATGGTGACCTACACTGTCTGCATCAGAGGGGCTGTTGGGTGTAAAAGGCTCTCCTGTGTGTGTCTGCAGGGCCGACGTGTACCTTCCTCTGGATGTTCAGCTCGCCTTCGGGACACCTCATCATCCAATGAGCTCTCAGCGCTTCGCCTCCTCTGATCGGCGCCTCTCTCTTGCCATGATGACCTACGTCTCCAGCTTCATACGGAGCGGGTGAGGCTAACGCTCGAACCTCCGAGTCCTGCGTCTGGAGCCGATTTATTCATTTTTTTTTTTTGCTCTCAGGAACCCAAACCCATCCCAATCGTGGGCAGAGTCAGTTCTGCCCCGCTGGCAGCCAGTGCTGTCCTCAGAGGCTCCGCCCACCTACCTGGAGCTAAGCACTAACCTCCATCATCAGCGGGGTTTGAGTCAGAGCTCCTGCTCCTTCTGGACCCAACTGGCACCCAAACTGACGAGTCTGACAGGTGACAGAGATTTCTACTGGTTTCTACTGGTTTCACCTGTGCCCTCAGTTTGCTCCTCTGCTGTCTCACCTGAGGTCCTTTCGCCTCGTTCAGCGCTCTGTTCGATTCAAATCTTCCTGTTTCCTGTTTGTGACGGAGTGACCCGTCTCAAGGCAGAGTCCGCTGAGTATGGCACCGCCACCATTAGATCGCCACCATTAGTTCGATTTGGCACCCGGGGCGGCGTATCTTTCTGACGACCGAGTAGAGGAATAAAAGGGGTGAGGAGCAAGTTGTGAGCCGCATCGGGGGTGGCTAGATTTTGGTTCCCACTTACTTGTTAAGGGTGTCGGTCGGGGAGACGTGCGGGGGATCGCCAATCGTGCAGGGTGACGCAAGCCGATGGTATGGGGGTGTGGGGTTTAAATAATGAGTTCACGTGTGTCTGGACCGTCATGAGAATGGCCTCATTACGTGGGCCGTTAATGTGTATATGAAGTCGGGTAGACTTCTGGGAAATAGTTGAGAGCCTGTATCAATGTATATGTTTTGTGAGTGTATAATGAAAAAGAAATTCTGGGGGAGGGAGACGGGGATTAAAGTTAGAATAAAGAATTGGTGGTGACGCCAAGGGGGAGGGGTTACGGGATATAAGAGACGGCGAGCCGGATATGAGGGGGAGTGTGTTGTAACATACAGGCTGTGTAGCGCGGATCTCAGTTTTATGTCTTTGCAACCATCTTTTTATGCACTGGGGAGGCCATTTCAAATAAAGTATCCACACTAATACCTTACCGACTACGCCTGTGTTTGTCCGGGAGAGGTCTGGAAGGGGACCCCGTGACACTGTTAAATCTACTTTTCTTCACCTTTACAGAGTTTATCGGATTATCATTGTAAACTTTGACTCACAGCTCAGAGCAGTGACGCAGCAGAGAGTAAGGGAAACCATCTTTCTGACTTTTCTTTTTCCTTTGGTTTCCAGGTGCATCGGGGGCGGAGCCTGTTCAGCCTGCACTGACCCCTGAACCCCCAGTGGCTGCTCCATCCAGCCAACCCCAGACTGAGAAAGATGCCTACAGCTAAACTAATGACATCATCACCCACTAAGGGGACTTCACAGTTTCATCTCCCATAATTCACTTTGATTCAGATGGTTGCTGTTGATCAGTTTTGCTCATAATCATTAATAAAAAGCATCTCAAACTCTCAGCTGTGCTTCTCGTTTGATCAGGGTTCAGTGTTGAGTTGAGTTCAGTCATCCAGCTTTGTTCAGTGTGAGGTTTGTTAACTCAGGCTTTCTGCCTCCGGTAAAAAGGGGCTTGCATGGCTAAAGTAGCATGAAAGTCCAATCGTGTCAGACATCTGTGGAACGGGTGCCAGAGATTAATGCAGAAAAACCCATAAATAAGTCATTTATCCCCTGCAGATATTAGCATATGTTTATGTTCTAGCATATTTGAGCACATCATAACTCATTCGTCTGCTTCGTTGCGCACCCCTGTGAGGCCAATGACTTCCTGTGTAAGACGAGTGTGTGCTGTGTTTACCTGTGGATAATCAGCCAATCACAGTCAGCTGCTCTGCGGCTCCACCCTGTTCACCTCACCTGAATCAGGCAGCAACATGAGACATGGACACTTAGTGCAGCTTTGTTTCAAAGAACAAAGATTTTGTGACTGCGTCACAATTTTCAGGCAGTATGTCAAAAAGGGAACGACCTGCATTCTTTCTCACAGCCAGCAGGGGGCGACTCCTCTGGTTGTTTAAAGATGTTTGATTGTGAATCTGTGAAAACGACTGCATTTCTCACCAACCTTTGACCTCAGTTGACGCTTTGCTGATGTCTTTACGCCCTCGGTGTTACTAAAACTGCATGAATGTTATTTTGCACCTCGTTGTCTCGTTTGGAGTGAAGCTGCGCGCGTGATGATGCATGTAGACATTTTAAGACTTCACTGTGGGGTTTCACAAATTAAATCCTGACTTGATGGTGGCCACAGCCATCTTTAATATACAGTCTACAGTTAAATCAGCTTTCAGTTTGTACTGATTTAGTTTAATACTGTAATACTAGTTACAGTATTAAACTAGTAGTTACAGATACAGAAGCAAGTCTAAAGAGGAACACGGGCGCACTGCACCACATTTACCTCAAAGCTTTAGTAACTTTATTTTTCATGAGACTTATTGGTTATACTAACTAAATGACACTAATATTTAAAAAATCTAAAAATAAAAAGCTTGTTTTTTCTTTGTAGGCAGGGAAAATATTCCTGGGGGAATAAAACGGTAAGCATCTGACCCGACGCTGTTAGCCGCAGGTCTGCAACCAAACAACTGCACATGATTTTCTTGAGTGTTTCTTACAGATTTTTACTCCCTGAAACCAGAAAAATATTTTTAAAATCCTCGTCAGGATTTCTCGCAGGTTTCTAGTTTAATTAAGCGTACAGTTTCCCTTTTTAAACTGAAATCTGTGTTCAGAAACAAAGACTTTTTCATTGCTGTTGTGCTTTATTAAATGGAAACTCTTCACGTTTGCAGAAAACCCTGTACGTGATGGAGGGAAATGGAAATTTTTTGGATTCAGCGCCCTAAAAAACACCAAATTTACCAAAAAGATCCCACGCAGCTGCAAAATGTTGTTGCAGAGCTGTGACACCATCATGTCTGCTTTCTGCAGCATTAAACATTTCATCCAAGCACGGCACACACCTCAGCTCACACACACACACACACTTCATCGATGGACTCACAGCTAGCTGAAGCATTAATGTCCACTCGTTTTTCTTACGGTGGAAAAATGGAAACACGTTTGAATGTCAACATTTCTTCTGAGTTATTGTTCGAAGCACTGAAATGTTGTCTTCCACCTTAAGCTTGAAAAGTGAAGTGAAATTGCTCCTTGACTAAAAAAACAAACACGTCCTCATAAATGTACCAGTTTTGTGTGATGCATCAATCACAGCTACACACAAAACAGCAACAATGTTCCAACGTTTGTTAACTTCAGTGAAACTGGAAAATGTCCTTTATTGAACAGTTTGTGATGTATAAATGCAAACAGACGACTCGGCTGCTCTTCGTCCAGCTAACCTCCCGTCTGTGAGGGGAACACCCCGCTCAGTGCGGCCACGCATGCCCGAAGCATCGACTCAGCCAGCCGGTGAAACCTGGCAACCTTCAGTCTGTGTCGAGCGACAGTTTCTCCTAAACCGACTGTTTTAATCAGAAGGTAAAAATTCATAGAAAGTAAACAAAGATGAGTTGAAAGATAAACAGAAGCGTTTTTCCGCATGCGTTGACACAAATCTGAAAAACTGTGTGGCACAAACACACTTCTGTACAATCTACACTTAACGGGCTGCTGACGCTGGTGAGTGTGCGATTATTTCCATATTGATCTATGACGTTATGGATCCATCCCTAAAGCTGCAGCGCTCCGTGTCGGCACACTCGGATCACAGATTCCTCGTTGGGTTTGTTTTTATCTCTCGGGTTTAAACAGCTGCACAAACAGGCAAATAAGAATGAAACAGGAAACTGAGCTGCGACCACAGAGTGGAGCTCTGCTGTTGCTGAAACCCAAAGGCATGTTGGGAGGCGGAGGAACGCAGCCCCTCCCCCCTCTCTCTCCCCCACCTGTGTGCAGGTGAGGCGGGTGTATAAAGGAGTCTTTCTCTGGATGGAAACAGACTCCGGCGGCCGCTCACACTGAGATCTTTGTCACAAACTTTCGGATTTCCTGCAGAAAGATGGAGAAACTGCTCGCGCTCTGCTTGGCTCTCAGCCTCACCGCCTCAGGTTGGAAAACTACACCTAAACTACACCTTTTTAGATCTTCTGTTTTACTCTTTTCTGTTCCGTCTCAGACTCGAAACAAAATAGAAATCGAGCATCAGAGGAACACAAACATGTTAAACAATGGAAACTAAAGCTGTCAAAGATATAAAAGAGAAAGAATAGTCCTTTAGTTTAGCGACGGTCTGCAGCTGAGCTCACTCGGTCTGATTGTTTCCATCATTTATTAACCTGCTGATTGATAAACTGTCCAGAAATAGTTACATTCAGATTTCTAAGGTTTTCTTTTGTGTGTGAGTCTCAGCCTCGAACCCTGAGATTCGCCTTGCTCATGTTTCAGTGCAGCACAGAGCGCCTTTCTATGGTCTGTTGTCTTCATCATTTACTTCATCGTTAGTATTTTAACCTCAAAAATCAGCAAACCTCAGCATGTGAGAGATGCATCAGATATTTTGGGAGGCTTCACGTGTGGTGGTGAAGCCTCGTCAGGAGGAAAGATGCTACAGACTCGATCTCTGTTTTATTTGGTGTTTAACAGCTGTTAGTGTGAAAGAAGTGATCTGACGGAAGCAACACAGGATGTTATTTTGCAACAGTCGGTGAGATAGATATTTTTTTCGCTTTACCTTGTGGGAAGATCTATCTAAAACTTCTAAAGTT
Organism: Aulonocara sp. 'chitande type north' Nkhata Bay; assembly: GCF_057382095.1. NCBI lineage: Eukaryota > Metazoa > Chordata > Actinopteri > Cichliformes > Cichlidae > Aulonocara > Aulonocara sp. 'chitande type north' Nkhata Bay. The sequence goes on along the minus strand of NC_141354.1, from coordinate 40,435,425 downwards.
CATCATCCTCCATGATCACGTTTTCCCTATAATTGCAGCATGATTTCATGTTGTTTTATTCATTAAAACTAGTGATTGTTTACTGAGCTCACAGGTGAGGTGAGCAGAGTGAAATGAAGGCAGTGGAGTAGCATACACGGCACTTTGCAGCCTCATTAAACTCCCACATCGATACCTTTGATTCCTGCCTCGGTCACAGTCATCATAAGATTGACTGAGTTTATTTAAAACTGTTCTTGTTCCATTAGTGGCCTCTGGAACAGACTCAAACAACACAACACCAACCCTCAGCACCTCTTCTAACAACGCAACAACATCTGCTGGACTCAACACCACCAGTACATCTGTTCCCAGTGCCACCAACACCACCAGTACATCTGTTCCCAGCGCCACCAACACCACCAGTACATCTGTTCCCAGTGCCACCAACACCACCGCAGTGACGACGAACCCGACAACCGCCTCTCTGAATGTCACGACCCCGCACAACAGCTCTTCAGCAAACAACACAACCTCTACAACCGCTTCGCCCGGTAACGGCACCAACACCAATTCCTCCGCGACATCCCCCCCTTCCACAGAGAGCAACGGAACGGCCACAAACCAGTCGACCACAACTCCGAGCACGTCCACGAGTACGACCCAGAGCACAGCGGCGTCTGCGGCCGGCAGCAGTGCGGGGGTTCCTGGGTGGGGCATAGCTCTGCTGGTCCTGGCGGCTGTGGTTCTGCTGCTGCTGCTCCTGCTGCTGATCGGACTGGTGAGTGCACACATTTCACCTTCACTCCAGGAAGTCAAATCACATCTTTATAGACACCCCACAATCCATCTCAGCAAATATGGAGACCAACACACTGCCTCTGGTTCGCGGTGCGTTCAGGGACTGCGCCACATTCGGTAACCGCTGCGTTGCCACTGCCAGGGTTTCAAATAGCAGCATTTTATCAAAGCTGCATCTCACAGACACACCCGAAGCATCCTCCGCATCATGTTTCTGGCCTCATTAGGTCAGGGCATCATCACAATTTGAATTCAGTCAATTCAGTCGTTCAACATTTATTTTCGTAAACTACGAATCAAGTGTTTCCTTTACAGAGGTGCACTTTGGTCCTGCAATCCCAAACACAACACAAACCCAAAAGGTTGACTCTGTTCACCTGGACGTTTTCAGTGGGAGAAACCTTTCGTCACTCATCCAGGCGACTCCTTCCCCAATATTATAAACTGTACATTTGCACAATGACTGAAACTGGCAGCCCTGCATGAACAATGTGCTGGGAGGTCAGTTCCTTGATCATTAATATGAAAATCCTCATGACCACTGATCAATGGTCATGAGAACCACAGAGTTGGGAAATGGCGGCAATCACAACCCAACTTTTCACAAAGGGTACCCACGGTCACAACACTGCTGCCTCACAGTGGCTGCTCTAAGACGTCGGCCTGTACAAACTTTAAGTATTGTTGAAATAATATTTTTTACACTCTAACAGGAACCGATCAGCAGTAAAGTTTGCATCTCGTCTTTTCAGACAGAATCTGGACGTTTCGTGTATCCATGACACCCGACTTATTATTTCCATTTGATCTACTGCCACTGTCACATTTACCATCATAAATGCCATTATAGTTCATTGTTAGGTGGTTGCCGGGCAACATGCCAGCATTAAAATGTCATATATCATAACATTAAAGTTAAATTAGACATTAATGTTACGAAATTCAAATAAAATGTTTCTCTAATGTTTTCTATCTGAAGAATTGCTAAATAAATGTAATGTTATCCTGTTGGTCGGTGGTTGCTGGGCAACATGGTGACATTGTTGTAATTAGAGCACAAATTGAACAATCTGTGCAGTGTATCAGATCCTCGGGCCCGAGACCAAACCAGTTATTACCTTACATGCTTCTAGCAGGTCTTTGGACTTCTCCGCTTTCTTTCCGTCTAGTTTTAAATATCCTCTTTGTCTTCAGAGTTACTGCAGTCAGCTCAGGGTTGCCTTTTTTTAACCACTAAGAAATCAACACAAATTTGCTGAGCTTTCATCCCAGTAATCAAAGCGTGTCTGAAAGGTGCGGGTGACATCTGCAGCCTGCTGCGGTCTCAGCACATTCTTCCTCCAGAGTAACGTGCTCGTTATTTGAGTCCTGCATGTTCTTCAGGACTTGCTGCTTAATTCAATCATTGCTCACCCTGTAGATTTTTATCAGCACCAACTTTACATTTTAGCTTTACATCCTGATTGTTTTGCTGACTGAGAAATCTGAGGCAGCAGAAAAAAGAAAGAAAAGAAAAAAAGGCAAATGCCCCCGAGGTTTGAGCGATTATAAGAAACACCACACTTCTGACTCATGGACGAGGACTACAGGACTTTTATTCTTCGCTGCCAGAGCAATGATCAGCAGTGAAACGCGACACCGGCATTTAGCGTTTGCCCCGGAGCTGGACCAAAGTCAGAGCGTTTTCCATTAGGGGATAAAATACTGACTCAGAGTTCACTGAATTCACACAAATCTGAGACTGAAACAGCCACTCCCCATAGTGGCAGCAGAAATGCTTCTTTATTACTGAGGAAAACTTCAGATTCTGTGCATTTATGTGGCAACAACAATAACAAACACTGATCGGAGCACATGATTGGCACGAGCGCCCTCAGCAGACAGTCTAAGTTTCTGCCTGATGGCCATGTATATTTGCACGCAGCAAACATATGTCGTGTTTAATAAGCTTCCTCCTTTCATCATCACTGTGGATTTTAAACATTCAGACTGAGTCAGGCTAATTGTTTTGTCTCTCCAGCTGGTGTGGTGCTGCTGCTACAGGGGGCGCTCCCAAGGCTTCAGTCCCTACGACCACCTGAACAGCAGAGACGACATCCCTCTCTACACCACTCACGGGCGCTTTGAAGCCACCAATGGGAGACAATACGTAAGTCCAAACGTACAAATATTTGAAGGGTTCACGTAAAATTAATCATGTGCTCACAAAGAGGGCCACAGTAACCTCTCGGAAGTCCTCAGAGGCCACCCGCCTGTTCGCCCCTGATGCTCGTGAGGACATGTCACACTGTGTCCTCACATTGGATATTTGTCACTGGTTTTTCGTAGGCCAGCTCAGAAGTTAGCATCATCCTGGATCCCTGAGCAAAGACCCGACAGGCTCATGCAGAAAATAATCTGTGTACAAGTTCCTCCACGTTCAGTGACATTAAACACATGAATGAACACATTTCATCACCATACATCAACATCTGTCATCATGTTACGTAAGGCCCAAAATGGCCTCCATACGAGGAAGTAGTAGCTCTAACATTGACCAGTAAGGAACCACCACACGCACACTGCAATGGGGTACGCAAGATTTATTTTTTCTTTCTCCTGGTCAAACTACTGGCTGAAGACACAACTCTGGCCAGGAATCCAAGGCCCAAAGCCACCGCGGTCAGGGTTCTTTCAGGGATCGTTTCCATTAAAATGTGCAAACTTCATCCTGGAATCTTCGAGGCTTCCCTGCTGCACCAGTGTCCTACTAAAAGACAACAACAACCCCCACTTCCTGTTTCCTCTCCCCTTCATAGAGAAGGGCTCCAGTCCTCCCCAATCAGCTGCTCCCTGTACTCAACTCCAAACAGCTGGCAGCTGGACTAGAGTAGAGTCTGCACTCCCACGTGGGTGTGGCCCACACCTCACACCAAACACAAAGAAACGCCAAAGCATGCAATTAATACAAAAAAAGTCTAAAGTAATGCCAACCCAAAAGCTTAGTGGGGATTCTCACCATGCTGTACTCCGTAACAATCACACCTCAGGGACACGTCGCATGTTCCAACTTTAGGTCCCGGTATCTAAAGGTCTCTAACCTGTTAACTACAGACCTTATTAGCACACAATGACCTGAGACAGCGGACACACATGTGACATCATCGATCGGCCCGTCCATCAGAGAGAGAAGGTGGAGTTATCGGCTCGTGCTACGCAGGCTATGTTAACCTGTAAACGTCTTCTCGAGCTGCTGGACAGATGTTAGGTTTAGGATATTAGCGATAGAGACATTTTTATGGAAGCCCGTTTCCGCCACTAAAAAAAAGGATCCATAACTCAAAATTTCGAGTTACTTTCTCGAAATTTCGACATATTAACTCAAAATTTCGATTTATTAACTCAAAATTTTGAGAAAAGCAACTCGAAATTTCGAGTTAGCGCTGCTAATCAGTAATCTACGTGAATGACGTCATTTCCTTGTTACCCGGAAGCTGAAGCCCTCAGCTACAAATGCTACAGCTAAGCTACCGGTAATACATCCAGTCGTGAATGCACAGATTGCTGAGTGTTTTCAGCCTGGCTTCAAATGATGAAATCCCCGTGTTATTAGCTGAATCACACGGTGTTACTATCAGCAAACGTACTCGCCAAAGCGCCAATTTGTTGGGATCCGTTTTTGAGTGCGCTCCTCTGCACCATATGCTTCCGGGTAACAAGAAAGCGACCTCATTCACGTATATTTTTGATTGGCAGAGCTAACTCGAAATTTTGAGTTATATTTCTCGAAATGTCGAGTTATGGATACTAGCTTTTTTGTTTTTATTTAGTGGCGGAAACGGGCTTCCATACATTTTGTATCACGCACTAAACAGACTGACTCACTGCTGGCACCTCTAGTGGACGTTAGAGAAACTGCAGATTGTGGACTGGGATAGTCACAGTCAACTGAAGTTTAAACTGGAAATGTAAAAAATCCAGGTCGAACCTTCCCATAATTTAATAAAGTGACTATGACTGAAAGGAGTTGGACAAACAAGGGCTGAGTGAATATTGGTTTTAGTAAATATTTTAAAAACCCAGCCACTAAAATACTTTAGCTTTTGTTATCAGCGCTGGGTAAAGTGACGCCTTTTCATACGTCTGTAAATCATTCCTGCCAGTCACAGTTTACATTCTCCACCTTTTCCCCCTTTATGACCCCGATGACGGTGCAGGATTTATGACACTTATTGTCACTTTCCAAAATCAATAACTAAGATAATATTCACTGCTTCCGCCCACAGTTGTTGTGTTATTGGTGAATAAGTGAGGAACGAGTGCTGCTTAAATAATCTCGATGCTCATCCCGTCGTCCGTCTTTTCCAGGAGCAGACCGAGCGGCCGAGCTAGACGCCCACTCATCGAGGATCAGACCAACGCAACACGTTTACTTTGTATCTCTCAGTCTTTTTTACAAACATCTGTCATAATTACTGTTTTAATGTCATGAACATTAATTTATTCTCTGAACAAAAACTGTTGTTGTTGCTTTGCTGTTTTTTTAAAGGTCTCAACAAAAAGCAGAAAATACAATTTTATTTAAAGGGAAACAAAACAGAAAAATCAGAAACGCAGTTGCACTGATCGGTGGATTTAGGCGCATTTATATTTTACTTTTGTTATCATATTTTTATTATGTTGTCACAATTATAACACAAATTTTACATGTATCTGATTTCCATTCCTTCCAGTCTGTCACATTTTGCAATCTTTAGAAAAATCTTCCATATTTACGTTCCTATTTGACCAGTATTACTTTGGCTTTGTTTCCTCTTACAAATCAAAATCATTTCACATTAGTTTTAATTCCTAAGTTGATGTTGTGACTATCGTGAGGCTAGATTACCTTTTATTTCTCTTCTTATTCTTTATCTTTTGTCATTTTTTGCGACAGGATGTACCCTCACTTGCCATTGCATTAGGTACACCAGTTAGGCTCATCCAAATATCTAATCAGCCAATCACATGGCTCCAACTCAGTGCGTTCACACATCTGGACATGCTCAAGCCAGGCTGAAGTGATTTAAGTGACTTTGGTCTGAGCATTTCAGAAAAAGGAGATGTGCTGGGATGTTGCCACACCACCATCTCCAAGTTCACAGAGAACGGTCCAAAAGCGAGAAAACAGCAGTGAGCAGCTGGGAGACACCGCCAGAGGTCCATGAGAATGGACACCTCTCAGCTGATAAAAGCAACAGTCTCTCCAGCGTCCACACGTCGAAGCTCGAAGCAGATGGGCTTCAGCAGCCCACACCGGGGGCCCCTTCTGTCAGCTAAGAACAGGAAACAGAAGCTACAGCTCACAAACACTCACCAAAAACAAAAACACTGATCTACCGAGTCCGTAGGATCAGAACTGGGTGTAAACAGCATGAACGCATGGATCCGCCCTGCCGTATTAACGGTTCACGCTGCCGGTGGTGTGATGGACTGGGGGATATTTTCTGGGCACACTTTGGGCCCCTTGGTACCGACCGAGCATCGTTTCAACTCCATGCCGACCCGAGTCTTGTCACTGACCGTGTCCAAACCTTTATGACCACATTCACCATCTTCTGATTGGCTGCTCGTGTCACACAGCTCAGATCGTCTCAAACTGGTTTCTTGAACATGACGATGAATTCACGGTGCCCAGATGACGTCCACAGTCACAGATCTCAGTCCCACTGAGCGCCTTTGAGATGTGGAGGAAGCTGTACGATGATGTCACATCGACATGGACCAAAATCTGGTTTCCAGGAACGTTTCCAGGTGTACCTAATGAAGTGGCTGCTGAGGTGCAGTTCCAGTGCATAAATACACTTTAAACATTTCATACATGTATTTTCCCTCCTTACTGTTGGAGAATTAATGTCTCACCTACTCAGCAGCCATTTAATTATATAATTATTGATATAAAAAGCTACAGAATACAAAACGTGGTTTTCTATACAAACACACTGTTGTGCCTGTAATTATATATGCTCCATGTTTTCACTGTTTCTATAGCTGCCAGTGACACTGACAGTTCACATGATATGAAGCTGTTTCCACTTGTGTCCCATGGTACTCTTCTTTTTACACCTAAATCAATTCTTCGTGTTATTTTTCAGACTATTGAGGGTTTTTGAAAAATGTTCGTGCTTCTTTTTCCCACTGTTTTTCTTTCCTGGTAATAACTTTGCTATTATTTGTAGTTTTATTGCGTGTGTTGGTTTGGCAGCGGCTCCAATGTCCCACTTTTTTTGTTTGTTATGTTTGCAGCAGGACAATCGTGGCCTGAAAGCAAATCCTCATTGTTGCAGGTTTGATTCATCTTTTCAAACCAAAGTCTAAGTTTATTCTTTCCAACAAAGCAGCTCGGTCACAAAGACAGAAAGAGAATGCGGGCGTGGAGCGGGCGGAGCTGTGGAGGAATGTATGAACTTGGGAGCGTTTAGCAGGAGTGATAAAGCCGATATCAACATAAAGAGGCTGGGATGGGCTCTGAACTGAGTCAGCATCACAGCAACCGTTACCAGCAAAGAGAAACACGCTCACTCGTTTTAGGTTTCCATTTCTCTGGGCTTTTTTAAAATCTTTTATATTTTATCTGAATAAACAAATCTGCAAAAGTTTATTGTATCGTTGTTTGTCATCATGTGTATTTATCTTGTTACAAATTTGTCTTTGTTTAACTTTAACGCATCGTTTCCACAGCATCAATATCTTATATTCATCTAAATGTAGAAGGTACCACGTTACAGATGAAGCCTTCAGTTCAATTCAATTTTATGTACACAGCGCCAAATCACAACAACAGTCTCCTCAAGGAGCTTTATATTGTAAGGTAGATCCTACAATAATACATACAGAGAAAAACCCAACAATCATATGATCCCCTATGAGCAGCACTTTGGCGACAGTGGGAAGGAAAAACTCTCTTTTAACAGGAAGAAACCTCCGGCAGAACCAGGCTCAGGGAGGGGCGGGGCCATCTGCTGTGATTGGTTGGGGTGAGAGAAGGAAGACAGGATAAAGACATGCTGTGGAAGAGAGACAGAGGTTAATAACAGATATGATTCAGTGCAGAGAGGTCTGTGAACACATAGTGAGTGAAGAAGAAACACCCAGTGCATCATGGGAATCCCCGGCAGCCTACGTCTATTGCAGCATAACTAAGGGAGGATTCAGGGTCACCTGGTCCAGCCCTAACTATATGCTTTAGCAAAAAGGAAAGTTTGAAGCCTAATCTTGAAAGTAGAGATAGTGTCTGTCTCCTGAATCCAAACTGGAAGCTGGTTCCACAGAAGAGGGGCCTGAAAACTGAAGGCTCTGCCTCCCATTCTACTTTTAAATACTAACATATTTCTGACATATGTAAGTGCCATAAACATCAGCCATCAATAAAAAATATAAAACAGCATTTGAACAAACAGTCCTGCCAATGGCAGAATTGGTTCTCTGACAGCAGCACAACTTTTATTTCAGAGCTGTTTTTAAACCGAGACGATGCTGAGAGACGACCTCAGCTGACGTTGGTCAGGGTGGAAATGTTTGCTGGGTGGGTCGTTCGGGCAAATCTGGACTCTAAATCCAAATCCAGCTTTAACATCTCATAACAGGAAACATGTCAGGCCCTCTGTAATCAGTGCTATAAACGCCCTTAGATATAACACATGTGTAATGCGCTTGAGGGCTCGGGTTTCATGATGACTGACAGGCTGATAGGTATTCATCTGCCTGACTCACCTGAGCGAATGCTTTGAAAGGAAGCTCGTATGACCGCGACAGGGCTCGGCCGTTCTGTTGACTTTTACTTTTTATTCACCTCAGGAACACAACAGCCCGAGCTCGGACAGCTCGGGAGTGTCTGCCTTTCCACAAACCTCCCTATGGATGCTGACGTCAGGGCAGGAACTTTGTTACACAATCGAATTATTTTCTCTTTTCAAAAAGTCACATTCAGTTTATTGAGCAGCCAAAAGTCGCCCTTTACCTTTCAAGTACCAAACTATGAACGAGTATGTAGGACAAATCCTTTTCATCTAAATGTTAAAAACAGCTAGCTATAAATAAAGCTATTAGTGTTCCTTATTATAAGAAATAACACAAAAGATTTCGGTGGACGAGAAGATGTAGTGATGTTGGGTTAATGTGGAGTAATCATATACAGATATCTACAAGGCTACGTTCACTCTGCAGGTCTTGATGCTCAATTCCGATTTTTTGATCAAATCCGATTTTTTTGTCTGCTCGTTCACACTACAAATAAAATGCGACAGCAAACGCGCTCTAGTGTGAACGCTCAAAGCGGCCGCATGCGCAAAAGAAGATGTCACACACAACGCGCTCTGTTTAGACCCAGAGCAACAGTATGTTTGACTGATGGCCCTTAATATAAAGACTTCGGACTTCACGTTTCCCAATTTTTGCTTTAAGTTATTTTGTTATTTACATAATGATGTAGATAACCTAATAATGATCCTTATTGCTGTTTTAGAGGAGCGCTGCTTCAAAGGATAGCTGCAGATTTCTGTCAGAATCTGCAGATTATGTAGTACAAATAAAATGTTCACGTTTCTCCAACGTTGTCTTCCCAGCAGTTTCACGGGATGGACAGGAAGCGTTCGCGATGTCTTCTCCGGCGCTGATAATTGGCGTCTGTCTTGTGTCAGTGACGTAAAAGACGGATTTAATGCGACATGACCATCAAACAGCAGTCGCTTTCTGAAACATCAGATATGTATCGGATTCAGCACCACATACGAAAGTGACCCAGATCAGATTTGAAAATATCGGATTTGTGCCGTTCACACTGTCAGACCATGATCGGATAGATGGTCGCAGAGGGTCAAAAAAATCGGATTTGATGCGCTTTCGCCTGCAGTGTGAACGCAGCCTAAGTGGTGTGATTTTAAAAATCCATCATCTTTGTGTTTCTGCAGATTTTTAGGAGCTTTTATGTGCCACGCATGTAGGAGGGAGCATGAACACACATACAGCCACATATGATTGTTCTCATCAGCATTTCCTGTTTTATTTTTCTTCTTTATCACTTCAATGATTTCCGATTCTGCAGTGATGCACCTGAACGCCTCGCACTGTTGAACTTGATGCTCTCTGGCGTATGGAACAATGATGCTTTATTCAAAATGGAAAACAATACAAAACTATGAATCGAAATGATTTCGGTGGATTTAAGTGCTAAAAATAACTTCTTGTAAAATACAAAATATTCTGCCAGGAACATCCTGTCGTGTTGTCCTGTCACCTGACCGCCAGAATCAGCTGACGTGTTTTCTACAGTAACTTTAGTATATTTACTGAAGCCATGAAAAATGTCACCTTCACACTTTGAACAGTTTCACAGTGACGGCTCATCCAGGTCTAGACTGGTTCAGCTTCTGACTTATAACCAAACTTTCTTATGGTGTGTTCAGTGCTGCTCAGAAATCAGTTCATCCTCAGACAAACTCTTATTGAACACGTGACCATCAATGTTGCTGTTGCACAGCTGTGAGCTTTGTTAAAAGAGGAAAATCGAGGGATTTATGACCAGGAGCCATCAAATATGACACAACTTGATTAAGCAGCCACCGAGGCCACACGATGTCTCCTCAAAGTTTACCCAAGTTTGATTGATTTTACATGGAATGAACCTGGAACACTTCGGGTTTATTCCTCCTATGAAGCTGGGCTTTGTAACAGTTTTTCAGACTTCCCTGTTGGATTCAAGGTCATTATTTAAGCAGACTAATGAGATTCGACACATGCTGAGCGACGCTGTGTGCGGTCTTACTCTCTCCGGCCTCCTCTCGGCTCTGCTTCTGTGTCTGATCAGAATTGAACTTTCTCCATGACTTTCCACACCCACCATCCCTGCTGTTCTCCTGTGGGACAGGAGCTGGGAGTATCACAGGTTGCCATTTGTTTGAGATCGTGCTGTCATGCCATTGTCTCCATTACAACACCACACAGAGGCCAGTGGTTGCTCTTATTACTGCATGAATAAGCGATGCACCTGTACCGCGCACTGGGACACTTTAAGGAAAAGATATAAACATAAGTTGGTCTGTAGCCCGGCTTGAAATCACACGTGGGTGTCCCCAAATCTGGCTCAGGCGCAGCTCTTTCTTGGCAGCAGTGTGAAATTTTACTCTGGAGCTTTTTTAAAAACAAAATGTAGGTCAGGACTATTGAATCCCAGTGAGACCGGTCCAGGTTAGACAGGGCTGCGGAGTCACAGAGTCATGTGTGACAGCGGCGTCTCCTGCAAAACATATGAAAGTAGTGAAACACAGAGTGGGAGGGTGGTGCACCTCAGGCACTGTGGATGGAAAGGCTCCACCCTGGGAGGGAAGTGATAACACTTCTGATCCAAACTGATGTCATTCCTGGTTTCGTTGGTTAAAGGTGTGGCCAACCACCGCAACCACAGCTGGTTATCTGAAACTGAGCCAGGTCACAAACATCGTGCTTAGTACACCTGTACAGCGCCGCGTGTTCACAGCGCACACAGGAAGTCACTTATTCTCAAGATTCATAAAAGAATTTTAAAGCAGCTTTACTTGATTCTCACCTCTTTACTTAATGTCTTGGGCTCTACTAGAATAAATATGCAAGATTCAGTTTAAAAAAAAAAAAATTATCATCCAACAGCAGGACTTGAGTTGATCTCAGTTCACCTTCCATGTGAACTTGAGGTCTCCTTATAAACCAACTTCCTTCTGATTGGCTGCCCCTCACAAACAGAAGGTTTGGAGAGCAGGTGGGGCTTCTTTTTGAAACAGGAAGTCAGCTCTTGTCACTGTCTTGATCGAGTTCACCTGGGCCTCATTCTCTCTGCAGTCTCTTTAGTCTGTTGTACTCCCTCAGTCTTATTCGGGTTCCTCCTTCATATTGTCTACCTGCTTGTTTTGCTTTGAAGCTGATGGAAACAACAGAAAGCCAAACAGAGAGGCTGTCAGGTTTCCATCCTGTGCGACAGGAAGAAGATATGATTCATGAAAAAGAGCTGAAACTCTGCACGTCTGCCTTAGAAACAGAAATTAACTGCAGAAGATGGTTGGAGGGACGCAGTTTTAACTCTTCGATTTCCCCCAAACTTTACTGATATAGTCACAAATTAAAATAGTATATAAATGTAAATCGTTCAGCTAAAACGTCTACGTTCAATCTGAATGGAAATATAGAATTTTACGTGTCAATAATTTCAGATCAGATATTCTCCGACTCTGTTCTTTGCTTAGTTGTCACAACACTGGTTTCCATGCGTTGGCTCCTGTTTTATCCTTGAATGAGGTCAGCGTGGTTCAACAAAGACAAAACACTGGTCTGTAACTGCTCAGGCACGAGGACTGACAGTGAGTGAAAGAGCAGAGAGGCCGGCTCTGAAAAGCTAAATATTAAAACAAGAAATAAATATAACCAGAAGAGTTCAGGACAGAATATTTATTGCAGTGTCAAAAAACAAACTAAGCAAACATCCAGTTTTTACGTTTCCACAGTCCACGAGCTTCCTCTGCCCGTGATGAGGTATGCTGTGCAGTGCAAACTACTAAAAATCGAATTTATGTGAAAAGGAAACAGATTTTCATTTGAATGACATGATCGTTCCAGATAATAAGTCCAGGACGTCGTACTCCGAAACAGGATTTTGGAAAACTCGTCTTCTCGGACGTCTCTGAGGAGACGCCACAACCAAAAATACGGGTTTATTATATCATTTCTACAGAAATGTGACGCTGCGAACACGAGCACCTTCAGAGTGACACCTGATAAAAGTTTGTACATTAATATGTTTTACTGTTTTTACATGAGACTGAAAGATGAGCTCATTAAACAGCCACCTGTGTGACCCCCTCCTCTCCTGTGTTAAACAGCCACCTGTGCACTGGCCTTCACCGCCCCCTGCTGGCCTGAAGTAAAACACACATGACTTGCAGTGTTTCAGTGAAGAACAGCAGTGGGATCCACAGCGGCACCATTTTTCTCGTCCCTGTGCGTCCTTCTTGATGTCTGCAGGGTGGGCTTTTACAGGGGGTCGGGGTCACAGGTCAGGGACATCGAGGCTCCTCAGCCACAGCTCCAGGGCGAACTTGGTCCCGGTGCTGACCCGCTCCACGTCGGGACCGCTGGCTGGAGCGCGACTGGTGAAGACCGCCAGAGGCATCGAAGACTCGGTCAGAGCTCCGTCTGCAGAGACCTGCGACACGCTGGAGACACAGAAGGGCTCAGAGAAGAAGCACATGCCCGTGCCGTGACACATCCAGCTCGCAGTTTGTGCTGCATTGATGTCAGTGTCTGCAGGTTTTGTGAGGGCACCATGCTTTTTTTGTCTCTGAGCTGTCAGGCCAGGACGCCACACAAAGCCTCACATACATAACAGGCAAGAACACAATTTACAGGATGCACAGCATCCTCTCTGTTCCTGTAGAAAACAACTACAAAACAAGCTGTGCTTCATAACACAAGCAGCTGAGCTCTAATGGACTCACAAGCACATCTCAGGTATTGACATCAGCACAAACTCTGTGAGCTGGAAGCTTCGTGGCGTCCAGCTCTGCATCTAAACCCGTGATACCTGATGCTGCTCGGCAGGTCGTCCAGCTGAACGCTGGCGTCGTCTCCGTCCACAGCAGACACGATGGCTCTGACCAGCCGGCTGTCCGCCCACAGACACGCGCTGACCTCAGCAGGCGAAGGCCTGAGAGAGGGCTGCGGGTGCAGACAACGAGAGGAATCACACAAGAGGCCAGCTCACTTTAAAATAACAGCAGAGGGGATCATTCACAACGAGACAAATGTTAGAGACAGAGGGGCAACCTCACAAAAACATTAAAGTAACAGCCGAGTTGTGCCTGCTGGGTCCATTTTATCATCATCCAACATCAAGTAGACAAAAGATCATGTCAAATCATTCATTAGGTGCCAAAATGATCCAAAATCACATCCACCATGAGAGGGGAGGCAGCCCGAGCCCCCGTAGCTGTTACCTGTAACTGCAGGTGAGTGAGAGACGAGTGCAGCAGCATGTAGACGACTACGTGGTGTCTCTGAGGAAGTCCTCTGGACAGCATGGGAGGAAACGCCGACTGACGGTCAGACAGAACACACAGAGGGCTGTGACATATATAACCTCACAGCGTACGATGTAAATAAGAGCAGCAGGCAGTGACTAAAAGACACTCGGGTCACCGTCTCACCTCCCACAGGCCCAGCACTGTTGGAGACACCTGCTCCGGCTCCAGTTTGAGTCCAGTTTCCTCGTGCAGCTCTCTCAGACCTGCACCCAGCAGCTTCACATGTTACAGGAATAAAGTTCACACAGTTACTTTGTGTTAACCTCGTTTGCCTTGTTGTAGAAGTCGTCGCACTGACTAAACGACACGTAAAATGATGCTGGGAGCAAAGGAAACATGTACCGTCTCATCTAGCTCCACGTGACCTCCTAAATATCAACACAATACATGAAGAGCGTTACAAAACAAGAAAACCCGTAACAACGAGTGTGTGTGTGTGTGTGTGTGTGTGTGTGTGTGTGTGTTTAATAATGTGTGCAAACACAGATCTGTGTGCTGAACCTGGAGGAACCCAGACGTTGGGAAATATGCGAAGCTCCTTTGCCCGCCGTGTCAGCAACACTCTCTGATTGGCTGTCTGCAGGAGGATAGCCACACCCACATCCACTCCACGCTGTTGGATGTCCAATGGGATTGCAGCTGCGTCCGTGGCTGACAGGTGTTTGATGGGACAGAAAGCAGGCCTCTGAGAGAGAAACAGCAGGAAACCCTGAGCTGTTGTTGTGAAACTTGCCGTATAAATACAACCGAATTAAATTGAACTGAGTGTGGATGCAGAGGAGCGAATGCTCAGCGTGTCTGACCTTCAGCGGGACCCCTCGCCCTCTGTCTCCTTTGTAAAGAATGAACTGATTTTTCTCCAGCGTGCAGCTCACCTCCACCTCATCCTCGCCGCTGTCAGTGAAGTGACCCGTTACACTCTGACACACATCAAGAAGAAGAAAGATGAGAACAGCGCCCCCTCTGTTGCTCTAAAGATGGTGTGAGACGACATCTGCACCAACCTGAACAAACTGAGCTCGCTGTGGAGCCGCTCGCTCTTTGCACACACACACCAGGATCCTCCTCACTTTATCCATGGCGACCCCTCGACCCCGACCACGTCCGTCTGCGGGAGCTGAACACGTGACCACAACACGCCTTGAAAGGACAGTCCACTCCCTTTTAATCAGTGTTGGGCAAGTTACTTTGAAAAAGTAATTAATTATAGTTACTAGTTACTTCTTCAAAAAAGTAACTGAGTTAGTAACTGAGTTAATTAGTTACTTGAAAAGTAACTATTGCGTTCCTCCACATTTCACCTTTAAAAGCTGTTTCCTTTGCCTTGTTTGGTCTCATCAGCACAGCCTCACGTGTCTGAATCTACAGGCATGTTTTCATTTTGACAAACTGTAACACAACTGATCTCAAATCAGACAAAAAACATAAAACCCGAGTAAAAAAGTGATATTTTTACTGTAACAACCACAAACATGTTTAATGAATCATATTTCACAACTTCAAATGCAAACATAAACTGACAGTTTTAAAATTATATGCACACGTTTTGCAAACAACATCACAGCCTGATGCCTGCAGGTCTGACAGCAGCAGGTGTGTCACTCCTGTTTCTACCTGGAGACAGCAGCCGCCTCATTGTTCTGACACACAACACAGAACTATCCACAACACTAACTACACAAGACAACACGTCACTCCTAAAACTTCCCCTCTTTGCTCGTGATCGCCATCCGCGGGAGCGCAGCTGCTTAAAGCTGCAGCGTCCAGATTACTTACAGCTACTTCCTGCAGCTGATATAAGCTGCTGTAAACTGAACACAGCTTCAACCGTCTGTTGGTTGAAAAATAGTCACGGACCGCGTTTTCTTGTTAGTAACTGTAACGGCATTGTAACGATAGGAATAGTAATTAGTTAGATTACTCGTTACTGAAAAAGTAACTCCGTTACTTGTAACGCCGTTAATCCCATCACTGATTTTAATACATAACACACAGAGTTTAAGCTAAAATGACCGTAAACATGTAATAAATCCAAAAACATTAACATGTTTGTCCCACCTGACGCCTCACAATCAGCTGATCTTTGCTCAATTTCACCTCTATACTCCAAATACTAGAATACGAAGTGCATAAAATGGGACGAAATTTAGAGTTTTTTAAATTCATTAAGTTTTCAGCATTTTTGATCTCTCATAATATCATCAGTGCAGAATGTATCCACACAAAAACACATTGCAGCTCCGCTAAAACGGTTTTTGGTTCATTATTTTTTCTGTGACTCAGTTAAGCATCCACATCCTGATGGACGCATCAATAACTAACTGCACCGATCCCCAGGATATTTGATCTGCTGATCTTTCACTGGAGAAAGTGCATTTTAATTAAACTGGAAGGATCATATCACTATGTGGGAGACGTGGCTGGTCAGAACATATTCAGGACTCCTTTTACTTTTTTAATGTAGTGGCAAAAGTAAATCATCAAAACACGAAAGCATCAGACTGTGAAGATCTACAGATCCTGAGAGCCTCGGTGATCCTGCAGGAAGCTTCTGCAGGACCTCGAGGTGTTGGATCAGTGTCATGTTTCCAAACTATCACACAGCACAGCAACATTGCTTCTCTATGTCAGGGCCTAGAAATGCTGGAATGACTCACACTCAGCACAAGTGTGAAAAGGGAGAAAGAGAAATATTTAAAAGGGCAGCGAGATCGCGGTGTTGTGCTAAGAAGGGATTTGTGACGGTTCTGTGTGTTTTTAGTGTATTTTAAATATCTGATATTGATAACTTCTGAGAGCGTTTTATATAAAATAAAGATATTACTTGTTTTGTAGGTGTCTTCATGATTCTGATTTACTGTAGATCCGGTCTTTTTTAGCCACTCAAACACCTTTATTGAAACGGTTAATGTTATATTTGTTGTCATTTGTGCGGCCCTCTTGGCCTGGTCTGTCTTGAATGAGACATGTTTAACTTCAGTCAGTTTTACGTTCGTTATTAAAGGACGTATAAAAGTACTTTGCGAATAAAAACATAGCGCTGGGAAAAAGCAGACATGAGCCATTTCAAAAGAAAACACGTTATATTATTGATTATATTCATTCAAACAACCAAGTGTTCATTAAGCAGCTCATTTTCATAACTTTAGTGCCGAGTCCAGCTGTTTAAACCAGACAAATACAGACCGCCTGTTAGCAGAACAGCTGTCAACAGCTGGGACTTTGGGCTCAAACTGTGCACAAAGCTAACTAACTTTAGCTAACACCCTCGTTTAGCGGAAGTAAAACGCTCTGGAAAAAACAACTTCCTGCACATTAACCTGCACATGTGTTAGTGAAGGGATTACGGGTTAACCCCGATACACAGGCTCGCTCAGAAACACAGCAGAAGAAGCAGAAACCTACTGAAAAAGAGAAGAAGGCGCTCGCTAACTCCTGCAGGTCGTTTCAGTCGGATCCAACTTCCGCTTCCATACTTCAAAATAAAAGCCTTCCTTCTTCGTTTTGGTCGAACTGATTCAATCTTCGTATTTTTTATTGTTTATGGAAAAATCCTGAACCATTAATTTCCCCCATCATGGTATTATACAGAAACTTAATGTTTTGGGGATTTTTTTGTAATTGAAGTAAAATGTTGTGTGCGCCAGATTAAATAAATTATAATAGTTAGCAGCTGCTCGCCTGCTAACTACCAAACAGAGAGCATATAACTAGGGGTGGGTTTTGATAATCGAATCGAATCGATTCTAGAAATCAGTGATGATACCCAGCCCTACGTATAACCCCAGTTTTAGCTTCTCTGCACTGGCTTCTCGTCTCCTACAGGATCCAATTTACACTTTGACTTTTTGTTTTTAACGCCCGAGCCCCTTCCTACCTGTCTGAGCTCCTTTCTGTTTCTGTTCCAGGAAAAACCCTGAGGTGTAGCTCAAAATTAATGCTGTCCATCCCACGGACTAATCTCAAATGCGATGGAGCCTTCTGTGGCAGGTCCCAGACTTTGGAATAGTCTCCCCTTAAATATTAGATCGGCACAAACACGTGATCATTGTACTAAAGACACATTTTTATGCCCTGGCTTTTAACACACTGTGAGTATACCTTCGTTGTTTATGAAATCCTGTCATTGAAACTTTTGTCAGAAAATGGAAAAGGTATATCGGGGAAACTTTTTTATTGAGAGCATTTTTTTCGGGGTGGCTTTAACTCAGGAGGTAGAGCTGGTCACCTACTGATCGGAAGGTTGAGGTTCGATACCTGGCTCCTCCAGGTATCCTTGGGCAAGATACTAATCCCAAGTTGCTCTCTGATGCATCCATTGAAGTTTGACTGTGTGTGTGAATGTTGTTAGCACTCAGTTTAGAGTCAGTGCTTGTGAGGATGGGTGTGACTGGGTGAATGTGGCATGTTGTATAGAGCGCTTTGAGTACTCCGGCAGAGTAGAACACTTTATAAGAATCAGTCCATTTCTCTTCTTGTTATTTGGCTCTAAAACAGCTGGAGACAATTAATCCTGTTACTGACATTCTGAAGGTTTTTTGCAGTTTGAAAGACAGAAAATGTATTCAGTGCAAATACTGTAAGTGACAGGTGTTTAATTCTTAGATGATGCAGAGAAATCAGAGACTGGGAGGCTGTGGAGGCTCAGCTGCCTCACATTCAAACATGACTTTGACTGGGTTTCCAGCCTCCCTTTAAAAAGTGCAATTATAATGCAGCTCTGTTGCATTATAATTGCATAAAAACAATTTATTGTAGTGTTAACGTTACAATACAAGAGTGTGATTTGAAATGACTGTCAGTAATAATGATGATTACGGTTTGATTACACTAACATGGCAGATTTCCCCCTAAATTACCCAGAATGCTGTGCAACAGTTGCCAGTGACACCTCAGTAAAAAAAAAGCAAGAAAAGACAGACGGAGTCAGACTCCTGCAGCATCTGAAGTGCTCTCAGATGATTCCTCCTCTCAGGGCGAGTAGGGCGGCAGCAGACCTCTGCGATCATCAGACTCCGCCTGCGGGTCAAAGGTCAGACGACATCAACATCGGCTGTTCTGGAAATGTTCTCAAAAACAAACATTTAAAATGCTTCATACCTGAGAATAAAGTTTTTTTCCCTTGTAAATGTTTGACTATAATTTTTGATATTTTATGTTTTCATGATTTTATTTCTCTCTCTTAAACCTGCAAAAGCCTCATTAACCAATCACAGATCATTTTCAGTTAAAGGGATTCAATGAGTTAATAAGCTGAATATTTCAGGTTTTGAATCCTTTAGGTGTGAATAATGGACGTTTCCATTCCTCCGTCACTGCAGGAGGCGTAGTTACACATTTTTGGTGATCAGACATCAAACCGAAACATTTCAATTTGTCGGCTAGTGGTGCAACGGATCACAAGTCTCACGGTTCGGATCGGATCGCGTTTTTTCTTCGTCGCGGATCGGATCAATTTTCGGATCAGCAGAAGAAAAAAAAAGAAGCCAAAAATTTAACTCACCATTTACTTATTTAAGTATTTTTTGCCTATTAAAAAACATTCAACTCAAGACTCATTCCGCACAAATTAAGATGCAGTATAGGGCAGTGCAGGGCTTTGTATCTACCACTCCGCTCTGATATAATGAGCGGTCACGTAGCTTTCCGTTGCCCTGGAGCTCCACCCATTTGTAGTTAGGGCAACAGAAGATGCCTGGGACAGCTCAGCCATAACTTTAAACTTTTCCTGCTCATGCATGCTTGGAAGGATCTTGTCACTGAAGCAGATGCGCGACGGGATATCATAGCGTGGCTCAAGCACGCTCATCATAGTTTAAACTAGTGCTGTCAGCATAAATCTAGTTAAAATGACGTTAATGCCATAACTGCATTAATGCGGCAAATCTCCGTTAACTAGTTACCGCGGATCGCCCGTGCATGGGGCTGCACGGCGTCAATGCATTAACTAACACGTTGACTAGTTTAAACCCCTTGTTTTGCACAACAGAATACGGCCTCCGTCTTCAGCCAAACACCCCAACAGCTTTTGTAACAGCTTTAACCCGGTCGGATTGGGTAGCAAAGGGCTGCTTAAATCAACCGTGATCCGTTGCACCACTAACATCGGCCCTTCAGTCTTCTTGTGCACCATGAGATCAATTTTGATGCTCTTGATATTTTTTAATCACTTGCTGAATTTCGCGTTCTGACCGCGTGCACATCAGCGTCTGTGATGTGCACGCGATTTCTTCTACTGCGTCAAAATAGAAATCTTTCAACTTGAATTTCATTTTAGGAAATGAACCTGCGGCGATGCCTTCAGGCTCAGACACACGACATAAAAGTCGGGTCTGTTTGAGACGGGAGCTGAAAGGACCAAAGTAAAACTTATTCTATATATAAATCATTTCCTGACAGTCCAGCACGTCAGCGTGTCAGTAATCTGTATAAAGTTTTCTGGGTGGTGAAAGCGCTCTGCACTTCAGTTTTATCTCTGGCTATCTGATAATTCATCCATCCATCCATTCACTTCCGCTTATCCTTTTCAGGGTCGCAGGGGGCGCTGGAGCCTATCCCAGCTGTCATAGGGCAAGAGGCGGGGTACACCCTGGACAGGTCGCCAGTCTGTCGCAGGGCCAACACACAAGGACAGACAACCATTCGCACTCACATTCACTCGCACATTCAAACTTAGTGGCAATTTGGATTATCCAATTAACCTATCCCCACAAGCTGCATATCTTTGGATGGTGGGAGGAATTGATAATTCAATTCAATTTTATTTATATAGCGCCAAATCACAACAAAAGTCGCCTCAAGGTGCTTCATAGATACAGAGAAAAACCCAGCAATCATATGACCCCCTATGAGCAGCACTTTGGCGACATTGGGAAGGAAAAACTCCCTTTTAACAGGAAGAAACCTCCAGCAGAACCAGGCTCAGGGAGGGGCGGGGCCATCTGCTGTGATTGGTTGGGGTGAGAGAAGGAAGACAGGATAAGAAAAAATATATTTAAAGCAGGAGGAAATAATAATAATCCCAGTTTACAAAGACTGAAAATATTTTTCAGATTCATCAAATCTTTTTATGCAAGAAAAGCTGATATTAAAAATGTATTTCAGCAGGTCTTATTATTATTTTGCTAATTTTCTTTTTTTCTCTCTTGCGACTGAACACATCAGCATTTCTTGAGAGGCGGAGTTAATATTATTGGTAGGAGGAGTCTTACGCTGAGAGAAGAAGGTGTGCGGAGCCTGATGGCTTTGCCAGAGAAAACACAGACGACGATGGTGACGCAGGTCTGCAGGACGAGGAGAACCAGGAAGAGGCCGAGCAGCCCGTAAAGAACCACCTGAAACAGGAAATATGAAACAGGAAATACACACAAAGAACAACCTGCTCCTGTGCTCAGGGAAGACCCCGGGACCAGATCTGAGGTGCACCGAGAGTCCGGCCTTGAAGACCAGACAGAGATAAACTTACATTCAGCATATAAACATTTTGGCTGCATTTCCTCCTCAGGCCTTCTACGTCCTTGAACTCGATGAAGCTCTGTCGGTCACAGAAGCGATCGGAGGGGGGGCATTCGGCCAGCAGCCAACAGGTGTAGGCCACACCGACCAGGCCAATCAGGACGCTTATCACGTTGGACACCAGGGACCCCCAAACCTGCACAAACACCAGATATGGCTAAACTAACAGCGGCTAACAAACTACAATGGCTTCATCCATCTTTGATACACAGTCTGTGACTTTAACCGAAGCTCCAGAGGAATCACACCGCTGCAGCTAACCGTCCCTGAAATGGACCATTTTTAATGACATCATCTGACCAACAATATGGCTGCTGTGAGGTCACGGCACTAACAGACGGTCCAAGAAGGAGGAGCTGCAGCTTTGGTATTTCATTAGTTTGTCATTCAGCTGTAATCAGCAGGTCTGAGTTTGCTGACCTGTCACTCACACATCCTCTTTCTGGTTTCTCTAAAACTCACCAGTGAGATGGAAGTGCGTCTCCCTGCCGCCACGGCCACCGAGCCGGAGACGACAAACTGCACGACAGCAGAGAGGCGTGGTTAGACGACACATGACCCCTGTGAGGCTTTACCTGAAGATTATTAATCATGTTTGTGTGTACGTACAGCGGCGCCGAGGGCGAATGGAGAGTAGGCGATCATGGCCCACGAGGAGATGGCGGTCAGACTGAACAGGATGCACAGCAGCCCGATCATGATCTGAACGACCTGAGGACACAGACGGAGACGCAACATGAGCAAAGATGAAAAATAATGCAGATTTTAAAGTTCTTGTTAAAACACCACCAAACTGAAAAACAGCATCAAAGATGACCTGTGTGCAGGCTGAGAGCAGCCTGTGGTGTCACAGGTCACAGGCGCTTCTGGCAGCTTCATTAAACCTTTATTATTACAATAAAATCTGATCCATGTGCGTCTTCCTTTAGCTCAACCTACCTTTAACGATTTAAAGTTAAATAAAGCCAAAGCTTTATTTAACTGAATTACGTAGATTTACCATAAGCCATTCTGATCACATGACTTAGTGAGCCTCCTATTACTCTGAAACTGAAGAACAGCTAAAAACTGTCAGGAAAGTTTATTCTGGTTGGTCAGAGGTGATGACATCATCATGACGTGTAAGTCGCTCTGACTGTGAAAACGTGTTTGTGTCTGTGCTTTGTTGCGATGAATATGATGGTCAGAGTCCAGACGCTCACCCCGAGAGCGTGCGGCTGTCCCCGCATGAAGGCGACGGTTATGTCGTCCATCTTGACTGGGATGGGTGTGGTCTTTTTCACAGGGGGAGGGGCCGGTGCAGTGGAGCTGCTGGCATTCTGGAGCTGGATGGAGCCGTCATCCTTGGGAATGACCTGAGTCACGACCATCACTCCCCCGATGGTGGTGATAGATGTGGATGCCATGATAAAGGTCAGAGGTCACAGAAGCTCAGAGGGAAAATTCTGGAAAAACCACAAGTGCAAACAATGAGGGAGGGGCCAACAATGTTTGAGTATTAGGGAGGAGAAGGGAATTTGCAGCAGCTGATCGACTTTAGCTTCCAGATGTTCTTCAGACAGACTTACAGGAGAAAATGATTCTGGTTTAGCAATAATTCTCTGAATTTTGCCTTTATGACATTTTAAGAATCTAAAAGAGCTCCACATTCAGGGGTGGCCAAATGGGGGCCACCAAAAACACAGTTTTCAGGTTTATGATGCTGGTATCAAATATCGATAACAAACACAGAGAAAGTTAACTTCCTGCTTTAAAGTTGATGTCGGTGAAAAGAGGTATTTACGAAAACCCGAAAGACTTTGAAATCATTAATAACCTGTTTTAATTGATTGACTGGAAGTCTCGCTTTAATGATTCAGCTGAAGCAGCTGAAGGGCGACTGAGGAGCTGAAGAGCAAAGACAACACGTGTAAGGACGCGCGTCTTACATTATCACCAGTATTACAGTCAACACGGGAATGATAGCAAACTAATAATCAAATGAAATATGAGCTTATGGCTGCTGCTCAGCGCGCTTCTTCCTCTTTGTTTGACATTTTAAGATGATAACATGTATCCACTGGTCACTCATCAAACTTTCAAACGTTGCTATAAAATCTTTTGTTAAACAAAAGTCCCCGAATTTAACGCGGATTCTGGTTCGGAGTTTCTCACTGCGTGATAAGGAAGTGCGGTTACCGGAAAATAAAACGGCTGTTTGTTTTTTAGTTCGACGCTAAATATCAGACTTTTGAAATCGCAGTTATGTCTACACGAGAGCTTTTCAACGTTTTTCTTTGTTTTATTTATTTATTTATTTTTAAGATAAGAATCGCGCGAACAAATCTCGATAAACTAACCGGAAATACATCTGCGCATTAGATCAAAAACATCGACTAACAATCATCTCGAGGCTGAGCTGCTCTCTGAAACATCTGCAAACACGCACGGATTACCTGACCACGCTGAGGATTACTCCTGAGCATTACCTGCAATCAGGTGGACACGCGGAAGTTCTCTGACCTGAACAACAGCTGCTGTTGCTTCTGTTCAGGATCAAGTTAGGCTGCCTTCAGGAGCAAACTGTAAACTCGGAATTCTGATTTACCAAACACTTGTCGGAAAGACCATAATGTGATAAAGTTCCAGTCCAATTTAATTAAACGATGAAATATTGCTTCAAATACAATAACATAAATAAACTGAGCTGTTTCTTTGGATTTTCTTTCTGACCTTTTTGAAAAACATTAGAAGGAATGATTTCAGAAGATTCAGTCTTCAATCACTGTGTGTAACTTTTAAAAAGACACTTTCAGGTGTTGTTGTTGTTGTTGTTTTAAATAATTAAATTATAACTTTTAAATCACGAACATGCTTTTCCTGTGTGCGGATCTGCTGGATATGAAGGGAAATTTCGGCATAATTCCAACAACACCTGAAGGCAGCACAAGGAAACCACAACATTTCCCATAATCAACGTGAAAAAGCAGCTTTGCAACAACCTTCCCTGCCTCCTTTTAAGGGGACCTATCGTTTTTATCATACATTCACATGCCACTTCATTAGTTACACTCTTTAAACAGCCCCCACAGTTCTGCTCGGATTCAACAGGGTGCTGCAGACACTCGTGGGAGATTTTGATGTTTCACAACATCTCAACATCTGAATACA
Organism: Aulonocara sp. 'chitande type north' Nkhata Bay; assembly: GCF_057382095.1. NCBI lineage: Eukaryota > Metazoa > Chordata > Actinopteri > Cichliformes > Cichlidae > Aulonocara > Aulonocara sp. 'chitande type north' Nkhata Bay. Next base: position 40,410,916 of record NC_141354.1, on the reverse strand, counting down.
CAGCCACTGCCACTGCGGCTGTGTATTCATTCCCAAAGATGTGTCTCACACTGTGAAAGTATTAACCCAAATTTCTGGTCCCAGACAATGAAAGGTTCAGGATCCCAGCGGAAAAACCTCGAAGTGAGACTCCACAGGCTGTTTCAGCGACAAACAGCTGATGACCCTTTAGTTTGGGGGCACCCTCTGTGTACAAGTAGTGCTGCTCATAACAACTGCCCCTTGGCTGGCTTCCACAAGTTGGCCAATCACAGGAACGCAGACTTTTAAAGGAGCAAATCATGAAGGTAAATATGCTGCAAAAGGCGAGAGCTTGAACTTGAGACAGAAGCTAAATACAGGGCCCAGATACGCTTTTAAATTAAATAAAAACACAGAGCAGGAACTGAGCAGAAGAGCGCCCCCTTTCACAGCCTGTTTGTCTGTGACAAACACACAAGTCAACACTCACATGCTTCTGGGGAAAAACAAGACGGCGTGTTTGCACAGGTTTAACAGACCTTTATTACTGACGAGCAGATGACAGCATCGGAGCTCTTATGTGCTTCTTCTCCTCCAGGATTCACATACGTGTCTTGGGATCAGGACGCAAAGGTTTCACACTCTACAAGAGCCAAACATTGCCTTTAGAATTTTATTCAATGAAGGTATTTACAAAAACAGAACAAAGTCCTGCTCGTGATTTATTGATGACTGTTCACATTTTGGAGATCAAATATTGATGAAGGTGATTTCAACTCATAAAGGACATTCAGCATCATTCATTCAACATCTTAACTCAGTCTCGACAAGTTCACGTGTGTAGTTCACTTACGCCACAAGGGGGCGACATTCATTCATACCTACAATCATAAAGCATGGATTTATTGACTGTTTTATTGAATCTTAGCCCGTGTTACATTCAAAGCAGGTTTCACATTGTTTAATACATTTTTTTGTTGTTGTTGTTGTTTTACGATTGTTTGCAATATTTTATTTTAATTTTTCAATATAGAAAACCCCATCAACAAACAAATACAGCTCAGATGCTAAGGCAAGAAGACAAGAAATATCACTGTGATGATAAGAACTACCAGTATCCAGAGTACATCAAATATCATAAATACGTAACAAACATGGTACATGTTCATACAATCGGAGCTTTCCCAAGTTAATTCAAAAATGGAGTCCAGGATTTTGAGAAAACATTTGCTGCAGAAGTTTGTAGGTATAGAATATTTTCCATTTTATGAGTGATAGCATGTCATTGAGCCAGACAGTGAAGGAGGGAGGAACAGCAGACTTTCATTCCTTTAGGATACGTCTTTTTGCAACCATCATCATCGACTGACACCTGCATAGTTGCAGGAATAGTTCTGGAACATACGCAGCCAAAAACTGCAATTTCTGGATTGGGTGTGATGAAGATTTCATAAGCTTTAGAGTACCAATCAAATATTCTGGAATTAGTCATGAACCAATGTGCGATCTGTCACATACGGGGGAAGTCGAAGAACAAATTTTGTGTAGTCCAACCTTGGAGTAATGGAGCCGATGGACAACTTTAAATTGTATTCATTAATGTCAGCCGTTAACAGAGCAGGAATGAATTTTTGATAAGCATTTGTCCCACATTTATTCCGGTATTTCTATACCCAGTTCCTCCCTCCGGGCGTCTCTTATCCTCGTAGTCCGCGCCTCAACACTTTCATCAAACAAATGTACAACTGCAGAGATCCGATGTTTGGAGTAAGGACGGCTCAGGAGCACATTAAAGAAGTTGTGTTCATTCGGAATATCTCGATAATTCTTGATATTGGATTGCACAAAATGCCTAATTTGTAGGTAACGGTAAAAATGTGAATGCGTTAAAATGAAATTTTGCCCAAGCTGATAAAATGATGCAAATTTTCCAAATATATAAAGATCTTTGAATTTGATTAAGCCCTTCTCCCTCCAAACGTGGTGGATTTATCACCCAGGGGAGGCAAAAGAGCATATCGGTGCCTGCACAGAGGAGTTTGACAATTCAAGGACACCTCTAATTGGTTTAAAATACGCACAGATTGTTTTGGAACAAACCCTAGTTTCTTAAAAACCTCAGCTTTCCCCACTCTGGAGAAAAGCAGGGCCTCTAAAGAGGAGTCCCTTACTACGTCAGCCTCCATTATAACCCAAAGGGGGGTGTTAGAATTAGTAAGATCTGGGGATGTCTGGTGCCAGAAGGTCAACGCTCGTAGATTTGTCTATTCTAGGATTCTTGTTGTTCCATATGTAAGACGTGATAATCGAGTCCAATTCCTTAAAGAAAGAGGAAGTGAGATAAAGAGGAAGATTCTGGCAAAGATGCAAAAATCTAGGAAGAGAGACCATTTTTATGGAATTTATACGACCAATCGTGGATAAGGGAAGAATTTTCCATGACTCCATATTATGCTTTAATATGGATAAAAATAATTTGGGATCATTAGGGACAGTCAATCCAAGATATGTGAAATTGTCATTAACAGGTTTTAGATGAAGGCATATCCTGAAATTTTGCCAAATGAGGTGATCAAATTAAGATAAATCTTCTGCTCGCGATTTATCGACGACTGTTCACATTTTGGAGATCAAGTAACGATGGAGGTGATTTCAACTCATAGAGGACATTCAACATTAGGCCTGAGCAACACCAGATTATCTTACGCCAACATACCAGGAAAGAAATGACCAGTCGCCTCATTTCTTAACCTCGACAAGTTCACGTGTGTAGTTCACTTACACCACAAGGGGGCGACATTCATTCATACCTACAATCATAAAGCATGGATTTATTGACTGTTTTATTGAATCTTAGCCCGTGTTACATTCAAAGCAGGTTTCACATTTAACAGTTTACATACATTCGTTCACATACAGTGACTGACAACTGTGCACATTCATTTAACACAAATATATTCTTCTAGTAGCCTAAATCTTTGCAATGCATATAGATGATTTATCCGAGTATTCACACATAAAAACATCAGTCCTTCAACATGCATCGGATTCACTAACACTAGATTCAATTTTGCCTGAGTTACAGAGAAATTCTGTAGCGTGCAAAAAATCCACACGGAAATCACGTCACTGAGAAAAATAACCAAAAACTAAAATACAACTTAAAACAAACAATTAAAACATCGTCTCAAGAACAGGAAGAGGAAATGTTAAATAGAAAAAAGTGAGCTTTTTCTTGATATGAGGCAAGATTTTATAAAAACTGAACAGTTTCACACAAAAAATAAATCCTTGTCCTGGTTAAGTCGACCTGCCTTGTAAATTCAAAAGAGATCTTATTAAATAAAAAATGTAAAAGATTAAAACGAGTGCGTGTAAGCAGGATGATTTGTTCAATCCATTCTTAAAGACATCGTTAATGTCAACTAATAAAACACACCCGCTGCCTTTATCACCGTTTTCAAAGCCCTGAGTTAAAACAGAAAAGTGGTTCCACAACCGACATTTAAAATCAAAGAATATTAACAGACACAAAACACAAAACTCCTAAAAACATCAGGAAATAAAAGGACCCTGAAACTCAAGCATCAACAGAAACAATTCAAATGTTTTCTTAAATTTCATATCAAGCAGCAGATGCATTAAAGGTTCCCGTGGACCTCAAGAGACAACCTCAGAGAACGTGTCTGTACCAAACTCTGCAGTTTCTGTGGTAGCTGCTTGCTTCTGTCGGCACAGGGGGGACGTGTTTGTATACCAGCCATTTATAAACTGCACTGAGACTCAAAGCTTTACACTTTACACCACTTTAAAGAAAAGCAGGTACCTCTTTGTCTTGTTCAGCAGGCAAACCTTTGCCAAAATGAGCGTATTTAATATTAAAGTAAATAAGAAGAGCTAGCTTCACAGCATTAGCCTCTGAGACCTCAGACTTCAGACTTATTCCATTTCCTCTATAATTATTACAGAACTGTAGCTCATGGGGCTGAAAGGTGCTTTACGCCTGCAGTCTTTTAATTCGCCAGCAGGGGGTGAAAACGAGTCCAATCATGTAGACGTCTGAATCATCTGAAAACAACGCTCTGTTCCGTTGATATGTGAGCTCAGCCAACTCTTTCCTGATGAGTTTACGGTCTTATTGAATAAAACACGATGTTCACTTTGGAAATAAAGGTCCCATCATTATGCTTTAGCTTGGAGCCATCTTGGGTTAAGGTGCTGCTGTAAGACTGTGAGGTATCCCCCTGTGTCTCAGTCACATCTGCGACACGCTCGCGACGTTTGGTTTTAGGCTGCGGTAAAAACACGACTCAAATACTGAGGTAAACATTAAAAATCTCAAACTGCTTTCCAAGGATTCTTACACTCTCCTACTTTCACGATGTCTTTGGCGATAACTGTCCGGCTAAACCAGCTGCAAGTTAAGGCGTCTTCAGTTACTCCACCACCTTCAGCTCAGGCTCGAGCTCCGCCCGGCTGCTCAGAGAGCAGATCTCCACAGGCCTGTTTATGCTGGCGCCCTCCTCCGGAGTGACCAGTGGATCCTTCCCGAGACTAACTTTCCTTTTTTGCCACATGTGGAGCGATCCGAGAATCATGATGCAGATGCACAAGGCCAGCATGAGTGAAACACCTACGAGCTCACCGTAGTAACTCTTCTCCTTCGGAGTCACATCGTCGAGCTGCACTCCGTACTGTGTGTCAGAACTACTGCTCTGAAGGTTCCTGTTTGTTCCGCGATGTTCTTTGGAGGTCACCTTGCCCGTAGGACTGGTTGTAAATCCATTCTTTCTGTCATCGGTGGTGTATTCATTGGTGTGTATGAGCCGTGTCGGAGACATTGTTGGATCGTCGGTAACAATGCTCTCGTAGGTCTCGTCCGGCCCTGCAGTTTCATGGGTTCTTGGGGTCAAGTTAGAGCGCATCAGCTGTACGTCATAGCTTTCAACTACTTGTTTGTACCCGGCTTCCTCTGCCTCACAGCGGTAGACCCCTGAAGTGTCGTTAGTGACGACGAAGCTGAGACTGCCGTCATCTGATTGGATGAAGAGCTTCTCTGACTGAGGGAAGGCCCAGGTCAGAGTGGCCAAGTTGGAAGGTGTCAGACACGAAAGCCTCACCACTTCATTCATGTGAGCGCGGACCACTGCAGGCAGCAATGTTACAGCATCAAGGTTAAAACTCTGAGCTTGTTTCCAGAATACGTTCAACAGAATTTCTCAGTCTCCGTATCTGCCAACAGATTTGTACATCACCTGTGATCTTCTCGGCCTCGGTTTGCCCCTGACATTTGTCGTCCACATTACTGTCTTCCAGGTTCTGAACCCTGAAAAGGAAAACAACATTGTGTGTGAACCTTTAGCTTCTCACGACAACAAAAAATCCTCGAACATTTTTTACATCTTCATGTTTTGCAGATTGTCCGTTGGTTGTAGAGCTGTTGGCCCTTTGCTTCCACATTCATCCTTTCACAGGACATGCTCCACCTGCAGCTTTAAGCATGGTCGAAGCTCCAGCTCACCCATTCATCACCTAATTTAATGTCCCCACATTAAATAAAGCCCTCTTTCTCAGGTGGTTGCAGCTTTGTTAAATTAGAGAATGTATTGCTTTTGTGCAGTTTCTTTAAATGTGTACAATGACAATAAAGGGCTATTCTATTTTACTCTAGTCCTAAAATAAACACAGGTGATAGTTTTCGAGCTGCAGCGACGTGTACATTTTGATGGTCTACGTGTCAGAAACACCAGAGAGTATCTGCTATATGTGGCATCACTCTCAGCGCTGCAAAGACAACTCCGATGAATGAATAGCGACAATTACAATTATTACAACAACGGTTGCCAGAGTCCTGCGGCTGAATTGTTGCTGAAATAATTTTAACTAAAATCAGGGTTTCAGAAATGTTAGTGTTATTTATCCAGGGCTGAAAAGCCGGCGATGGTTTCATCTAAAGCATCTAATCATTTCAAGACTCATTTCTTAAAGTGTAGTAGATAAAAAGACAAATATCAATCAGGAATCTTAAAGAAAGCTGATGGTTTATTTTGTATGTGCAGGTCACATCTGTTCTGGACTATCTCAGAGTGAGTTTTACTTACATGTCCTCATGACCACCATGCACACGGGCACAGGCCCTGCTAGCGCGGCTCCATCCACACAGAGGATCTCTGGCCAGGAGACACTGACTGCAGGTTGTGTAGGTCGAGCAGTTGGCCACGGGTACGGCAGTCACGCCTTCAGATGTCCCCACATAGAGGACTCCCTGCAGGAGCAGAGAAACAGTCAGCCGGACGAATGCGAATCTGACAGATCTCTCAGGTTTCAGAGCGCAGGTGTTCAAATCTGTGAGACGCAGTCGTCCTGTACACATCTCTACCTGCACCCGCGTGAAGGCTCGTGCTTCCCAGTAGTTCTCTAAGATTAACTTTTGATCTTTTTATTTTTTGGGTGCGAGTCAAAAACATTTGAATGTGAACAGGATGCTTTGTTTGCTGATCAGTCAATGAATTGTGCAGTTTACCTTGGAGGTGGAGAGGACCACGCTTTGGACCGTCTGAGGCTGGGCGAAGAGCTGAATCTCCTCAATGACCCAAGGACCCTGATCAAGCAAAACCACTTTGTGGAGAAATCCAGACTCTTGGACAGTAGAGAGAAGCGATAAGTCGTTTTAAGTCATGCAAGAACCACAACAACCCTTCAAAGCTCGTTACTACAAGCAGGATGTGACCGTTTACATCACTGAACTATCATTTTGATCACATGTCCATGCACTGACTGCTTGGGCTCGTCTATGTTCACAGTCTCACCTGTGATGAGGAAGAGGAGGGTATGCTGTTCATCGTTGGCTGCGCGTGCTCTCATCACAGCCACGCGACTGTACTGCTGCTCCGATGAGACGACGACCGGACCTTTGTCGACAGGCGTCACAGGGTTTGTGGTCAGGAAACTCTTCTTCACTTCCCCCAAAACAGCGTCAGTAGAATTGCCAAGTCCACACTGTCAGGAGAACATAGAGGGTCAAACAGTAAGATCTGGAAACACAGCTCGTTTTATGACAAACGGCATTAAATCATTTTTGTTTTTATGGCATTTTCTGCTGCATCTTATTCTCCTCGAGCAGGTTAATGAAGAAACGTTTTTAGTAAAGTGCAGATGGAAACTTGAAAGGTGCTTACAGTATGTCTGACATAAATTAGCAAATCTATCTTTGATTTTACGATTGCTTTGAGGATTCAGGAAGTCTAGAAAGAAATGAACCCCCCCACCGTTCCCAGGTAGCTGTGCGTTTCCTGTTGCGTACTCCACTGGTGGGTCCCCGTTACGAAGGTCCTGTAGCTCCCCTTGAACACGTCTTTGATGTCCTCAAGTCTGAAGACACAAACTGCAGACTCTGGACCTCTGGACCTGAAATAAACCAGATTGCAGCGGTTACCTCGACGTCCTTAAGACAGATTTGAGACGTCCTGACTTGAACAGGTACGTTTAGAAACAGAGCTAACGTGCTAAAGTTGTGGGTTTGTTTTATTTGAGTCAACAATGATTGGCCTAAAACCAGGACATACACGAGATCCTGCTGAATTTGATGGTTCTGTTGCTTTCGCTGCCATGGTTACCAAATATCCCATACATTAAAGGAAAATGTGCCCAAAGACGCAGTTCAAGAAAGAATCTCATGTCAGCCCAGCGATGATCCAGTGAAGACTCCTCTGATCTTCCACTGTTTATTTTAACGTGACTGTCTCTTAAAAACTTGGTTTATTGAAATTGTCTCACGCATGAACATAAAGACGGCACAAATTTGCTCTTGTACAGTAAATCTCTCAGCTGTGAAGGGGGTCTCTGGGGTATCGGGCCCCCTGGGCAGGCAGGAAGGGACCATTTTTCTTTTTCTGCTACTAGTTTGTGTTTGTCGACCATGGAGCCATGCCACCCTGGCTCATGTGGTTTTCATCGCTCAGTCCCAAATAAGTAATTGGCAGAACCACAGCATGGAAAACGCTTTGTAAGAGCAGCCACCAATCACTCATCTGAACATCCAAGCTGGGAAATTCGGGGGTTGACCCTCAGCTGTTTATTTGGCAGTAACTAGATGTAAACATGGCTTTAATAAAAAATGTGACAGTTAAAACATTTAAGACCAGAACAATCCAAACATCATCCCTCTTATTTCCTGTTTACCTACCACTGAGTCGTGAAGACACCGTAGAACAGAGTGTCAGCAATGTCGCCGCCCTCTGGTGGCGGGAGGGTGAACACATCCTGGAGAATATTGAAGGGAAGCTGTTTCTCAAACTGACAGAGCAGAGTGGCTTTGGTAAAGGACGTCCATTTCTTCTGCAGAGTCCTCACTCCACCAACATCATCCTGTAAAACCAGCACAGAACAATCCTTCATGTAATATTAATGGTAATACGCACATTCACATTATGCGCTCTCGCTGTTTGCTGTCACCTTGCAGACTTGAGCCACCCGAGCGGTTTTCAGATCCTCTACGTAACTGAACTCTTTTCCAACTTCACTAAAGAAGAAGTAGAGTTTCCCCTCTGCTGGGTCCAGTGATGAGCTGACAAATGTAGGCTCTGAAATACAGAAGTGCAGGAAGTGAGTACAGAACAGAGTCTGTGCCATGTGGTCTGAATACATCTGGAGGGTACAAAGTGTCTGAATACATCTGGAGCGTACAAAGTACTCAGCTGACAGACCGATGGGTGGAGAAAGAGTCAACACATAATATGATGTGTTTATGTGCAGCAGACATAACTTTTTAAAACGACAAAGACACTGCGACGTCTAAGACAAAGAGGAAATGAGCAGCTGGAGACAGAACGCAGGGAATTCTGCAGACCTCACAGCTGTGGTTTGGTTGAAAGTATTTGAGCTGACACAAACATGTCTGATCCATGTTTACGAGGTTTTTGTGGTTTTTCCATGTCAGTGTTTTAAAGAACAGTAGTTATGACCAACATCTAAGTGTTGGCAGAGTCACTGCCTCGATGTGTAAGACGCTGATTCACATCGAGGCTACTGCAGCAGGTTATGGGAAGCTTTTTCTGCTTCTTCATTAATAAAAATGTAGTTTAAATGTCAGGAACACGTCTCTTGAGTTACTTCACAACAACCTCATCACAGGAATATCCGAGCTTTAGTAGGCGGACCTAATAATTGAGGATTTTGCTTGTGGATGCTCAGGAGGAGCAGCAGCTCCAACAAAGACGCAGAGTAGCTTTGAACCGGACAGAACCTTTGCTGTTTCGGACCCCATAGACCCAACCTCCAAGGGCCAAGAAGAGTTTGTCCATTTGTACAAAACCTGGCACTGAATGTGCAACGATTTATATTTGCCACTAAGGCTTTGGCCTCCCTGCCCTACCATGCCCATGCAGGATGCTGCAGCATAAACACTGTGCCCTGGCTGACATTGGTCAGCTGGATGTGTAGAAGAGTGACGTCCTTCATCCTGGTCTTTAGTGGCACCAAATGTTATATGTGGAACCTGTTTAAACAGGAACAATGAAGAGACACCTAGGCTCCGGTAACTGGACAGGTGCTTTGGTTTGTGCGTCGAGTGGACAGTTTTACTGAGATGCTGACGAAGACTCAGATATGAGAAGATGAGACCTGAACACCAGTGTGGATGACTCCAGTCCCATCTTTGCACAGTTCTGAGTCCAGGATAGATTATAAAGCTACTTTTTTTAACATATTAAAGATCGGACACCCCAATCATTACACTGCATATGTCAACTGCACTCCAACTTGAGGCTGGAAACCAAGGCCTGAGTTTCACCTGCTCAAAAACTAAAGTAATCCCACACACGTGGCTTTTTTAAATAATTCTCTTTCACCACCTTGAGTTTGGGGGTGTGACAGGACTCCTACGCGTGCTCCTATATTAGTGGTGGTTTCAGCGGTGAGACATATCACATTATCACAGATATGCATTTAGGTGTGTGAGACAGATGTCAGTAATTATTTTTACCATTTGTGGCCAACAGCCCACATTCGATGACACTGATGCAGATCCATGAGTGTGATATGGACTAAAGCGTGATGCAGTTACAGCCACACGTGGTGACATCTACCAAACATCAGGGTAACAGCAGAAGCTTACACATAACACTACACTTAGATTAGTCCTTCTTTAAATATATGAGTTTTCTGCTTTCCTTGCTTGATGAGCTAAGAGGTGAAAAAGGGGCGGAGCAAGCCTATATGTAGACCTGCAAAGTGGGTCATACCACAACTCTGGGTCATCGGGGGGAAATGGAATTTGTTACGCTAGTTTCAGTCCGGTTCTTGTGTGTTTGTGATGCCATATTTTAGGGTTTTTCATTTGCCTGAAATTGCAGTGAAATTCAGGTGTAAAGCAGAAAAGTCCAGTTTGTTCTTTTAGTTTCTGCACCCATTAGTTTCTTTGTGACAAAGCTTTTTACAGCTTGATTTATCCTGATCATGTTCGCTCACCTTCCAGTAGGCGGATCGACGTCTCCAGGCTGACGTCTGGACGGCCGTCTTTGCTGAAGTATCGCAAAATCTGTGGTTTGATTCCTCTGAAGTCGGTTTTTGTGGCTGTGAACAGCTCGCCGTCTGCACATAAATAAACAGGAGAGCTCCGGGTGTTTGTTTTAAAGCACATATTAACGTGAGAACATACAACAAATGCTGCTCTGCTTTGGTCAAATAACAACACAGTACACATTATGTACTGTGTATTATTCATGTGTGCCAACTCGCACATCAGTGTTAATATTCCTCGCATTAGTGATCGTAGTAACCAGTGTGTCGTGAAAACAGCCGTACATCTGATACATTTTTAAATATATTTTTGGCTCTTTTATTAGATTGATGCAGTGCATGCAGGAGATAACACAGTACGCGCTGCTGTGCACAGGGAAGGACATGACGCTCCGTGTCAGAGAGTAAACCCTGCTGCTGTTTGGTTTGTGGGTCACAGCCAGTGACACCATGCCACCCACAGATGCTGTGCTTCATATGAAATTCTCTCATGCAACTGTGGTTTGTGCAAAAGGTGAAACAAAACTTTTTTTATTGCAACTGACATCCAACGTGAATCAGATAGTTTTCCACTTGTTTTTGAAAGCATTGCATCCTACACATTAAAGGTCACAAAGTTAAGGCTACAGATTTCTCCACTGAAACTTATATTGCAACAAAAACACAAGAAAATATGGAAATTAAGTGAGAAATAACGTTTCATTTATAATGTAATTAAAGCTAAACTTTTGGCTCAAACTGAATACTCCATTACTGCGTTTTTATTTTAAAAAAAGAACCGAAGTAAAACTGTGACTGAAACTTAATAAAAGCTAAACATTCACTCTCAGTTACTCTGAAACTAAACTGAAATGTGTAAAAAAAAAAAAAAAAACTCTGGAAAGAACTGAAACTAAACTTCTGCAAAACAAAAGGAAGATAAAAAACAAAATAATGAAAAGTAGTTTAAATTCAGATTCAAATTTTGCAGCACTCCTCATCCCCAAAATATCAACTCTGCAAAGATTCTTGCTGAGTTACGTGCAAACAGCTTGAGGTTTGACCACTTTATCGCTGAATGCGAGCCCAGCGGAAAGTTGCAACTCAGCACACTGACCTGCGATGACGACGGCGCTCCTCTCGAAGGGGCTGAACGGACAGCGACCTTTAGCGCTGACTTTTTTGACAATGGAGAAGCTTTGGGTGTCCTGATGAAGACAAACAAAAGCTCAGCTGAACATCCAACTGTGTCTGAGCTGTTAGGAAGCATTTATATAGGACATAAGATTTTTCTCATCTGGTTAATAGACTTGGTTGAAGCTGACAGCATGTATGAACTTACAATGTACGCTTCTTGGGGGCTGTAAGCGTAGCTGCCACAGGTGTAGAGATGGGTGGAGTTTAGAGGTTGCAACACGTGGATAAAGTTTGGACATTCATTCTGCAAAACAACAGAAACTGAATAAAATCTCTACATTTTTCCTTTACGTCCTCTCCCATACGTACTCCTGTTGACTCCTCCGCAGCTTTAAACAGTACGAAGCTCTTCTGGTTAAAATATCTCAAAGTTTTATCTTTGGTGGGTGTTCTTGCTTTTTTATATCCAGCTACATTAGGGCCAGGTAGAAAAGGGAGGGACCAACGTGGAGTGAAGCGATGTGGTCCAGGAATCGGGGTTTCAATTCTCTGCAGCGTTAAATACATTTGGATTGTTCCTTACTGGTGAAAATTCACCATACAGTGAAAAGAAAAAGTGTTCATATTCATACACAATTGCTGCTGTGTGTGGATTTTATATTTACCATTAAATCCTTTCCTTTCCCCGTGCAATCCGATGTCTCTTTATCAGACGGACTCCACTGCACCTGAACAAAACACAGACGAACTGTTGGGCATCACGGGACCTCAGCAGTAAAAGTAATAATATTTCAGTAAAATTCAAACAGTTTCTTCTGAGCACCTTCTTGTTCAGTCTGATGACATCACTCTGGTTAACGTCCAGTGACAGGATGGCGTTTTGTGCACCAACGTAAAGAGTGGAGCTGTCGCTGCTCAGCAGCAGAGCGGTGGTGTTGTGGAGGTCACCGTGGCCAAAGTGGAGCAGAGGTCTCTCCGTGGAGTCTGGACACAAACACACAGAAACCACAGCAGCTGTTACCGTCTGAGGAAACTCCAGGTTGCACAGGAGCTGGACTCAAGACGACACTCGGGGCTGGATGCACAGCAGATTCAAAGAGAAATCTAACCTGAGGATCTCAGCAAACACTTGGAGGAAGCTAATATTAAGCAAACATAAGGGCCTTGCTCTACAAGCTCACACGCAGGGTGATTCAGGCGCAGCGTGTCTGAGCCGTGTGTGGGAAAACGCTCTGTAACCTTTAAGGACGCCGCAGAAGGGTCATTACACGGGGCGGGTCAATTTAAAGAGATACGTTTAGATAAGTGTTAGTCAGAAGTGCAAACAGAGCAAAGAAAGCAAGTTTATCAAACATGAAAACATCGAAACAAAGTTCCTGCGATTTCTTTTGAAGTTTTACAGCTTCGCTCTGCGCTGTGGTTTCTGCTGAGCTTATCTTCAGACAGGGATAAATAAAGACGGAGACTACAACAGGAGGTGAGAGGACGCAGCTCAGCGAGCACCCGCAACATGTGTGCACTTCACTCACCAGCTGACCGGCACAGAGACAGCAGCACTGCCTGTTTGTGAGGCTGCAGGTTTGGAGAGGATGTGGTTCAGAGCTGCAGAGAAACTCTCCACATATGAACGATAAGATTTAAAAATAAGAAACATCTCAGCAGCAGATTTCTCAGTAGACTTGTTTACAGTGTCTCAGTCGCACTGCTGCCATCTCTGCAATATTTCTGATCACGTGACATTTTATTGATTTACTCCTTTAAGCTTGAGTAAAGATGGCCCCTTCTTACTGACGTGACTCACTTGTACTGCTTTCTGCTCGTTAGAGTTTTGAATGTTACATCTGAACGCTTTTAAGAACTTAACAGGAAGCTGGCTCAGTACTTCCTGCGCTTCCTGGCTATTATTTATGAATGCAGATATATTTGTGCAAAGGCTACGTCCACACATAAACGCCAAAAACGAAGGAAAACGCTGCCAGAAACATACCAAGCAACAGGTGGCGATATATTCCTAACCTGTAGAAATGTTGGCCAATCAGAAACAGTAAAACAAGTAAACAAAGATGGCGCATAGAAGCAGCACTGAGTCGTTTAAACGCTGCAGAGAGTAAAATTAACAGTATTGTAGAAATTCATTTCACCGAAACAATAACGTGGTGCACAGCGTGACGTCACAAAAGGCGCACACCTTTGACGCTGCGTTTTCTGCGTTTTCCTCGTCCGCACGTAAACGTGAAAACAGTTTTTTTAAATCTCCATCCTGGCAGGAGTTTTTAAAAATCTGTTTTCAGTGACCGAAAACGCCGTTTACGTGTGGAAGAAAGCTGCGAACGCATCAGAAAAATCAGCTTTTTCAAAAATACGCGTGTAGGCGTGGACGTAGCCGAAGACAATAAAACGTAAAGTCGCCATCAGCTAACGGGACCCTCGTTTGCGTCGCAGACTTTTAGCCTAACAGGGTGACCATATTTGGATTTCCAAAGGCACGAAGAGCTTTAATACTATTGTTTGCTTAAAGAAAACGTTAACACACCTAAACAATGCTTTCTCTGTGCGGTTAATGAATAAAAACTGTCATGTAGGCTTTTTGCTCAACAATTGCAAAAAAAGAGGCCGGTTGGGGACGTACTTTTAGCTTGCATGCAACCAAAGCATGACTCACACTCGCAATGTAACGAGCAACCAGAAATCTTACCAGATATTTCAATCTTTTCACAGAGATTAGTTTGATACCAACAACTCAAATAAAATAACTGAACAGCAAACTGCCAGGAGCCACTGAAGGTCATAAAACCTGAAAATTATCTGAAAGCTGGAGGATTTGAGAATCTGTGACATACAAAATAAGGAAATGTTTCTGTCAGCAGAGAACCTGAAGCAGTGACCACGTTAACTTTGTCCTGAAACAGCCGTCCGACGATCGACCCACCGGAGGCTTGTTCACCTCAAACGTGCCTGATCGATGACGTCACCTTCACAGGATATTCACTAAAACATCAACGCAAAACCACAGATGTGTGTCCATTCTGTGTTTCAAGAGAAATATAAAGAAATGAGGGGCAGCTCAAAGACTTTTGCACAGTACTGGGGTGAAAATGTGAGCGCTGATGAATTCCTGCAACCTTTCACAGGTTTTTAAGGACTCTGCACCCACTGAACTTGTTTTTAATAGTTCAGCACGTGTGCTTTTTTAATTGTTTTTGTTTGTTTGTTTGTTTGTTTTTTGTTGTTATAATCTGAATGCTTGAAAGTAATAAGAAGCATCAGAAAAAAGAAAAAGTGTCCGATTTTATTCTGACCGAAGAGGGACGGTCTGAAACTGCTCAGTGGAGCCACTTCAGGACCAAAAGAATGCTCATCATCTGAACACCAACAGATCAAACTGACAGAAAAGCGTCTCCTAATCACAAACACCAGACTCCGATCAGCAGAAGTCCTGTCAGAGGAAGTTTGTCTGGTCTCAGAGGACGAGGAGCGCCGGTGAACAGCTTTCCAAGAAGCGCCGCTCAGGGCAGCTCAGACATGTCGCAATTCACAGCGAAGGACAGAAAAGTGAAGCGAATCCTTGCTGAGGATCAGTGACGGCAACAAAACGCCTCTCACTGTTTTCTGCTTTTGTTCGCTGTTCCCTTCACAGCTTCTTCCTTTGTGTTTTCCCTCGACTTCTCTCTTCTTTAACTAAATCTGCTTTTTGTTTGAAGCCTCACTCTAGCTCATAACCTGGTGAAAATATAAACCCTCTCATTATCACACATGCCACAGAGTGGTTGATTATGGTTTTTAATATATATATACGTTTCCCCATGACAGCGACCGCGAGAACATGCAGTCATCTCAGCCTCAGCTGACCTCATTTTGTTGTGATAGAAGAACTAAATAAACCAGATCCGAGTTCTGAGTTGATCCGATTGTTGGAGCAGTCGCAGAGAGGCCTGGCAGGATCAGTTCAAACAACTTGATCACCTGGAGGAGGGGTGGGCAACTCCAGGCGTCAGGTTTTAGGTGTTTCAGCTGATTTAAACGGCTGAATGAGCTCCTCAACATGTCCTGAAGTTCTCCAGAGGCCTGGTAATGAACTAATCATGAGATTCAGGTGTGCTGACCCAGGGTGATCTCAAACCTGCAGCATGTTGTAACTTGGAGACTGTTGACAGGTGACTTCATTAAATTTAGTAAAGTGGCTTATCGAGTTTCACAGTTTGAAACATTAATGCTTGGCAGTGAAATCTTCCTTAAATCTTGCTAAACTGTGTCTTATACGCAGTTCTGGTTTCATCACAACTTACTTCTGCTTTCCAATCTCACCGCAGGCATGAATGAACGTCTGTTACCATAGTTACGCTGACTCAGACTGGTTTTTATGGGTTTTTATGTGTCACTAAATGCCCGCATGAATAACGATCTGATGGCCACAAAAGTCCCGAAAACACTAAGACGAACGGCTTGATGTGAGGTGTGCTGCAGTTTTAGGAGCCAGCGTGCGCTGACAGATTTATGATGTCATAGTGTCCCCCGCCGTCCTCTCCAGCATTCACAGCAGAGCGTTTAAACACACCTCATCTAATCAAAGACATTAAAGAGCCGCTGAAGGAGTCCTGAGTGGAAAACTAGAGAATTCTGCAGCAGTTCTGCAAAGAGCCAATCAGCAGCCTGACCGGGAAACTCATGAGCCAATGGCGTGGCTGCAGCGATGCACCCCACACGGTCACAGGTGTGTGTTGGCAGAGAGAGGAAAGATGTTTAATGTGCTCATCCACTGATTGCTGTGCCGTCGTCCTCGTTGATCTGCTCTCCTCTGATTCGGTGTTGGTGCTGAGTCCAGCGCTTGGTTTCTGCTCTTCGTTTTTCTCGGGCTCCCTTGTTTGTGTTTGACCTTTATAACAAATTTGTTGCACATTCAAAAGTTTCTTAAAGTGCAGCATTGCTCCAAGGTTTTGAATATGGATTCAGGAGCTTAACAGATGTACAAAAGTTTTCTCACCAACCTTTTCTCAGCGTGCTTTAATTAGCCGTTTGTTGTTGTTGTTTCAAGCTCTGGGGGGAGATGTGAGAGACTTTCATCACGTCGTCACTGTGGCTGCGTGAGGCTGTGTGAAACACGGCGCTAGCCACCATAACCAGAACCATAACCATGTGAAAAGGCTGTCAAAGTCGCAGGCTTTTGAAACTGGCCGAGCGTGAGACAGAAGAGACTGATACAGGCCGGACGAGCCAGCCATCGGTGAACTGCAGCCAGTCTGGAGAGGCTGGAAGATGATCTAGCAAATGAGAAAGTCACCATACCTTGCTGCTGCGCACCAAGCAACACTGTAAAGGAAGAACTTCTGGACAGACTCCAGGGTTGTACTTGGGTACATCAACAACATGTATATGTGTGTGTATATATATATATATATATATATATATATATATATATATATATATATATATATACACACAGTATGTATTGCAGTTGTCAACTCACTGTGGGATGTTTCTAGAAGGGATCTGAATGTTTGGTGACAGTCATCGAACAGGCAGGAACAAGTGGAGATCAACGATTTGACTCGTGGACCAGAAAATGAGAAAGGAGGGAGGACGATGTGACAGGAAGTGTATTGTTGCTCTCAGGGGCTGTTTAAGACAACGACTACATCCTTTACTGAATAAAGGCTTCATGCACAGATTATTCTGTTTCCATTTTGTAAAAAGCCTCAGGCTTTAAGGTCATTCTGAGTTTAGAAGTCATCAGTGTTACATTTCTCTTTTTTGTGTAAATGGCCTTTAAATGGTCAGACATATTTGAGATATATTTTCACATATATTTGTTTTAAAAAGTTTCTGCTTCAGTTTAAAGTAGGAAAAAGGAGAAGCAGAAAGAAACGCATGTTACCTGTTAACAAGAAGCTGGCTGGCAGTGGCACGAGCTTCATCCATCCTTTAATAAGTGATAGCAAACTGTTGTTTAACAGAGTTTATGTGGAGCTGTAAACTAGTGAGATGATATAGTGACGCTTTGGGATATAATAAATTTACCAATAAATCGATTAACCAAAGCTAGTGGTTTACTTGATGCCATTGCTCAACTCGATAAAGGCCCAACTTCTTTTCTGAAATGGAGAAGTGACTGTTGCACCAAGCTCTGAGTGCAGGCCTCCTGCTGAAGGTGCCGGGGGTCGTTTTGCACCCACACTGCTGTTACTGAGACTCGGAAGCTGTCGTGTGCCGTTCAGCCCGACGCTTCTCTCCGCAAACTTAGCCTGTCTCCAACTTCTGGAGCCTGACAGGATGCTGTCACGTCTGTCATCCTGCCTGTCAGCAGCAGTGTTAACTTACGTGACTGGTTCCAGTGAGCTGGAGCTGGCGGAGGTGCGAGTCTGTCCTCCAGCAGCTGTGTTTTTACACTGAAGGTGACAGAGGCTGCTCCCGATGGGGTTTGCATCATTTACATATGAATCAGAAGCAAAGAATGGAGAATGATGAAGTTCGCTCGGATTACGGGTTTGGGTGGGAGAATCTGGAAGTGCGGAGGTTCCCGCGAGAGTTGATGATGAATCCCAGCTGCTTCGATCCCACTGCTGTAAACACGTATACACGTTTCCAGCGTGCGAAGCCAAACGATTGCACAAACTCTCCTGGAAAACTCGCGGCCACAGCTGCAGCCTACAGAAAGCGATAGCTCTGAAAGTCCGTCCAGCTGACACAACATCTGGCACGACTCCTCTGTGCGTCCACGCCCCGCACAGCACAGCTTTGACCCGGCTGCATGTGACTGCACAACAGAAAAACACTGTGTGGACCGAGTTGGTGTCAGAAACGTGAAATACATCAGTTTGCACGCAGCGTGGGTGAAGTGCGGCGCCGGTGTAAGACAACGAAGGATTATTCCGCAGTGCGCGCTGGTGCGTTAATGTTTGCAACATGCAGCTATGTGTGAAATCTTTCCTGTTAGATCATTTTCCTGTTTTCAGACAAACTCGTCATATTCACGAGTCTCAGCTGAACATGTGACCGAACTCTGTTTCACAAGCTCGGAATGAGGACAGATCCCCGGGGAAGTGAACGCATCACAGCAGATATTACAAAGATAAGACCTTAGATGGTTCGTGCAAAGCGCCATCAGGCCGAACAGACGCATCTCTGCCGTGCAGGCGGACAGAAAATCAGCTGACTTTGAAGCAACAAAAAAAGCTTTTACATTGTTTTTCCAAGACAAACAGATGTGAAAACATCACCTCTCACATCACAGTAATCATTATTAACCCCGCACTGAGAAAATCTGCTTTTGGGAGCAAAACTAAAAAACATCCAAAGATTTCATAAACTTTTTTCCCTTTAAAGAAAAAACAGAACCGTCCAATAAAAAAGGAGGGACGGAGACTCTGCGAGACTCAAGCACAAAATTAAAACAAAGCGTTGGACTTACTGAGAGCGAAGGAGATCCGCGGAGGAGAGAGGGAACCCTCGGAGCTCAACAGGAGGTGGAGGAGGAGGAGGAGGACGGCTGGGAGAGCCATGATGGATGAGCTGGTGAAGGTGATGGAGCAGAGCTTTGTTAAACGTGCAGCTCGTCTGTCGCCTCTGCCGAGCTCTGAGTCAATGCGGCTCTGATCACTGAGCAACACGACCACAGCTTCCTCCTCGCAGCGGTCGGAGGTCAGAGGGAGGAGGGTGGAAGCTTCTCTGCACAGCCTCAGTGCTGGGCTGAGCTGGCTCGAGTCACGCTGTGCAGATAACACTTATTTTCACCAAAGACGCCAAAATGAGAGTCTCGTTTGTTCCTCTGAAAGCTGATCAGGAGACTTTGGTTTTCTCTTTGCTTCTCGTGTTCCTCTGCGGTGCTTCACCTTATTTCACATCCGCCCTCATCAACTCACTGCTTTTCCGTTTCACCCCATGGGGCACGCATGTACAGGAAGAAAAAGCATTGACCTACAAACCAGCGCGGTGGAGACGAGCGCTGAAGACCACTTCAACTAGTTTCTGCTCCAACGCGAAGAAGCCACCGAGCACGAGTGATGACCTTTAAAATGCAACTTACAACACTCACACGCCAATTTGTTAGTTACACCTGGTTTGAGTCCTTCCACCTTCAGACCTGCATTAATTCTTCATGGCAGAGATTCATCTAAACGCTGGAAACATCAGCAGAGCACCACGCAGCTGCTGCAGTGCTCTGCTGGGCAGGCGTCTGTTTGAGGTGCTGTGTGCTGGAAGCGCTCATCAGAAGATGTGCACACTGTGTGGTCTTCTGCTGCTATGGCCCATCATGCTGTGCATTCAGACATGCTCTTCTGCAGACCCGAGCTGTAACTTTGTTCCCATCAGCTCATTTTCTCGTAAGAAAACCGCTGCTCACTGGATCTTTTTGTCTTTTGTGGATCTTTCTGTGGAAACTCTACAAATGTTTACGAGGGGAAATCCCAGCAGATCAGCAGTGTCTGACTCCAGCTAACACGCCACACTCACCTGCTGCTCAGTTTGAACTTTATCATTTCCACATGGATGGAGTGGCTTCCATTAGATGTTTTCTTTCACGAGCAGTGGAACAGGTGTACCTAACAAAGTGGCGGGTGACTGTGAAGTCATGCGTGAAGCTTTGCGTTCACCATCTGATGTTGAAAACAGAGCCCTTCACGAGCTGAATCTGAGACTCGAGCGTGTGCTGGGAGGTAACACAGGAAGGAAATTCCTGCTTCCGAGCTCGTTTGTGTTGGACGGCAGTGATGCGGCTCGGGGAGGGAAGTCTCCGGTGGGACCCGAGCCCGCTGTAAGTGCTCTTTGCTTGGTTTTCCTGCGGCAGAGGCGAGAGAGAGACTTTCACAGTCTGCTGGACTCTTTAATGGACGTGAAGATCGATGTGAGGATGCTTTCAGTCAGACCGGGAGATGTTGTCTTGCTCCGAGGAACCGAGGAGTTCTATTAGATGTGGTAGGAGAGGAGGCGGTGATGGACGGAGGTGGATGTGGGGGTTTACAAAGTTACAGGTCGCCGTGGAGACAAACATGGTAAATGGCCTGTATTTGTATAGCGCTTTACTAGTCCCTAAGGACCCCAAAGCACTTTACATATCCAGTCATCCACCCATTCACACACTGGTGATGGCAGCTACATTGTAGCCACAGCCAGCAGAGGCGAGGCTGCCGGACACTGGCGCCACCGGGCCCTCTGACCACCACCAGTAGGCAACGGCTGAAGCGTCTTGCCCAAGGACACAACGACCGAGACTGTCCAAGCCGGGGCTCGAACCGGCAACCTTCCGATTACAAGACGAACTCCCAACTCTTGAGCCACGATCGCCCCAACATGTGCAATACAAACAAATCTTAGGCTGTTTCCCCCATAATCTCTTTAACCCCTCATAATTACAGCAGCTCACGGCATCTGCAACATGATCAGTGTCATGGAGTGATTCCACACTCTGTAAATACTCTTAATATCAGCCAGTTTTCAGTCTGCAGCCAACATCTAATCTAACATCTGCAGGAAGTCTTCTGATGTCCGAGCATTACAGCTGTTTTTATTTATTTATTTGAGAGAGATTGAATCTGACTTTTTCGTCGTTTTCACATCCTCCATGAGACAGTTTATTTACAGTGGAGTTCATAATTCTGCAGAAAGTCGCCCGCGTCAGGAAAAGCGAGAGCTTTTGTTCCCCACGTTATTCAGATTCACTTCTACAAAGAAGCCAGACAAACAGACGCTGCTGTGAAATTCAGGGGAGACAGAAAAATCCCTCTGGAAACAAGAAAAAGTACAGACGACGAAGAAACAAACGAGCCAGAAACTGAGAAAGGAGAAGCTCGTCAGTGCCTGGACTTCACCTTCCTGCCTTTGAATGTGAGCTTGTTCTTTTTCTTGTTTTTATTCCCACACTTTTAAAGAAAGTGATCTGGATCAGCAGACCTCAGAGGTTTCATGACGTTTGGCTTCATAAACATTAACGAGGCTTCAGCGACCTGCAGGGCTGAGATTTATTTAAGGCTTAAAGTTTGCATTGCAAAGGGCGTGGCCTCTCTGAGTGACTCTGTTTGTGCTGTCCAAGCATTTTAATGTAATTATTATTGTAATGTACTAACAAGCAGTGACATTCAGGGATCTCTGCACTGATCAGCAGGAGTCAGTGTCTGCACCCTTTGTCCAGATGTGGTCACTCAAGTCCAAAACACTCGCAGTAAAGCTTCAAAGTGCAAAAACCAGTGGGTGACGTCACATGAGTGTCACCCACCCGTCGCCTACTGGTGGTGGTCAGAGGGCCCAGTGTCCTCTTTCATATACAGTCTATGTATATTGGGGGGCGACAGTGGCTCAGGGGGTTGGGAAGCACATCTGTAACCAGAAGGTTGCCGGTTCGATCCCCGGGCTCTCTGTCCTGGTCGTTGTGTCCTTGGGCAAGACACTTTACCTTTCTGCCTACTGGTGTTGGCCAGAGGGGCCGATGGCGCGACATGGCAGCCTGGCTTCTGTCAGTCTGCCCCAGGGCAGCTGTGGCTACAACTGTAGCTGCCTCCACCAGTGTGTGAATGTGAGAGTGAATGAATAGTGGCATTGTAAAGCGCTCTATAAATGCAATCCATTATTATTATTCTGTGTCGACAGTCCGTGGTTCCTGCGGTCGCGCAGGAGGCTTAGAGATGATCTGACCTCAGCGACACTTCCTGAGTTCAGGGTCTCAGGTCAAACTGAGAAAAGCAAAGTGCATTTTGTAGCTTCTGCTCGTTCTAGTGAAGCAGGAGGAATAACCAGGTTTTTCAGTCACTTGGTGCAGACCGAGTCACTCAAACCCGACGACAGCCCGAGGCTTCAGACTCGGGGTTTTACCCTCCATGCTTCTTGCGTTGGTTTTTCATAATAAATGAAAAAAAAAGTGCACATCCGCTCTTACTCTAGAAGAAAGGCCAGGCTGTTTCAAATATATATATCTTTTATTGATATGTTTATTTTACTGTAGGTTTATGTGAATCTGCTCTGAATACAGCAGCTGTCTGTTCTATTGAACACCACCTAGAAACATTTATTCACTGTGGGGACAAAATAACTGAAGTTGAGGCGTCAGACTTTCTTTTATTCACATCACTGCAGTTTAATCTAATAGCAGGCACACAGGCTGGACAGGAATCAACCCCCAGCCCTCTCGGGGTGACTGGGGACCGCTCGGTCCACCTCCAGGATCCAAGGACAGAAACTACAAAAAGGCAACAGTCACGTTTTCTCAGATGTCTTTAAATTGAAGCACGTCACACAGCTGCAAGCGAGAAGGCGACGAGGCGATGGTTAAACTGCAAACTGCTCCTTTAGCAGCTCACATCAACCTTCCTCTGAATCTTCATCGCTTTAGTCTCCCAGCGTTTCTTTGGTGTCACGTTACAAACGATCGGCGCACATTCCTGCTGTCTCTGCTCTCAAGGCGGGTTCAGAAAATAAAAAAAACACGAGCCAGCAAAATTAAACACAGTCAGCAGGTGTAGAAACATGCGGGCGAAGGCGAGAGAGGTGTGGCGAACATTTAAGAAAAGAACAAAAACCTCAGATTTTCACAATAAAGTCAAAGTACACACGTACATAAAAAGCACTAAAATAAAACCTGCAAAGCTGAAAAGACCGACGCCATCAGAGCAGCGTTTGTACAGTAGAAACCTTAAAAAAACAAAAGCTCACTGACATTACGTAACAGCATAAAGTCCTGATCCTTTATTGTGACATTTGGAAAATAAAGGCTGAAGCTCTGAGATCAAAGTGATGACGGCCAAAAGCCTCGTCTTACTTTATTCCTGTGAATACGTGAAAGTTAGGATGGAGACATTTTCAGAATAAAGTCAGCACAGTTAGCAGCGTTACAGCTTTATTCGCAGTCGCTCTTCCTGACAGCGGCGTTTCCTGCACAGTGACGCTGCATATGCGGCATCAGTGAGGCAGGAAGTCACGCATGGATCACAACGCACCGGACCGCTGCTCTGTGCCCACTCTGTGCCAGGAGGAGCCGTCGTCAGCCGCCTCTCCTCTGACTGTGGCGGAGCTCAGCTGGTGATTGCACTTCCTGTACACCTGCTGCAGGGTGTGATTGGTCGCTCGTCCAGCTCACTGTGTATCCCAGGAGAGGGAGGAGCACAGAGTCATCGCCAGCTGCGGACGCAGAGACGGCGTCTGTAGGGAAACACGAGCTGGGCTCGGGTCAGCAGCAGTGCAGCTTTCAAAATAAGAGCGAGGATGTTGTCCAATAGCGACTCGAGCCTGTGTGTGGGAATCTTCATAAAAATATTCAGAGCAAAGTGGAAAAATCTGTTTTCTCTGTAAAAGAAAATAAAACGTAGCAAATCTGTGACTCATCTCCTGCTGCCCACTCGAACATTCATCCAAGTCTTTGTTGATCAGAAGATCCTGGAGCAGGCAGGAAGTCTGTCCGGGCGCATACGCGTTTATTTAAAAAAAACAAAGTTTCACTAAAAACAACGTCTTAAAAAAAACAACCGAAACGTCTGCAGATGGGCCGCGGACCACAGTTTGGAAACCACTAATCATAGGTCGGTGCGAGGGTCTTTAAGCAAGGCACTGAATGAACGTGACGTCACCCAAACATCCACATTAACCGCTGCCGAGGTGCTGCTGAGCAAGGCACTGAACTCCAGAGATACAGCAGCGCTCATTAATACTCGTGAGGATGAAATCCGGTGACAGCGAGTCTCCATCATCTCCATCATCTCCACCTTCAGCTGCTCTGTGATCAGTCAAAGGTCACCCGGGGGGTCAGAGCGGAGGAGAGGACTCCACCTTCAGAGGGACGGCGGGTCGCAGCGGAGGAAGAGGAGGCCGTCTGCACAGAGGAGAGAAGACGTTACTGCTCACGGCTCACTTTTACATTAAGGCTAACATCAGAGACGGCCTTCGGCGGAGCAAACAGCTCCTGCACACGTTTCAAATTCAGTTTCAACACGTTTACATCTTCAAACCGTTTCAGGCCTAAAAATCTCCCGCCCAAAACTGGCGCCTGTGACTCTGGTTTCTCAGGTTTTATTGTTTATGCTTGACGCTGTTTTAGTTTCATGTGCTGAGAGGTGTGATGCTGAATCAAATTTGCAGAGATTCCTGCGAGTTCAGCGCCTCCGCCCTGCTGCATACCCGCCACAGGAAGCCGCCACCCTCACTCGCACGTTTTCACGCCCTGGCATTTGTGCAACACTTTACAAAAAGAGCAGCTTCCTGTTAAAAAGTCACAACTGTACATGTTGAACGATTAGCTCCACTCTTCGTCTGCTGGACGAGCGGATTGGCTCAAACACAGCTGCAATTTCACTCATGATGCAAACATGTCCTCGTGTCTCTTCCTGTCAGATTACAGGAAACCTTGAGGAAGTACACTTACGTCATCATCTTAGATCAGAAAGCTTTAAGAAAGAGACAAAAAGCTGTCGGGTGTACCTGTTGGGTCCGGCAGCAGCAGGTGCGACTGCCCCGTGTGGCGGCGGTTTACTGTTGGAGTTGTAGACTGGGTGTGGCGGAAGGTAGGGGTTGGACGGCATGGCTGGAGGGCGGGGCTTTTTTGGGACTAGAGGTTTGAGTGGAACAGAAACCTGCAGAAAGAAACAAATGAGTGTCACCTGTAACTGCTCGGCTGGCTCAAAGGAAATGTGACATCACGGAGAAGCTTGGAGGATTTTTTAAATCAAAACGGCTGATTGGTTTCCTCTTTACGAATGAATCAGCTGCAGCTTTGAAACTTACCAAGTCTGAAATGATAAAACAGGTGATTCTATCCAATCAGGAGCCTGCATGCCCAACGCTCACCTGCGTTCCTGAACGCCTCATTAATGTTGGGCATGATTCCAGCCAACCAATCACATCACACCCTCACACAGCCAGTCTGACCATCAGCTCTCAGTAATCACAGTGATTGATCCATCTCATCACCATTTCAGCTCCTAGCACTACTATATGCTCTCTATGTACTAGCAGCTAGCAGCATGCAGGTAGGGCGTACCTGTCCAGGTGTGATGGGGTCAGGGGGGAGAGGCTTGTTGGGCGGAGCTGGTCGACTCACCAGCTGCTGGAGGGTTAGCGAGGAAGAAGAGAGGAAGAAGAGTGAAGCTTCAGCAACAAAGACGAGGAAACGTGAGGAGGAAACAGAGCACAGCAGGTGGCGAGGACTCGAGGTCGTTGAGCTTTATTTTGAAATTCTCTGTTGACTGACGTGAAACCGAGAGGTCTGACTCACTAATGAGATGTTATTTCATATCAGACTGATAGCGCAGCATGCAGGCAGGAAAGACATGGGTCAGACAAACTAGGCTGTCAGGCAGATGTTTCACCTGCTGATTGGCACCAACAGTTTCCTGGAACTTCAGATTAACTTGACCACCTGCTGCATTAGGGGAGGTGTGAGGGGGTATTTCTATTTCTTATTTGTGTTTTTCGATTTAAATATTTTAGAGTTTTATGACTCGACTGGAGCGGCGGGACCTGAAAATGAAGCACCAGCAGCTGCAGTTCCTCTGACATCCAGCAGAGGCAGCAGTGAGTCAGTCCAGGGTGAATTCTGCTAATTTGTATTTAAGGATTAAAGTTTGCACTTTTAGGGGCGTGGCCTCTTTGACTGACAGGTATCTGCTAGCTTCACCTGAACTGGACCTCTGGACCGTGTTTGTGCTGCTGGCGCCTTTTTATTGACATCATCCAACCAATAACATGGCTGCTGTGAGGTCACTGTACTAACAGACCAAGAAGGCGGAGCTCCAGTTTTGCTGAGTGGGGTTCTGTTTTAACTTCAGCGCTACATCAGCAGTGACAACACGTTCCAACAGACGACACACACACACACACACACACACACGTACTGCAGACAAACGGGACGGACAGTAACACTACACACTACAGGTAGCGTACCTGGTTGGAGGGGGCGGGGGGGTCAGGGGGCAGAGGCTTGGTGGGGGGGGCCGGTCGCTGTTTGACCAACTGAAGCAGCAGAAATATAAAGTCAGAAGAACATCGAGTCAGTGTTTGGAGGTGGAGACGAGGCCGAGCTGAGTCAGCGAGGAAGAGTTCAACATTTTAGGGAATCCTCAAAATTCCTCGTTAAGGCTGCTCTGCAGGTGAGCATCCACCTGAGCTGACGAAGTCGGCTTCTGTACTTCAGCTATGAAAATTAATAACGTGCTCCTAATTATGTGGCATTTGTGGCGGCTCACACCCAAAACACTTTCGTGCTAGCAAACAAACACTGAAGTCGTTCGCAGTCCTGGAGAGTTATTGATCGACTCCTCAGAAAACAACACGCCGTGTTTGGCTGCACTTCTGCTGGGAAGCTTTCGCTGCTGCAGGAAAGGAGGGAGAAGCAGCAGCAGATTGCAGCGCGTTTGGTTTGTCCAGGATCCACTTCAGCTGAACACCTCATCGAGCCAACACATCTACCTGTGCAGGTGTGTGAGGGCCTGAAACCGGGCATGAAGAGCGCCTTCTCAAGCCTTTGCTGTTTGGAAATGCAGCTGACCGCCATCCTCCGGCTGCTCAATTAGTGTCATGTTTAAGGAAAAGTAGACGAGTCCACACGCACCAGCACGCCTCACTCTCCTCACGTAGCCGGTGCTTCCTGTCGCTGCTGCTCGTTGTGTTCACTGATGCCGTCTTTGGTTTATTTTCCCTGCTGACCGTCTCTTACAGAGTCCCGCCCAGAGCGACACGTTAGACGACCTCAGCTGATTTTATTTCTGAGGTCTCGGGGACGCAGAGAATCTGAGGATCTTTTAAAATGCTGAACTTTTCCTGCTTTTCCACTGAACACTTAAATCTGCACGAATGATTCGCTACGACTAAGACGACACGACTCACACACATCATGCATCACGACGACACGCAGACACACTCAGGACACCTGAACACGCACACACCTAGAGGGGAGCGGTTACCTGCGGTGGAGGTTTTAGAGCAGGGTCTGGGGGGAGTGGCTTAGTGGGAGGAGCAGGTCTGTCATGAACCTGATTGGAGAGGAAACAGGAAGCAGAAGCAGAGTGACAGCTGACAGACTCAGAGGTCAGAGGCCAAACGGGCAGGTGTGTTAATGTCAGACAGAAGAGGAAAAGGTGCTGGAGCGTGCCACTTCCTCTGAGCCGTCGGCGACGTTTCACTTCATGTTTCTGCGAAGCCTCGCTCGCTTCTGCTCGAGTCTCAGTATTAATTTTACTCACTGCAGACAGGAAGTTTACTCAGAACGGAGCAGGGCGAAGGAAGCGGCGCCACAGCGCACACAGTCATATATGCTCAAAGTAACACCGTCTGTGATGTCATTCGATACAAGAAGAGAAATATGGAAATATATTTTGGGAGCTTACAAGAAACCTTTTCAAGAGATTAAGGGCGATGCCTTTGAAAGAGTCTAATATTTAGCAGGATGAGGTTTAGAAGAACTGGGTGCGTTTTAAAGGAAACGTAGGAGGTGTTCGTGGATTAAAATAAAGAAAAACCCCAAACCACGAGTGGTAGACCTCACTCACAGAAAATCAACAAAACCTCCACAGTTCGCTTCAAATCTTTACTATTAAAAAGACCGATTTCAAAAATACAAAATTCGCTCTCCACACACACATCTTAATTCCCTTAATGCTCGCTCAGGCGGTTTGCCATGGCGTGCTGCACCTCTCCAGCTGCAAACAGTCAGTGTCGGCGTGTCTGTGCGGTTACTCTGGTTACCTCTTTTTGGGGCGGGGTCAGCGGGATGTCCGTCTGAGGGTTCAGGTGGTATCTGAGAGGTCGGACCTGCTCTCCGTTCCTGCCGTCCACTCGCTCCATCGCCGGAGTCCTGGACGAGAAGGTGAGTAAATCAAAGAGACACGGGCAGCTCAGGTGTGGACTCGTCCTCAGAATCTCTGTGATGCTCTTATTTTATTACAGTTTGTATGTTTTAGAACAGCTGATCTAAAGTCACCGCACCTACAGGCCACAAACACAACACCAGCCGCACCAGTTCAAGCTGCTGCAGGTTTGTGGAGGGTGGACACGAGGAGCTCGGGGTTTTTTACATGTGTTTAATCACCTGAGCCGCTCTACAGGCTGGACACTACACCATCACTCTGCTTTGTGTTTGATTCCTGGCTGTGAAAATCAAAGCTCTGTGTTTACACAGGCTTTCCCATATATGAGAAGTTTCATTTAAAAAGTCTGTTTACTGAGCAGCTCCAGCTGTGCAGCATCATAGACAACCAGACGTTTCATTGGGTGTTTGTTTTAATGAAGGTGATTTTGGCCAAATTTAACAGCACAACGTTCGTTTTTTAGATCTATAAATCATCACTAGAACAAACATTACGAGGCCCTGCTGCTCAGTTTGCTGACTGGAAAAACAGATTTTTGAGACATTTTTCACGTCAGTGCTGAGGAAAAGAAACAGCTGATTGTGAGGAGTCAGGTGGGAAGGATCCAGGTAAGACTTAAAGCTGCGCCAGGAAAGCGCGTCCTGAGACGTGCTTGAAGGAGCCTCAAACTCTGACTTTGTTTAGTTTCTGCAGGAGGAGACGTGGACCCGCACAGCTTTAAGCCCTGACCTGGTTCTGCTCCACAGGTGAGAGCAGACAGTCAGTGAGGTGAAGGAAGCGGGCGAGCATGTCAACGACAGCAGAGACACTTTATCAGCATCCATCGGTCCAGCGCTTCATCACCTCTCTGACTCTAACGGGACAGAGCACAGAGCAGGACCCTGCAGGTCCAGCAGTACCTGGAGACGTGAGTGGGCGTTACCTCCAAACCCCACATCTCACAGTCAGCCACACTGCATCGTGGGTAAGAAAGAGCACATCAGAACCAGGCTGGAGGTGGAGAGAGGCGGTACAACTGAGATGAAGCTAACTGTTTCACATGAGGAAGACTGCACTGGTTTAACTGATCTTCATCAGTAACACACACACACACACACGCACGCACGCACGCACACACGCACGCACACGCACACACGCACGCACGCACGCACGCACACACACACACGCACGCACGCACGCACGCACACACACACACAGGGTTACCGGTTGTGCTGTCGAGCTTTATGAAATGGGCTGTTCGGTCCCAGGCAGAAGAGACGCTGACGGAAACCAGGGAACCGAAGAGCGAGGAAGAGGAGGACCACCGGCAGGATGAAGAGGAAGATGACAAGCAGGGCGACTCGAACGGGATCCGATTCTGAACGCAAAAACACGAAGGATTAACGGGCGCTGCGGAGAAGACGAGGATCGTCTCATTTTTGGATGGTTTCTCAGAGCGAAGCACCTCGAGGCGCTCGGGCCGGGCCGCTGTCCACGCTGCCGCCGTGACCCGAGTACCTGCAGTCGGGCGGAGCCCAGCCCACCTCGCAGTGACAGTTCCTGTTGCTGTTACACACCTGCAACACAAACACACAAAACAGACTCACACTGTCACCAAGAACAGCAGGGACCCGGTTGTAGTTACAGTCTGTGGTAGCAGGCGGAGGTCTAACTGCTGCTTCTGCCTCCACCGCCTCAGCTGGAGGTGTGCAAGGAAACAGAGCTCATCGAAGGACACTACGGTCTCATCTGGATCCAAGTTTCTGGACCTTGTTGGTGGAGTCGGTGGAGTTTTTCATGTGATGGGGGGTGTTCACCACTAGGATGGTGGCGAGGTGGAAATGTTGTAGGTGGCTGAGTTTATGCTAACAATGGGACTCCTTCTTTTATGGGACTTTGGAGGTAAATACCATATTATCCATCGTTGATCAGCACACGTCTGCTGCCACGGACATCGCTGTCACGAGACACTCTCACAAACATAAATCAGTTTAGTAACGCAGCGTGCTTATGTGAAAGTAACAGTAATCTAATTACTTTTTTGCAATAGTAATCCCTTAGTTTACGTGTTACTTGAAAAAAATAATTTGATTACGCGTTACTGCCCATCGCTGCTCCTGACCGTCTCTGGCGGTGGCGTCTCCCTGTTCTTGTCTGTACGGCCGACGCATCGACTCAGAATTATAAGATTGTGTTTAGAATTACAGAGTTTCTGAGGTTGTTGTTCTTTTGCCTCAAAACTGTAAATACAAAAAAGTTGCACAAACTAGTTTCCCACCACAGGAAATTTATTTTGAGTGTCTTCATAGTTTTATTTTTGAAATACACCAATTTTTATACACTGCAGGAAAAATGAAAATAAATATTATAATGCAAATTTGCAAAAAAAACAGCAAATGCATCAAAATAAACTATTTCCAGCAGTGCAATATGAGTCCTCAGCATCCCAGAAACGACACAGGAAGTCATGAAGTCAAACATAACTTTTAAAAACACCAGTATAGGCTCATGAGATCCTGGTGGTAAAAAACTACATTTCCACAAAATGACGTCACTTCCGGTTTCGGGCAGGTCATGGCGGACATGCGATAGTTCGCGCTGATGGATGTAGGAAGTGTTACAAACAGCTGATCAGATCACAAAGCCTGTTTCTGGAATATTATGTTTTTGTTGCTGCAAGTGCTTTTATGCAGTTTTTGCAAAGCTACATGTGGAAGGAAACCGTGACCGAGGACAAGCTGATGGCATAAGATGTAAGTACAACTCCTCCGGTTTCATATGCAAAAAAATTTATTGCGCTAGCTTACAGGGTTGCAGAGCTACTGGGATTTAAAAATAGTTACGCAAACTGGAGCGTGCTGCTCCGACCGGCTTTAAAGGGTTAATGTGAAGGATCCTCCCAAAGTGCAAGGCAGTACGTCTTTCTCATGACCAGCAGGGGGCGACTCCTCAGCACATAAATCATGACCTCAGTAAACTGATGAGTTTATTTGGTCTCATGTGAAATTATGGTGGAAACCTCTGTCTTTGTGCCAACGTATACCTCACACATTTTTAAACGTGACTCACCCCGTGGCCGTTGCATTTCCTGCGACACTCGTCCACACCGAACACTGACACATCCTGACACTTCTGGTTCAAACAGGCCTGAAACAGCAACAAAATCACACTTCTACAAAAGTTTGTTTCAAGAAATTCTCACAAAAATCTTACAAAACTCGGAATATTTGGAACTTCAGTGGAACATTCGGTTTTATCTATCTAAGGAGCTTGGAGAGAAAAGCCACTGGACTTCTTTAAGTTTCTTTGAAACTTTGTTTTTCTTTCCCAGCTGCTTCGATAACCATGACCTGGAAGACTGCGAACCTACACAGACGCTTTGCTTTTAATCCTTTTTTGTTGTTGCATAATTAAAATTACTGCAACTAAAGAGAATTAATTCAAATACAAACTGTCCCCCAGCCTGTAGGAGGCGCTGTCTGACCTTGCCGCGGCCGCATGCGGTGCCGTGGGCCACGGTGGCGGGGTCGGACACGTCGTCACCCAGGTGGAAGAAGGTGCCTCTGCAGACCAGGTCGCTGTTGTTGAAGTGGACCCTGGTGGTGAGGATCTCTGCGTTGGTGCCCAGCAGGGGGCGGTCCCTCCCACCCTGACACTGGATCCTGCCGCAGTGAACGTCCCTGCATCGGCAAGCAAACGTGACAGGAAGTGAAGTGCGGGAAAAGCTGGAATTTTGGTTCCCATAAGCATAGCAAACGTCCAATTTTTGGTCTCCAAAAGAAGATATGAACACACACACACACACACACACACACACACACACACACACACACACGGGCATGATGGGATTTGTAGGCCTGCAGTACAGTAACGCAGCAGTGACCGTGACAGTGCCCCTGTGGACTCACGAGTTCCTGCAGGGGATGTAGGAGCCGTTGGTCAGCTGACCACAGTTTCCATATTTGTTTCCCTTTTTGTTCACAGACGAGAAACAGACGGTGGGAGCGCTGGTGGCATCTGAAGACAGAAATAAAAAGCAGTCACAAATGCACGTTTTAAACTGGTTTAAACCAAAAGAGCCAAAGTTTAGTCAGAGTACAACAGAAACCAGGCTTCAAACAGGAGCTGGCTCAGTGCAAACTGGTTTAAGCTTTGTTGGCTTCAGTGTTGTTCACTGTGCGGGTCAAACTCACTCCAGGTCGCTGGTACGTGAGGTGCAATCAGATTTAGGCTAAAATAAGCTGTGACAAATTGTGATTGATAGGAGATTTAGACTCGGTTTAAATCTATCTGCTCATTCTCAGCTGTGTCGTCCTCACACAGCTTTAAGTCCTCATTTGTGGCTCACAGTGATCATTTCCTCCATGTTTAATATAAACATCCAGCACAGGACAGGAAATGAGGGACAGGTACAGACTGGAGTCTTACTGGGTCCCCACAGCGTCTGGCACTGGCTGTGCATGCTGGCGCAGACTCCTCCATAGCAGTAGGAGGCGCCCTCCTCACAGGGTTCCCCGTTCTGCAGAAATACATTGGGGGGGCAGTAGGGGGAGGAGCCTGTGCAGTACTCAGGGAGGTCACATTCCCCGAGAGGCTCACGACACACCGAACCCGCCGCTCGCAGCTGATGGAGGAGGAAGAGGAGGAGTTAGATGAAAATACTGCAGGAAACATTGTTTTTATATTTGTGGGCATCGACGTCAGCCTGACCTTACAGTCCTGGCAGCAGATACCATCAGATGAGCACTGAGCTCCAGGAACCAGCTTACAGGTGGAGGCGTTACAGCAGGGGTCCTCACACTCCTGACCAATCAGAGCACAGCAGCACATCATCAAGAAGGAGAACAAACCAAAGTAACGTGTGTGACCTTCATCACTGCTAGGAGTGACGAAGAGTAACTGTGACTGAAACTGAAGCAAACGTGCTGCAGAAGCAGGTGAACAGGCGAGTACCTCCAGCAGGCCGCAGTCACACTCCTCTCCTTTCTCCACGTAGAG
This sequence comes from Aulonocara sp. 'chitande type north' Nkhata Bay, assembly GCF_057382095.1. Taxonomy (NCBI): domain Eukaryota; kingdom Metazoa; phylum Chordata; class Actinopteri; order Cichliformes; family Cichlidae; genus Aulonocara; species Aulonocara sp. 'chitande type north' Nkhata Bay. The sequence continues at coordinate 40,377,566 of NC_141354.1, read as the reverse complement.
GTTTCCACAGCGAGGTCCTCCCAGCAGGTGCTCCGGCTGTGGCACGTTGAACAGACACATACCGCCGCCGTGCAGCAGGCTGACGGACAGATCTGCAGCGCTGCAGCTGCTGAATAGCTGACCCGGCATGAACCTGAGGTCAGAGGTCACAGGACACTGGTATTACACGGCTAAAAACGAACCAGGAAAGCCTCAGGACTGAAAAATGACACCGAAACTGAACCTGCGGCTCCTCTAATGGCCACTTGAGGCTCCAGCAGAGAGCCAGTAAACAACAGACACATTAAGGCTGCGTCACACGCAAACGGCGTTTTCGATCACTGATAACTGAGATTCTTTAAAACTCCTGCCACGGTGCAGATTTTCAAAAACTCAGTTTTTGCGTTTACGTGTGGACGAGGAAAACTGAGAGTTAGTCACGCAACGTCAAAGCTGTGCGCCTTGTTTGATGTGGCGCTCTGCGCCACATTGTTGTTTACATCAGATTATTTCTACAATGGCGGATAGAGACAAAATACGATGGCTGTTAATCCGACTATCTGCAGTTTTGTCGTGCTTACATTTACACACACAAAGAAACAAAAACGGAAAATCTGTGTTTTCAAAAATACCCGTGTTCATGTGGACGTAGCCTAGGAAGTCCAACTTTACAGCATATTTACAGCCTGATGCAAAAACCAAACGCTTTGGTCTCTGTGGATAATTTCATTTAGGCTTTATCGGGTTTTTTAAACGACAGACTGAGCTGATCGAACAGGAAACACGATCCAGCACCGGAGCTAAGGTCACGGTTCACCTTTGTTTTCAGCCTGAAGTGCGAACTCTGACCTGACGGGTCCGAGGGCGTAATAAGAGGTACTTATTGAAAATGAATAGAAAATTCAATAACCTTATTTAACTTTATTTGACCGGGCGAGACATTAAGAGCACATTCTTTGGGAAAAGGGGGAACGACTAAAAGCAGCTGTGCTCCTGCTGAGACGAGACCTTTAAGACTTCAGAGATGTAAAGCAGTTAAAGCACAGAGTAAAGAGAGAAGCAGGACTCGAGCGATGAGTCTCAGCAGGGTTGGGGGTTCTGGTCTGATGCTGACCCGGGTTAAACAGTCTGGCACTGACCCGGTTGAGGGCTCCATGATGCAGCCCCCGAGCCGCGGCTCGTTCTGGCAGGAGCAGTGGCGCTCCGCGGTGTCGTGGCTCATCCCGAGGTTGTGACCCAGCTCGTGAGCAACAGTTGAAGCCACGCCCAGAACACTGACCAGGTGATCCTGACAGGAAGAGAGAAATCGCTTCGTTTTTATGGAGCCAAGTATTTTGTCAGTAAAGTGTAAAAAGATCAAAATGTTTTACACTAAAATCTTGTTTGGCTAAAAATGTAAACGAATCACTAAATCACAGTGACACAGGAAGTAAACGGAGCTCGACGCGAAGGCCGACTCACCACGTTGACGCCGCCCGACCTGTCTCTGGAGCACATGGATGACTGAGACGCCATCCCCACTGTGGTGCCGTCAAAGGACCCGCCCCTGTGAAGAAGAAACGAACACGTGACGACCCGAACCAGGAGCGATGCGAGACTTTTATTTTGGTAAGTGCTCCTACATGACGAGCTGGGCGTTGTCATGGCGAAGGCGTGGCAGCAGGTCTCTGGTCCTCCACTCCAGGAAGTTGCTTAGGGTGTCGGTCGGGCTCTTCTCCACACGGATCTTGTCGCGGTCGCTCCAGATCTCCAAACCCGTGAGCGCCACGCGGACGTTCAGGGGACGGTAGAACTGAAACAGGAAGAAGAGGCGGTTCAGGTGCGCTGCTGCTGCTGCAGTGTTACAGAGGCCGGCTGTGACAGGAAGTCAGAGATCTCACCCAGTCCACCTGGTTGGCCACGTCCAGCATGCGGTAGATGATGGTGTTATTGTTCTTCTGGTAATTCAGAAACTGTGGAGCAGACTGCAGCTTTAGTCACATCAGGATGGAACAACCAACATGTTAAACTGCAAATCAAATCAGCAAACGACAAAGAATCAGTCGGCACATTTCAGGGTGAAACAAACTGCTGCCATCTTGTGTCGAGAACGCGCTACTGCAGGTTAAAAACCCCAAACAGCTGAAACTCTTTAAAAGACATTTGTTTGGCTCGCTGCAGCACGCCCCTCCTCTCTGCTCCAAACGCCAGGCCATGTTAATTGTCAAATCACATGACCTTTGCAGGTCAGAGGTCACCGCTCTGCTGCATTGAGCCGGGTCCCATCAGACAAACCTGTGAAATCCTGCTTTGAAGAGGTAACTAAGGCTACGTTCACACTGCAGGCGAAAGCGCATCAAATCCGACCTGGGTCACTGTCATGTGGTGCTGAATCCGATACATATCTGATGTTGTAGAAAGCGACTGCTGTTTGATGGTCATGTCGCATTAAATCCGTCTTTTACGTCACTGACACAAGACAGACGCCGATTATCAGCACCGGAGACAAACGAGAAAGCATGGCGGCCATTGTTAAAGCACGGGCCCTTTTTTCTCAGTGTCCTTCTTTCTCTAATTAATTTGTCAAAATTCTGTCGGTTACGACTCTGCAGAAATTGATAGACTGCTGCAACAACACCTGCTAGCTCTGTAGCCGCCATTTTTCCTTCCGCAAACAGAGCGCGTCATGTGTGACGGCTTCTTTTGCGCATGCGGGCCGCTTTGAGGGTTCACACTGGAGCGCGTTTGCGGTCACATTTTATTTGCAGTGTGAACAACCAGACAAAAAAATCAGAAGGAGCTTTAAGACCTGCAGTGTGAACGTAGCCTAAGAGACACACCAACAATACACACACACACACACGCACACACACGCACACGCACGCACGCACGCACGCACACACGCACACACACGCACACACACACACACACACACGCACACACACACACACACACACGCACACACACACACGCACACACACACGCACACACACACTGACCTCCTGGTGATCGGCCACCAGCACCAGTTCGATGTATTTGGTCTCAGACAGGATGTCTCTCTTCGTCTGCAGACAGAACACACACAGAGGTCAGGTCAGAGGTCAGGTCAGAGGTCAAATGGGAGTAAAAGTTTGACGTATTTGTAGTTTATCAAACTTCTGCAGTTTAACGACCCCGTCAACAGCTGCCGCACGAGGGCTGACCTACAGTTTGAAGCCTCCAGACTCGCTCACCTTAAAGAGAGTCGCCTTCTCTGTGAGGTGAGTTTTACTCACATAAAACAGGAACTGCTGATCTGACTTTAACACGTCATCTAACATCTTAAAACTCTTTAAAATTCCTGCTTTATTGAACAAAGTCTGGGGAGAGGAACGGCTTCACTTCCTGTTTGACTGCAGGTGAAATACTGGAACACTTAAACACGCGGATTGTTTCAGGTGTGTGAGATCTGTGAGCACAGCACTGCATCACTTCACCCTCCATGTCCGTGGGGGCGTGGCTCCTGTCACTGACTGTGGGCCAGAGCCTCTCCAGATCTGACCTCCTGGGGGCCCTAAGCCTTACCTTTGCAAACACCTGTAACACATTCCTTGTAAGCACTTCCTGACTGTGCAGACTATAACTCAGCTCTCTATAAAAACATGGCGGCCTGTCTCACCCTGTGTGTGTGTGTGGAGCTGTGGATGGGGGGGACGGCGGTGTGCGACACTCCACAGCCTCCTGCAGCGTCATCCTCCAGGGGGGTGGTGGAGAACAGCAGGTGGACTCCTCCTTCATCATCCTCACCTCCTCCTCCACTCTCCCCTCCTGCACCCTCCTCCTCCTCTTCCTCCCTCGCCTGGTGGTGGTGATGGTGGTGCTCCTCCTGTGGCTGCAGCTCAAAGCTCAGGGTGGCGTTCAGGGCGACGATGCCACTGCAGGAGGAAGCAGCTGATTAACAGGGGTCCTATTCATATTTCTAAGCACACACACAGGAGTGTTTACCTTTGACCTCAGAGCTCCACTGTAAATATTTCTATCACATAACAATAAAAAAACAGAATAAAACTGGTTTTTATTGATTTGTTATCATGATGCTGACGACACAGGAAGTAGGATGGGCGTGCAGTTATGAAATCATATCGAGGGAAATGATGACTCCGGTTTTTTTGTGCAGTTAGAAAATAAATTTGCGATTCATTTCAAAAACCAGACTCGGTTCTTTTCACGGCGACCTACAGGCTGCAGGAAACCACCACAGAGCTCGCTGAGCTGCACAGAAAATCTTTGTTTTTACGTTCTCAGTAATCCAACCTGATGAATAAAGGTTAATACAGCTTGTGTATAATCTGAGCTCAGCGATTACTCTCGGGGCCGGACCCTCCCTCTTCACGTGCTGATAAATAAACCTGATAATCGTCCTGCAGCTCGAACGTTTTCTGTGTCAGGTCAGAGGCCGTTGATCCGGATCAGTTCGGCCGGCTCTGGAACGCTGACGCTTCACTCGGGTTTTCTGCCAAGAACACTGCCTTAAACACAAAGACCTGAAACATCGAGTCCTGGACTGAGCGGATTGGAGGTTTTTAGGTTTAAGGAGCTTTCTGACATGTTTTTGGTTTTTGACGTGACGCAGCAGTGAATCCCACCGACTGAACGTGAACATCTGTCAGTCTAAACACAGACAGCTGTCAGCGATAAATATTCATATTTCAGAGAGCAGCTGCCTGCCTGACACTCAGCTTCGACCCGTCAGCAGAAATCTGCAGCTTCTGTTTTTGCAGAACAGGATGAGCGTTTGGAAACCAGCGCTGTCTAAACACGACGACTTCCTCCTGAACCGTGCGTCTCCGTTTGTCAGGCTTCACGTCCGTTCGAGCGTTTAAGCACAGAAACTCTTTTCTTCTTCCTTCCTCTCTCACACTGAAATTACTGTATTTTTATAGTGTCTGTATTTAATACGTACAGGAACCTCTAACAGCTGTCTCCACCTTAAACTCAGAACAGGTGACCCTGAACTCTCCTGCAGGCGTCCCAGGATGCAGTGGGGCGTTCTCCTCCACTCTCTGTGGCATGTAAAGGTTTATCTTCTCTCAGCTTTAGTTTGTTGTGTCTTGCTCTTAGTTTTTCAGAGGAAAGGAGGATTCAGGGTCACCTGATCGAGCCCAAAGAGGAAAGTTTCAAAGCTAAAGTTGAAAGCAGAGGATGTCTGTGTCCTGAAACCAAGCCGAGGATTCACAGAAGAAGGGCCGAACGCTCGACTTTTAGAAACTCTGAACCACAAATAAGCCTCCAGCTGAGAGCGAGACGCGCTGTGATGGGCCTGAAAGGTTGTCCTTCCTGTTGGGGGCGGGTACTGACCGGAGTCCCGAGCAGGTGCTCAGAGCCACTCTGGACTGGGGGAATCCTCTGACGCTGCCGTGGTAATAACAGTGAGTCTGCAGGCGACATAAACACAACAGCATCTGTCACAGCTGGACGACTCCACGGGGAAGGTCTGACGGCTGCGGTGCGTTCGCTGACTCACCACAGGGTTGGCCATTACAGACACTCCGGTACCGTTGGGGAGGTAGTAGAAGACGTTTGGCGGTTTGGGCAGCAGGTCGCTAAAGAGACACGACAAAGATCAAAGTGTGTGAGAGACGGCGAGAATCAAACAGCAGCATTAACAGAATCACATTCAAACGAGTGATGTGACGCGCCCTCACGTTACGGCCTCTCAAACAACCTGCGATGTTCGCTGCCAGGCTGGTGTCAGAGCACGGCTTCCCAAAACAGTTAAATATTACAACACCAAAGGACAGCTGATAGTTGGGAGGGACTCAGAATAAAGTCTCTGACTATCCCCCACATATCAGCTGTAAACTAATGTCAACAGGAAGTGATTGAGTCAGAAACGGCGAGTGTACGCGACGACGACGACTGAGAAAGAATTCAGAATCAAACAGCAGCGATAAAATTAAAAATGTCTCCTCAATCCGACACGATCCGCAGTGACGGCTGCGACATCTTTATTTATATCAGCTCAGATTAACGTCACAGGAGGTTCGGTACATGTGGTGTTTAATGTCACGCCGCTCAGACTCACTGGTTCTTCTCCAGCTCCAGCAGGAAGAGTCTTCCTCCCACCTCCAGCCCACACTGCAGCCTGTCAGGGTGGCCATCCTGGGAACACAGGAAGAACAGTTCCTTCATTTACTGAGCCGATTAAACTCTGGAGGCAGGAAAGAAAAGAACAGGATGGAGCGCGTCCAAACGGCACAAATACCCGAGGCTAACGAGACGGATTTGCACATTCAAATTACTGCTGAGGGCACCTGTGGAGGTAAACAACAGGGGCATAAATGATTGGCTAAGATAACAGAAACTAACAGAGCTGTGGAGGGGCGGAGCTTCCTCATTGCTCTATATCCAGTCACCTGCAGCTCTAACAGCTGTCTGAACTTTTCCAGGTACCACAGAGGGCCTATGTGTGCCTGAACCAATCATCATCTGGATTTTTATTATTAAACGCACTTACTGCTCAACTTCATCATCATCATCATTTCATACCCTGAATTAAAAGCACCAACTCTCATAATTCAGCGAGCCCACTCCCACTCTCATTGTTCCGCTTCCACCATTTTTACTTCATTCCGGTGACTTCCTTTCTTCTGCTCCTTTAGGATGTGGCGGTGCAGAGTACATCCGCCATCTAATCAATACACCTTCCTGTCTTAATGGAGCTTCTCTCTGAAGTGCAGGCACTTCCTGTCCAGCGGCTTTCTCCTCTCAGCTCTGGAGGAAGTGTAGGAGTGTGTGTTACTGGGTGTAGCAGCACTGTTCCTGTGAAACCCCCGTCATGGGGAGCAGCCACGTGGCCGTTCCTGTGGCTGATGACGCCCTGCTTTTCCTCATAAACCTTCGCTGCGCACCGAGGCTCAGCGACTGAATCGGGCCCCGCTGTGTCGGAGCTAGAGCTGGACGTCCTGTTAGAGCCACCTGACACATGCTTTGAAATCCCCTCCATCCACATGTTTCTGACATCAGCCAGATGTTGTGCACTGGGCTTCTACACTTTTCCCACTGCAATGCAAAACGGGATTTAAGTTTCCTTTGTTAAAACATCGTCCCGGCAGTGCTGGCCGGGACGATGTTCATGGTGTATCCCAAGTTTACCAGAGCTCTTTCTTGTGTCATATCAGCGGTCCCCAACCCCCGGGCCCCGGACCGGTCCGTGAGTCGTTGGGTACCGGGCCACGAGAGCTGAGGCTCGGGTGTGAAATTTATGGTTTTCAGGGTTTTTATCGTTAACTGTTTCCCTGGGTCTTTTCCCGCGTTGTAGTTGCGTGTCTTATTTTGAAAGGGATATTTACACGTTACCATAGCGACCTGAGAGCATTAAGGGGCAGAGAGGAGGATGTCACTCTCATTGTTGTCGTGGCATTTCAGGAGGACGCTGCTAATAAAGTTACACACTTACACAGTGAATTCCCGTTCATTATTATATTTACCACCGTTTTTGTCTCGGTCGTGTCATTTTACTTTGTGTTTATTTATCCGCGACATCTTAAAGGCCGGTCCGTGAAAATATTGTCTGACATTAAACCGTCCGTGGGGCAACAAAGGGTGGGGACCGCTGATCTATATCATACTCAATACAGAACATGTCCTGTTCGAAAACAAATCAAACAAATCAGTAAACCACAGAACTTTTTGCTGTCTTTAAACTAAATGAACATCTGGATGGTTGTGTTCGCGTTTCCTCAGCACGACTGTGAAGCTCTTCTTTGAATTTCCACATGGACTCCTCCGTTCTCTCTCTCCAGGTAGAATCACCGGCTAGCCCAGAGTAACGCCTGATCTTTGCCTCACCTGGTTCCCCATCACTGTGTGTGGGCGGGGCTGCCTGTAGCCCCACCCACAGCAAGTCCAATGCAGAGGCGGCAGCAGAAGTGTTTGTTTAAAGCTGCAGACACAGCTCTGCTCTCTTTCCTGTCCCAGGTGCATTTACGGTTCCTGAACGCAGCACGGAGCCGCTCCAGGCCGCTGCCGCGCTGCGATCGTGGAAATGTGCAGTTCTTAATATAATCTGGGGTTATGTTGATTTCTGGATCATATCACGTCACACTGGGGGAACTGTGGGACCTTCACACAGCTCTGGTCTCACAGCACACAGTCAAACTTTGAACATCTTTAATTTTGTTACACTTACAGTTTACAAGAAAAAAAAAAGCAGCTTTACAACTCACAGCTGACTCATGAATAGTCAGCGTGAGCATCTCTGCTCTCCTCCCACTCGATGATTAATAACCTTCAGTTTCGTTTTTCTGGAAAGCTGGACTAACATGTGACCTGGACCGCCCTCGCTCCGTTCGGATCTTTCGTTTTAGTGGTGATACTAAACAACAACACGTATTCCTCACATCATGGGCTGCAGTCCTGCAGGGTTTGAAGGGGAGATTTTGGGTGAAGTTCTCCTTTAAAAGTGAACAGAATTCCCCTCTGAGGCGTGCTTGTTTCCCCACCCTCTCTGAACTTTGTACTGTGGTGGGGTCAGATTATTGTGCAGCAGGATGTGTGTGTGTGTGTGTGTGTGTGTGTGTGTGTGTGTGTGTGTTGGCTGAGTCATGATCGTTGCAGCTGGGAGGGTCCGACTCTGAGAGGCAGCGCAGAGGAAACTGAATCAGCGACATACTAAACTCTGCGAGCTGGAAACATGCAGCTGTTCAGACCTCTGATTGGTTCCTCCAGACGAGCATGACAGCGCCCCCTTTAGGTTCATTTCTAGAGCACGCAGCTGATGTACAAAGATTTTCTTTCACCGCTAAAAGAAACAGGCGTGACTCGAGTTGCTCTCGTGTGCATTTTTTTTTTTCCCCAAACGGTCCAAATAATTCCCTGAAAGCAGACGAAGCAGCTGGAACAGATGTTACTGTTCATGTTACTAAAAATGGCGAGCGTGTTATTGTAGCTCTTAATCTGAAGAACAAGAATTATTAAAGCAACAAATGCATTATAGATGTAAGATGGTTCATAGACTGACGTCAGTATTTAGAACTGCAGAGACAAACTCTGGGCGGAGAACGGCGTCGTCGTCGCTGCTGGGTCGTTTTTGAGTCGGCTTAATTCATCGCTAATCAAATCAGAGTGAAACACAAAACGTAATTAGCTCCACTGCAGGAACTCTGCTTTTTAAGCCAAATCAGAAGCTCCACAGTGCTGTGGTTCAGGAGCTCCACCCGGCTGGAAAATCCTGATTTTGATCTGAAATAAACGACTTTCTTATTGGCGAATCGTTTAATAATCATAGATTTAGGAACTATGATTAAGTACTGCAAACAGTAAAACTGGACACTTCATTATTATCAGGAAGTCCTAAAAACTCCCAGAAAAGCCTTCAGCTGATCCAAAATGCTGCAGCAAGAGTCCTGACAGGGACTAGAAAGAGAGCAGATTTCTCCTGTTTTGGCTTCCTGTTAAATCCAGAATTCAAAATCCTGCTCCTCACATACAAGGTCTTAAATAATCAGGCCCCATCTTATCTTAATGACCTTGTAGTACCATATCACCCTATTAGAGCACTTCGCTCTCGCTCTGCAGGCCTACTTGTTGTTCCTAGAGTATTTAAAAGTAGAATGGGAGGCAGAGCCTTCAGTTTTCAGGCCCCTCTTCTGTGGAACCAGCTTCCAGTTTGGATTCAGGAGACAGACACTATCTCTACTTTCAAGATTAGGCTTCAAACTTTCCTTTTTGCTAAAGCATATAGTTAGGGCTGGACCAGGTGACCCTGAATCCTCCCTTAGTTATGCTGCAATAGATGTAGGCTGCCGGGGATTCCCATGATGCACTGGGTGTTTCTTCTTCACTCACTATGTATTAACAGACCTCTCTGCATTGAATCATATCTGTTATTAACCTCTGTCTCTCTTCCACAGCATGTCTTTATCCTGTCTTCCTTCTCTCACCCCAACCAATCACAGCAGATGGCCCCGCCCCTCCCTGAGCCTGGTTCTGCCGGAGGTTTCTTCCTGTTAAAAGGGAGTTTTTCCTTCCCACTGTCGCCAAAGTGCTGCTCATAGGGGATCATATGATTGTTGGGTTTTTCTCTGTATGTATTATTGTAGGGTCGACCTTACAATATAAAGCGCCTTGAGGCCACTGCTGTTGTGATTTGGCACTATATGAATAAAATTGAATGGAATTTCTGTGATTTTGGTCCTGGATGTGTCTCCTTGTCTCACTTGGTTCCCTTTGTGTCCTGCAGTCTCTCTGCATTTGTGAGTTGAAGCTATCGTGCTTCCACTTCCTTCTCTCGTGTTTGAACTCCCATCAGCCTGCACAGCTGAGGTTCACAAGGTCGTCCCCTGCAGGTCATCGACCTCGGCTCGCTTCTCCTCTGCCAGGTCGTTGGGCGTCGCTGAGACGCTAAGACCTTTGTGATTGGTTTTGCTAAATTTGCTCTGGGTTTTTTTTGCCCCCTCGATGCTAATTGGATTCTCCCGTGCTTAGATTCACCATCGCCTGTCGGCTCAGCCGCTCACCTTCAGCTCATTCAGCACTTTGAGCCACGCTCAGTCTGCCCTCACCATCACTCCTCCATCAGCTCGACTCACTCCGAGATTTCAGCCAGAAACAAGTGCGAGTCACACAAAGGAACATAACAGTCAGAGATCACGGAGTTCTTCATATAACAGCAGTGCAATTCACTGAAAATATGGAAACATTAATGAATGGACTGGACCCCGTCGGACACTCCGGTGGGACAGCTCTGGTCCTCTTGCTTAAGAAACCTGACGTCTTGCTATCTGCAGACATAAGCGAGAGGCAGTCACCTGAATATATGCTATATGTAGCCTCATTTCCACACAGTGCAATGATGATGTTCCTACAGACTAACTTACAGGGCATTTAAGGGGAGGCCTGCAAACTCCTGAAACGCGGCCCGGTGACACGTACAGCTGTGCCCGCCCTCTCAGCCTGCTGATAATCAGCCCTCCTCGTGTGTCTGAGCACATACATGTGTTTTAATACTTCAGGAAAAGTTCATTGCATCACTTTTTTCTTTCACTGTTGTGATTGTTTCTAAGGTTTTTATTGAAAGTACATTTCTGTTCCACAAACCTAATTATAACCTCATCCTCCCCTCGCTGTGTTTTTCAGCCTCTCTCGCCCACTCTCACCATCTGTTACCACCCTCCCTTCTTGACAGGTTTCTCCCTCTTCGCCCCTAAAACTCGCTCTCCATGCAGTGAGGTCATGTCTCTCGCCCGGCCTCCAGATGATGTCAGAGCTGCAGAAACTCTGGGCGAGGCCGAGAGCTGCCGACCACAACAGAGCAGGAAGAAAGGCCGAAAAACAAGGAGGAGTGAAACAGCAACAACAGGGAGAGAGCTGAGGCCTGGTTTACGTCGCGTGTCAGGAAGACACAGGGGAAGCACGACGTCAGGCGCCGCCAACGACAGCCAAACACAAACAAGAAGGCCAGAGATGAACTTTGTTCCAGTTCTGTGAAAGCCGAAGAACGGCTCGCGTGAAGGAAAGCAGGACTGATCCCACCGGTGTTTGATGTTCTCTGAGCCACAGCTGCGACTGCGTTACACGACATCCACGATGTTGCAACATCTGCTGAAAAGATCCTCCCTCAGAGGAAGGCTGACGGTGGGGGAGCCGGGTGGGAACGGTCTGTGGCTACTTTGTGAACGGATGGATCAGGTGACCCTGAGCCATGTTAAATGGAAGTTCTTCCTCCCCACCATCACCATATGCAGTTTATATGGGACCATCTGATCACTGGAGATCACAGCTGTAAGGTCGTCAGCTTGCAGCACGAAGCAACTTAAGACTGTTGCCATGGGGAGCTATGGGCAGAGCACCACCGGTGATGGTTTTGCTGGTCAGAGCTGATGGTCTGGGGTCCTTCAGCCCCGCTCTCCTACTCTCTCTTCCTAAACTCCACGTTCGCTCCTGGTTGGGTGGGGGTTTCTACAGGAAATGATTTCAGAGCTTCTCTCAGCAGCGCAGGAAGTGTCCATCCTCTAACAACGCTCTTTCCCCAACTTCCCCTTCTTCCCTCCTGCAGTCAGGTCTCAGCGTGCCTACAGGAAGCTTCTGGTGAAAACCATCAACGCTGCGGCTTCCTTCCTCTCTCAAACAGTCACAACGTCTCAGAAGTTGGACTGAAACTGAGACAGAGAAGGTAAAGCCGCCGATTCCTGCTGCTCGTCTGCAGAATAAACTCCGCAGCTCTGCCGTCAGTCTTTGTGGAGCGCTCAAGTTTGAGGGTTTCCGTTCAGGTCAAACGAACTTTATCCAGCATTATCAATAAAGCTACACACGCTTTTCTCACCGTCACTGTAAACGATACCTTCTTTACAAACTACACCACAAAGAAACAGCCTCCTCACAAACACCTGCGACTGTTAGCTAACGTGAATCATCCAACAGCATCTCAGACGCGTGTGCAGCGCGTCAGTGTATCCATCGAACACAGACACAGTCCAAGCAAGAGTCACGACTTTGCTCACTGCTCCCACACTCGCTGGATGAAGACGCAGTCAAAGCCTGGCTAATATGTAGCGTGTCCTCCATAAATGGAGACTTCTCCAGAGTCTTCAATGATTACTGCAATCAGCTGTTTCTCAGAGGAGTCTCGTGGCCTGCTGATGCACTCCACAGTGGACTTCAGTCTCAGTGAGCTTAGTGCAGATTCTGGTCTGAACCTACGATTAGCAGGAAGGTCTACGGTCGCTGGCTGAAGTCCACGATGGTGGAGTTGGACAATGCTCACCTAAGATTGTCTCTGTGGGAACTGACTGTGGACAGCATCGGCCTCTCAGAAGGACAGTAACATTCAAAAACGTGCAAATATCATTTTTCTGGCTCAGAGTGGATCTCTGTGGGAGGACTGCACATGTAAGTCCACGCACAGAGAAAGGCAATCAGGCAGCATTAGCCTAGCTGAAGGATCTCATTTGTGTTGTATCATCACCTGAAGAACAACATGTTGTGTTTGTGCAGATGATTTCTGTGTGCAGGAAAGACCCTGTAACCTGTCCAAGTAACGTCAGTGTGGAAACACACAATCTGTGCTGACACTTCCACCCCCACAGCCCGGCCACGTCTGCTGGAGATAATCTAGTGCCGGGCAACACAAAGACTTCATGATTTGATGTTTGACAACAGAAAAAATATTACAAATGAGGACTGGTGAATATTGAAAAAGTGAAAAACATGATTTAAAATCTCCTCCTCTTGTGTTTTCAGCTGTCTCTGTCCTCATAACGCTGCCGTACATGCAGTTTGTGGAGGCAGAGCTTCACGCCCTTCATGTCGTGCCCAAAATACTCGCATCAGGTAACCGCGATAACAGATGGGCGGGTTAAATCAGCTTTGTTTTCTCAAATAGGGAAGGGAAGTGTGTGTTTGAATGTGTTTCCCACCCATCCCGAATATCCAGTTCCAGCTGGAAACCAGACTGAGCTCAGGACCACTGCACCAACACAGATACTCCACCCAAACAGCAGCACCACCTCGAAATGACATTTTCATCCTACCCGGAAAGCTTCCTCGAGGCTCCGTCTCCGCCCGTCCACCAGAACGAATGGGCGAGTTTTTGCCAGCAGTGGGCGTTGGCGTCTGTCCACACCTGAGAACAAAGACAGACGGTGAACTCCAGCAAGCTACTGGGAGAACTGGGAACACGGGGTTCCACACAGAGGCTACACGATCATGTTGTTTCTATGGCAGTTTTATACTTGCTAATTATTAACAATTGATCTGAGAACCAAGTGTGTGCTGTCTGACAGCCAATCAGAGGCCGTCCGCCGTCTGGACGCTCTGTCGTGTTCACGCTACAGCAGGTTACAGAGAGGCAGTCCGATTAGCTACCACAGCAACATGCCAAGTATTAAATTAGAAAGGGGTCAAAGGTTACACCCGTTTGTATTGCCATCTTTGAAAGCGCCCTCATTAGCATCACTGTTCTCTGTGATGTCATGAGGATGCAAATATTTTTCACATTTATTTTTAACTTTAAATTTATGTAATTATATAATCAGTTACTTTCTTTTTTTAAAGTTAGCCCAGACTTGTGAAAAGTAGCAGATCCACAGTGATCACAGATAAGAGTGATTGTGAGTTTTTGCCATTCTTCAGCACAAATGTCTCCACCTTATACGAGCAGGGACACTATTGGGTGATGCTTAATTAAACAATCTTAATTGTAGGCACGTACATAATCGTGATGGACGTGATTCTGGAACATCTGGAGTTTAATGTGTAAGTAATCTTCCCATTTTCTTTATGGTGTGAAACGAAGAAACGAAACTTAAATTCTTTTATTGTAATTTACAGAATTATAAAACTCTATGTGACAAAATAAAGTCAGACAGAATTATTCAACGTTAGAAGCCACATAGCAGCCTTTCCTCGGCTGCCATAGTGGCGTGGTCACAGGTTTGAGTCTGTCACGCAATCTTCCAAAACTCAACAAAAGTGCTTCCAATGAGGTCCGCCTTCAGGATGTGTTGTTATGGCAACAATGGCAACAACACCAAGAAATCCTAGATCGATCCAAATGGTCATCAGTTTAATCCAGACAAAGGGTTAATCCAGCTGCGGACAACTGGCACCACCACCATCACCTCACTGCCCACGAGGACCTCACTCCCCACGAGGACCTCACTAACCAGGTTAAAAACTCACACTGGTCCCCACAGAAACATATTTATAAACACAATAATACACACGAACAGGCTGAAAACTGAAACAATCCTTGATTAAATGTTTTTAATGAAATATTTCTCCTACATTTTCTGTCTGTAGAGCACATTTGTTCTCTTTTATTTAATTATTTTTTAAACCTCTAATTTTGGTTTTTCCTGATGTAAAAATTGACATTTTGGAGGACGACTTTGCACATAACCAGGACTAGTCTCCGTATAGTTATATTATATTACTTATCACAGCTACATTCATTGTTTCCTGTTCTTTGATTAAGTAACTACTTCATACATAAATAAATAAAATGTAAAAATATTTTTGAAAATTAAATTAATGTTTTTATTTTAATCCCAGTGATTTTTCTTTTTACCCAGACTTCTTGGGTTTTGGACATGTTCATTATAATTTTAAAATTTTCATATTACCAAGTTAATTTAAGTAGAGATACAGTATGTTCAGCTTTATGATTCTTTCTCTGATTATTGTTTACACATTTCTAATTAAATGTAAAGAGGCTCCTTTATTTTTTTGTTTTATTTTCAATAAAAATAGGTTGAGGAGACCAGATTCAGTGATTTTTGGATGAATTACATGGTTACTTTTTAAGCTCCGGGTGTATTCCTGAATGACGGTCGGCCCCATCAGTCGGTTATCGTTACCTGTCACCGTGGCTGTCAGACTGTCGGTACCGTCCGTCTGTCCGTCCCGAGGCAGACTCCCCACATCCTGGGGTGCGTTCAGGGACCGGCAGACGATGAACGCAGCACGGCCGCTGAGCAGTAGCAGCAACAGCCCGGTAGTCCCGCTCATCCTCTCTGCGTCACCGGCAACCAGCAACAGGTTGCTGCTGTCTGATGTGTGTGTGTGAGGCAACCCCGTCCCGCTCCCGTTACCTCACCGTGTCCGAGCTCTGGGAGAGGCTCCGCTGAAACTCCATGGCGCTTCTTTTCCATGTAACACCCACACAAAGCGGCGTGTGCTGTCCCGAATCCCGGGCGGGGGAGTGTCCGTTACTGTCGGTAAAGTAGCGGGAAATCACGGCTCTGGCTCGGACCGTTATCTGCGCAGCTCCAGCCAAACGTGTCATACAGTCCCAGACTGAGCGCCAGTCCCGGGAGGACCCCGCCAGCTCCTCCGGCTCAGGGCGTTTGTTTCCGGACAGCTGGGTTCATCCGTGTTTGGAGGCCTGAAGCTGCTCATTAACATAGCGCTCAGGACCGTCCGTGTTTATACTGGGACCGACGGTGACGTCAGCAGGCTGGCCGAGGAGACAGGAAACACAGCGAGAGACCCTTCAAAGTAAAACAGCGTAAACCTTTATGTACGTGTTGCAGCTATTTTAAAGATTATTATTATAATTACTAGAAAATGCTAGCTGTTTTATAAACGATTTAGCTTTTGATGAGGAAATTGTAGTATTTCTTATCAAATGCTTAACATTCAAATTTATTAAATTCACAATATTCTTTTTTTTCCTGCATTTTTGTGCCAAAATTGGAGAGAAAATGATTTAGCATTAACTGGAAAAGTGCTGGGTTTGTACTTTTATTTATTGCCTTTTTTAAATAAACAGATTCAGATTAAATAATTGAAATAATGAAAATTATTTTTAATTTTTTTTTTTACCTTTTTCAGAATCAGAATCAGAATACTTTATTGATCCCTGGGGGAAATTATTTAATGAGCAAGATAAAATAAAATAAATAATAAAATACTTCCCCAAAAAAGTAATCCCGTTACTTTACTGATTACTTATTTTCAAAAGTAATTAATCACTTAGTTACTTAGTTAATTTTTAAAAACACGATTTACAACCTGAATAGTTTATAAAGTGATAGATCTTTCAGCCCAATTCTACATTTTTACACTCAGTCTTTCAAATAGATGCAAGTAAAACGCAGCAGAAAATAAATAAAGTCAAAGACTCAGCGGTCCTGTTGCTCTATTTTCACCTGTAAAGCAGGAGTGGGGTAGGCGGAGGTTTACCCTGGTGCAGGTGTGCCGCGGTCAGTGGAAGAATCCGTGAGTTTCTCTGTGAGTTTCCCATTACGTCGTAGCTACTCGGTGCTTGTTGGAAGTTTAGGGGTTTTTTTCGCTGTAAAAAGAAGTTTTCTTCCCACGCACAGCGGACACTAATGTTTGTGTCACTTTTTATGGAATCAAACTCAAAGTAAGGTCAGTACTTCCACGCTTTAAACGCTGCACGCTCATACTCTCTCTGCACTCCATATATGATCCATTGTTGATCTGCACACAGCTGTTGTCTCAAACGTCGCACTCGCTTACGTCACTGTCATGAGACATTCTCGCAAAAAAATCACGGTTTTAGTAACGCAGTAACGCAGCGTTCCTACGGGAAAGTAACGGTAATCTAATTACCGTTTTTGCAATAGTAATCCATTACTTTACTCGTTACTTGAAAAAAGTAATCAGATTACAGTAAGGTGTTACACGCGTTACTGCCCATCTCTGGTGGGAACGAAGGCAGGCAGTAAAGTAAGACGGTGAAAAATAAACCTCCCAAAAATGCATAAAAAGTTAAAAAATAAAATAAAGACACACCAACACACACAGATGATAACTCTTCAGTGGATTTGAACACTTCCTGTCACCTGTTTGATGTGACGTCCACAGGTTGAACCAGGCTGTGTTATTAACCATTCAAGCAAAGACATGCAAACATATTAGAGTCCTCCAACAGTGTGGAAATATGTTGGAGCTTTCACAAAATCACAGAGATTTATTTTGCTTTAAATTTAATTCTTTTGTTTTGTTTTAAGCATCCCTCCAACCGAAGGAGCTTCATAGAAGGCTGTGGTGGTGTTGAGCCTGTTGGTGTGGTTCAGCATCTTGTAGCATACCTCCTGGATGTCTCCTACATGCCCGGGGCATGTTGGCTGACCTGAGGAGCAACAACAGATGCCTCGAGGTGCTTTATCGTTTAATGCAAACATGAGCATTACCCCGTAGGAGTCAGAGGAGGTGGCTGAGAGTCTCCTCTCTGTTTAAACTACAGGAGAAGACTGGTTTCATCTGCAGTTCTTGGCAGGTTGATGCTACCTACAGACACCAGAACAAAAACCCAAAGACTCTTAAGCTCACAGACATGTTTGCGTTTGTCTAGTTTACTCTTTCAGGTAACTGAAATGACTTTTTTTGTTTTACTTGCTGCAGCCAGAGGAGAGAGGAAAGATGCTATCTCTTTCTTATTTTCTTTTCTAATCTGCTTCATGAAAAAGAGAACATGACAGCCATGTCTGTTTGAAGGACTAATGTGAGTTTAAAAGCAGTGTTACTGGTGTTCCTGTGGTCCACATGGAGCTGAATAATTAGTGTGTTCGGGAGGATTATGAGTCACTGGGGTCAGAAACAGTTCAGGGAGCGCCTCAGAGGTGCACCGCTGTAAACTGATCCAGAGTCAGATTGAATCTGAGCGAACGCGGCACGTGCTGCTGCCGCTGCAGAGGATCAGCTGCTTACATAACTCCTCTGTACATACGGCGAGTAATCGGATCATGTGATCACACACAGTGCTGTATATCAAATGTACTGACTGTACAGTTTAGTTAATGACTGATTGTTCCGTCGGCTCAGTTTGACCACACTGATGGTTTCACAGGGTTTAATGGGAGACGGATACATTCAGCAGTGGGTTACCACGGTAGCAGGATGCAGCTATTCAGGCTGATTCAGAAAAATAAAGCTTGCAATAAATGCAGCTCAGAGAAACCTCTCACAGAGTCAAATCCACTCTCACTCTCACACTAAAACATAAAACGAGCTTCAGTCCAGTTTGAACTGAATGTGTTTTTATTGCCTGAAGCTCGAGTCTGCCACGAAAAACTGGACGACTTCTTCTTCATCCAGGTGGAGCTTCCTCTCTCTCCTCTCCGTGATGATGCCAGCAAAGGCGGTGCCCCCACCTGAGCAGGCGCTGGAACACCTGAAGGCAGCAGAGGAGACGTGAACACACGGAGACGTAGCACAAAGAATCCAGAACTGCAGTCTGTGTGAGAACTTTGCAGCTGCAGAGGTGAAACTCCAGGACAAGAAAACATTTTTAAAACTTTATGTTGAGTCAAAAATCGGTAAAGTTTAAGCAATGTGTCGAATCAGATTTGACTGATGTTTTATGTCCCAGTGAAAAACACCTCTGAGAGCAGACTTCCGTGAAACGTGGTTCTACAGGCAGGAAGCCACTCACCGTCCTCTGTCCACGGCTGATGATGCGTTTCCTGCTGCTGCTGGAAATCCGGCCGTGAATGTGCAGGTTGTAAAGGAACAAGATCCTCGTCTTCTCCCTCTGACACACAGACAGAGACGACGTTTTGTTTTACATGCATGGAAAGTCTTTATATGCTTCACATTTCTGTCTGAAGACCTGAAATCTAAAACGCGATTCAGTCGCTTGGATCAAAGCTGAGAGAAGCTTAACTGGGACCGGCCTGCTCTTCATCACCTGGTGCTGACTGTGTGCCCAGGTGAGTGACGCTCTGCAGCAGAAACATGATATATTCTCTGTATGTGCAACAACACACATTATTATTATGTCACTGATTTAGTTTAAAGCGATGTTTTCTTGCCAGTGTTGCATTAAAATGACTGTCACCTGATCTCATCTGTATACAATGTTCACGTGTTTACACTTCTGTAAAAATGTGCAGAAATATAACACAAAGCTGTTCTCCTGTTACAGCTGCTGTCGGCGCAGGTTGGAGGTCAGAACCAGAGCTGCAGGACTGGAAGCTTCCTGAGGAAACGGCCTGAATGGAGCAGATTTAAATAAAGTTTGAGGATAAAGGAACGTCTCGATCACGGCTGTATCCGAGTACTCTCTGATCCTCCGTGTGAACGCGTCAGCAGCAGCAGCTGATGCTGGACTGCAAAGTGCTGAGTGTGAATGTGCAGACCACGTGTGCACCTGAAGCTCATTCATTCGCAGCCTCGCTCGCTCTCTCGCTCTGAATGTCTCTCGGCCACAGTCAGCTCAGCTGTAATGCTCTTACACTAATCTGCTCTCAGATCAGATTTACAGCATCTCCCAGGGTTTAAACAGAGCGTGCGTGCTAATGAGTTTGAGCGGTTTACTTCTTCATCAGTTCAGGAGAGGAAGTGACATCACGGCGTGCACTCAAACCAAGACAAACACTCGTTTCATGTTTCTTTGTTTACTAATAAACACAACAAATACTGCTATTGTCGCTACAGACGGCACAGCGACCCGGCCGCTGCACGCGCTCCATCCGAATCTCTGTTTGTCTGTTTGTGATCAGTCGTGACCAAACACAACAAACACCGCCATGAGGAAATGGACACACACACACACACACACACACACACACGAAGGAAACGCTTTGATATTCACTGAAGTCTGAGCTGAACGATCACCGAAACACAGAGAACTCGAAATGTTAACGCCACACAAACTTCTGATTTTACACAAATCAGAGATGCAACATCAGTTTTGTTCTCATTTAATGTCTCTGTATTTTCAGTCCTTTATTTATCCTGGTAAAAAATCTCTTTGAGATTAAAAATCTCATTTCCAAGAGAGACCTGGCATCATGGCAACAAAAGTAAAGATACACGTACCACACAAGTGTATAACATTTAAAACAAATACAACATCCTGTACGAACATGTGAAAAATATACAATAACAGATCGAATTAAGAGCGACATTAAAAACCATCACACTGAGTAAAAGAGTTATTCTCCTTTAAGACGGACTTAAACTCCCCGAGGGAACCAGCTCTGATCATTTCAGTTCCTCCTGCAGATGATTCCAGGAAGCAGGGGCGGCGTGTTTAAAAGCCTTTTTCTCCAATTCTGTTCTGATTGTTGGGACAATCATTTGTATGATATTGTGAGAACGCAGGCTGTATTGGTTGTGGTTTTTACACATATAAACACACAGATAAGAGGGAACCAGCCCAAGCAGAGATTTATAGATAAAGATCAACCAGTGGGAGAGTCTGAATATGCAAAAGGTGGATTTCCATAGCCAGTAATAAAACATGAAGCACAATGGTACACAGTTTCCAACCTCGTAGGCGGTGGGCAGGTGCATTCATAAAAAGCAGGTCACCATAATCCAATAAAGGTAAAAAAGTTGCATGAATCAAGCGTTTTCTCACTTGGAGGGAGAAACAGGAGGGATTTCTAAAAAAGTAACCTAGTTTTAGTTTTAACTTCGACACAAGCCTTTGAATGTGAGTCTTAAATGACTAATTCTGATCTATAATGATCCCTTGATACATGAGACCATTTAAATTTCAGTTCCTTGAATTGTTTTAATCTTAGGAGACGTAGCTAGCGACTCTTTGCCATTCGAGAATAACATGAACTTGGATTTATCTGGATTTAACACCAACTTAAGTCGAGTTGACACATTTGATTTGTTCTCACACATGAAGGAGCTTCTTTATATATTCATGTGGCAGGAAAGGAGGGGGGAGGAGGGCACACAGCACTTTACAGCCAAATGTATGTGGACAGGCCAGAGAGGAATTACCCAGAAACCCTGCATGATGATGTCTCAAAGTACAATTTTAATACATAACTATGGGTTGTTTTGTTCTCCATTCTGTTGGCTCCACATATTTGATTCCCAGGTTTTGGTGCTGGATGTCCTCAGGAGATATTACAGCTACTTCTGGTCTCGATCCTGTTTCATGTTAGATGTTAGGTGAGCGTGTAAACTGCAACATCGCAGAGCCACCTGTTTACTCTGTGTTCAAGCACTACTGTGTTACTGTGCCAACATTAATTTGGATTATGAAAAATTAGCATGTTAGTGTCATACAATCATATGTTTGCTTGCAGACGATGTTTTACTTTATTTTATTCCACAGGCAAAAGTGTGCGTGCATGTGTGTGTGCGTGCGTGTGCGTGCATGTGTGTGCGTGCATGTGTGTGTGCGTGCGTGTGCGTGCATGTGTGTGCGTGCATGCGTGTGTGTGTGTGTGCGTGCGTGCGTGTGTGTGCGTGCGTGTGTGCGTGTGTGCGTGCGTGCGTGTGTGTGCGTGCGTGTGTGTGTGCATGTGTGTGCGTGCATGTGTGTGTGCGTGCGTGTGTGTGTGCGTGTGTGTGCGTGCATGCGTGTGTGTGTGTGTGTGCGCTCACCTTGGGGTTGTAGAAGGCAGCAATGACATGCCGGAGCCGGTTGGTGTAAATCTGAAGGCAGCTGAACAGCGCCACCAGCAGGACACAACACACACATCTCACATAGACCTCAGCAGAGAGGGTGGAGGGGGGGGACATGCACTCTGAGGGGGGAGAGGAAGAGGTGTGGGACACTTTTGTGTGTAGTTTGAGACAAACTGCGCTGTCAGCAAAAGTTCGGCAGTCGAGACTGAAACTTTCAGCATCCAACAAAGCAAACGTGGACATTTACTCCCGTGTCAGAGATGTAACTGACACACATGGACACATAGTAAAATCAGTCTGATTTAATTAGCGCCTGTGTTCATCAACATGAAAATCGGAGTCATTAAAATGTGCTGTCAGGACGATGCATGTGTAACAGTACTGTGTACTGCCCTCTGGTGGTCATCTTTTAGGCCTGATTCTCTGGTTGTTTAATGATCTGGTGAATTTGAATATATGCTAAACAAATCCTGTGTGACCTTTGACCTATGACCCACCCTGGTTGTCACTTTGGATATTGAGGGTGGACGAGCTGTTGAAGGCTGAAATTGTCGTCCTCAGGAGGCGGGCCATCATGGTGTCCCCTTCCACTCTGATGTCCACCTGGTGACTACCTGCAGAGAAGGGGCGGAGTCACAAAGTGAAACTCCCTGCAGTCAGCGAGTTCAATCTGCAGCATTTCTGTAAGATAATCCTAAACACATGAGATAAGAGCAGAGTAACATTTATTATGGGACTACCTGTATAAATAAAGGTTAAATAAAATATTTATTATTTATGGGTCGCGGGGGAGCTGGAGCTACCACGGGACGAGAGGCGGGGTGCACCTCGGACAGATCGCCAACCTGACGCGCGGCGAAAACAGAATATATCATGTCCAGTTTGTGTGTTTCACAAAGTTTCAAACACAAGTGTTGATATCAGCTCCACTTATATGAAGTGTTACTTAATACAGGTTTTAAACCTCTTTCACTCCAGTCATCCTGCTGGTCCTTCAGCAGGACATCGAAATGACCCCCAGCAGCTCCAAACAGCTGATGTTCAAATCACCTGCCCTGCACACAGCTGACCCGTGTGTGGGATTTAAGACTGGAGAGTGGTGTGTGTGTGTGTGTGTGTGTGTGTGTGTGTGTGTGTGTGTGTGTGTGTGTGCGCGCGTGTGTGTGCGTGTGTGTGTTTACTGGTGATGTTGAAATGGGTGAGGGTGTGTCTACTGATGATGTCCAGTACGTGGGACAGCGAGAAGTCGACAGTCAGCAGGACAACGGACAGCAGGAAGACCGTCAGCACCTGAAACACACCTGACATCTGCCAACACACACACACACACACACACACACACACACTAACTTTAGTCTGCTGTCTTGGCTCTGAGCTCTGCTACACACAGACAGGTGGGGAGTGAAAGGTGGGGTTAATGAGGGGTTGAAACAGGAAGTGGTGCAAAGCAGCAGTAAGACTGGAAATTCTGCAGCTACAGTGGGATGCAAAAGTTTGGGCCACCTTGTTCATAGTCATTATTTTCCTGTATAAATCGTTGGTTGGTACAATAAAAACTGTCAGTTAAATATATCATATAGGAGACGCACACAGTGATGTTTGAGAAGTGAAATGAAGTTTATTGGATTTAAAGTGTGCAAGAATTGTTTAAACAAAATCAGGCAGGTGCATAAATCTGTTGTCATTTTATTGATTCCAAAACCTTCAGAACTAATTGCTGGAACTCAAATTGGCTCGGTAAGCTCAGTGACCCCTGACCTACATGCACAGATGAATCCAATAATGAGAAACAGTATTTAAGGGGGTCAATTGTAAGTTTCCCTCCTCTTTTAATTTTCTCTGAAGTGTAGCAACACGGGGGTCTCAGAACAACTGTCAGATGACCTGAAGACAAAGACTGTTCAGCATCATGGTGGGAAGGACACAGAAAGCTGTCTCAGAGAGTTAAGCCGTCTGTCTCCACAGTTAGGAACAGATTGAGACAATGGACCACAGGCTCAGTTCAAGTTAAGGCTGGAAGTGGCAGACCAAGAAACATCTCGGAGAGACAGAAGCGACGGTGAGAACAGTCAGAGTCGACCCACAGACCAGCACCAAAGACCTGCAACATCATGTTGCAGCAGATGGAGTCGCTGTGCATCGTTCAACCATTCGGCGCACTTTACACAAGGAGATGCTGCATGTGAGAGTGATGCAGAGGAAGCCTTTGCTCCGCCCACAGCACAAACAGAGACGCTTGAGGTTTGCTGAAGCACATTTGGACAAGCCAGCTTCATTCTGGAATAAGCTGCTGTGGACTGATGAAACTACAATTGAGTTATTTGGGCATAACAAGGGGCGTTATGCACGGAGGAAACAGAACACAGCAGTCCAAGAACAACACCTGCTGCCTACAGTAAAATATGGTGCTGGTTCCATCACGCTGTGGGGCTGTGTGACCAGTGCAGGGACTGGGAATCCTGTCAAAGTTCAGGGACACATGGATTCCACTCAGTATCAGCAGATTCTGGAGACCAATGTCCAGGAATCAGAGACAAAGCTGAAGCTGCGCCGGGGCTGGATCTTTCAACAAGACAACGCTCAAAATCCACTGAAGCATTCATGCAGAGGAACAAGTACAACGTTCATCTCAGCCCAGACCTGAATATTATTGAAACCTGTGGTGTGAGTTAAAGAGCGCTGTTGATGCTCGGAAGTCATCAAACCTGAATGACCTACAGATGTTTTGTAGAGGAACAGTCCAAAATACCTTCAACCACAATCCAGACTCTCATTGGAGCCTACAGGAAGCGTTTAGAGGCTGGAATTTCTGCAAAAGGCAGATCTGCTAAATATTAATTTCATCTCTTTTTTTTGTGGAGCCCAAATTTATTCATCCGCCTGATTTTGTTTAAACAATTCTTGCACACTTTCTGTAAATCCAATAAACTTCATTTCACTTCTCAAACATCACTGTGTGTGTCTCCTATATGATACATTTAACTGACGCTTATATTTAACGATTTATACAGGAAAATAATGACTATGAACAAGGCCGCCCAAACTTTTGCATCCCACTGTAAATGAAAAACCTGCCCGGCACGGGGACAAGGTTCAAAGTCACAACCTCAAATACTTTTTTATCTTTATTAAACTAAACTGTGATCATCAGCTATAAAAACAGTAAAATGTGTATTACACCTTTTCTGGGTGTATTTGGCTGAACACAGACTGTGTCCTGAAATTGCACCTTGAATTTATAACAGCACAGAAATCTGCTATTGCTGCATACCTGTTTGTGAGAGTGCTGCACTCTGATTGGACCACGTCTAAACACGTTATTTATAAAAATAACTTAAACTTAAAAAGATGGAAAAGTGGTATTTAGGGTAATGATCCTTTAACAAATCTGCAGATTTTTAGGTGAGTGCAAAGAACTGAGGAGTCGCGTCACTGCTGCTATTACAGTGGATTATTTCCTGTGAAGCACTTTGTGAAACACTACATAAATACTGCCAGAGTTACTGCTCTTGAACGCACCACTTGTTTGACCTCTTCGGGGTAAATTTTCAGACTGCAGGGGTTGATCAGCTTGTTTTTCTCAGATTTCCTCAGAGGCAGCAGGCAGCGCTTCCCCTAAACGCAGCGCAGGAGAGGACAGGACGGTCAGACCGTGGACTGTACTGAAGTGAGGATGATGAGGATGAGAATGATACCGCTTTCCGTCTGCGGGCATCGATCTGTCTGAAGTAGGTGGTGATGTAGACGTTGTCGAAACAAATGTCCCTGTTGTACTGCCAGAGGTACCCAAACGCCCTGCAGAGGAGAAAAGAAGATGGAGATAAAGGTGTGAATCTTAACGGGATGAAGGTGAAGGTGAGACTCTTACTGGGTGAAGAAGGTGATGAAGGTTAAGGAGAGGAGCATCTGCAGGATGTTCAGCACCCGTCCCGTCGTTGATGTCAGTTTCTGGAAGGATGTTTTGACAGCGTTGGTGAACTGTTGGTCCAGCAGAGCTTCGCTCAGCGCCGGCTGCTCCTCCTCCTGCGAGACGACACGCAGGTTACATTTCAGCCGACTCTGGGTTCGTCCTGTGGGTGGTGCTGGAGGACCGGCGGTGCAGGTCTGACCTCTACGGTGAGCTCGGCGCTGAACTCTCTGGACAGCAGGTCAACCGAAACATTCAGCCGGTCGAAGAGTTGACCAAAGTTTCCCTCCACGGGAATGTTGTCCCTGCACCACGGAGTCATGACTGATGGGAGGAGGAGAAGAACTAAAGATCACAGCAGCTGCCTTTTCAGCACCACAGAAGAGTCACCAAAACACCAAGACTATCAACCCTGAAATAATAACTCAAAAATAATCTGCCGTTTACGTTTGAGGACACTTGAGTACGATATACCGCTCAGAACACTGAAGCTAATGTTTGCACACCTTCAAATTTAAAGGTGCTTTTTGCAAAACCTTGAGCTAAATTTAATAAAAACTTCCACCACAAGATGGCAGCGTTTACCAGAAAGGTTTAGTGTAGTCGTTTTTTTACTATTTAAAAATATAACTGCTCGTTTTTACTCTTCGAGCTCCCAGAACAAGTCGCTAAATATTACTTTAATGTGAATTCTGTACAAATGTCAAACTAGCACCGAGCTAACAATAATAGTGTTGTCATGCTGTGTTGTGATTGGATGCTAAACTCAGTGTCACCTTGTGGCTCAAAGTGGTATTACACCAAAGCGCCGGAGCCCAATTTCAGTTTTATTTTTTAAAGCAAAGACTTTCTGGTGACAGTTTAAATGTATTCTGATGCTGATGTTTGTGAGTTAGAAATGTCTGACTGGAAAGAGTAGAGACCGCGGGGTCAGCTGGATGTGGATATTTCATAACGCCGTGGTACGTATAACCTTTTACCTTTCATGATGTCACACAGGAAGTGAAACTTCATTGAAATGCAGAGGATGTAGTTGATGACGGGGACGGGGATCGCCTCCAAACACGCCGTCCACCTGTTGGCGAACCAATCGACGCACCGCTGCACGCCCTGAGCCACCACACCTGGGGATCAAACCACGCGCGAGTTCTCATCTTTAAATGACGTTTGTGAAGCAGGTGTGAAATCATTTTGAATCACATTAGTGACGACATTTAAAGCGATTGTTTTCTCGTATTGGTGACACGAGGATGATGATCAACAGTTTCCTTCTGTATTGTGTTTCCTGCCTGAAACCTTTGAACTTCACGTCTGGTGTTTCTGGTGTTTCTGACTTACTGTCGCACTGCTTTAGGGTCTTGGCGGTGAACTCTTCCTGGGTGCTGTTACCGCCGCCTTGTTTAGTTTCGAATCGGTCGTATCCGTACTGAAGGACCATCTCGTCTCTGATGTCCTGAAACTTCTTGCTGACATTTAAAGCCTCCAACTCAAAACCTTCTTTATTATCCTGGAAGAGAAGCAAAAGATCTGAGGCCCCTCAGCTTCATGTTCATGGCAGTAGGTAGGGTGATAATTATTATTATGTTAAACTAGAGGAGCTTTGAAACATGTTCCTCTCACCATGAGCTCCTGTGTGATGATCAAAAATGGCTTGATGGCTTCTCTCCACAGTAGCTTGCTGTGACGGACCTGCAGGTCCAGGTTGCAGCTCACAGACACGGCGGCGGCCTCCACGTTACGCTGGATGTTTGAAACTGGGCCTGCAGACGGGACGCAGCATCACATGACACAAAACTCACCTGAAGACATGTTAATCAGGCCCATTCAGCCGCTGAGGTAACCAATCGTATCTGCATGTTGTATTATGTATTTAGTAAAAGATTTAATCAGCCACAGACCGACTGGGTCCAGTGAGGCCTCTGGACCCAGTCTGTCTGACTGTCTCAGTGCACTTTAATGTTGGACGACTCAGACTCATAAATGTTACTGTGCAGGCTCACAGGATCAGTGACGTCCTTTAAACCAGCGGTCTCCAACCTTTGTTGCGCCACGGACCGGTTTATGCCCGCGATATTTTCACAGACCGGCCTTTAAGGTGTCGCGGATAAATACAACAAAATAAAACCGGTACCGAAAAAAAGAAGATTTATTCATAACAGACGTGAAAAGACCCAGGAAAACAGAGTTAACGATAAAACGATAACAAAATAACGCTGAAAACCGATAAAAACCCTGAAAACCAGACATTTCACACCTGAGCCTCAACTCTCGCGGCCCGGTACCAAACGACTCACGGACCGGTACCGGTCCGAGGCCCGGGGGTTGGTGACCGCTGCTTTAAACACGTTCCAACACTCGCTTTTATGTCACTCCATCACATGAGAGGTCTTTGTAGTCTTTGACATTGTAGCTGTTAATTCATTCATATGTATTTAGTATTCATTCATCCTAAGTGGTCGAAATGAAGGTTTTTGGTTCATGAGGATGAAACATTTCACCTCTCAACAACATTTTTAAAACTGAAGATGCCTGAAGTGAAACGTCTTCATGAACCAAAAGGAAGTGCAGCCGGCCTCAGCCTGAGCCCTCGGGACGACGCACACATTGATTGTTGCCGTTGGTGTCGTCTGAACTCTTTAACACTGATCAGTATATCAGCCTATCCCAAAGTCACACGGGAGCAGGTCTGTGTGACTTCAGACAGCACTGACCTCTGCTGGTTTGATTGCTGCACTTTGTTTTTAACAGTGTTTAATGTTTGCTGATAAAGTGTTATTAAATCTGTCCTGCTGATCAATATTTTGCTGACATGAAACAGTGGAGCTTGTAGAAAAGTTATTTGTGGGTTTTATGTTTTTTTCTAAATGACGCATCAATGATTTGGTTTCAGGGATTCTGACCAAACACACGAGCGAGGGGAGCAGAATGAAGACAGTTTGGACATCTGTGCTTTCACAGGTACAGACGAGAGGAGTGGATCCTCCCTCCATCTCCTTCTGAGCTCATTATTTTTGTTTTTTCAGTTAAAAAGCCAAATATGTGCCGATTCCTGCAGATTCATGAAACTTTGGACTCACTGGACACGAGAATGTTTCTGATACGACTCCATGAAAAAGATGACGGCACTGACCACACTGTGAGCCGTGTGCACACTCTGCACAGGCGTCTGTTTACCTGCGTACAGCACAGACAGGGCCAGCAGGATCAGGTAGGAGCGGCCACGGGAGCCGAGCATGCTGGGAAACACGAGGAGGACCGAACACCTGAAGGACGAAGACAGGAGTCCGCCTGCGAGACACACAGCTGAAACACACACTCGGTCAGATCTCCACGTGTTTCAAACGTGTTTCAAAGAACAGATGTGAGTGTGCGACCTCGCCTCACCAACAAACAAACATCCTACTGCCACCTTCAGGTCAAAGGTCAGCGGGAGGTTGTGGGCAATGCCCAGGAACAAGACTGTTGGTGAGACAAACAACAACAGGAGTCAAACATCACATCGGCTTTTTTCTAACAACCTTTCAGAATAATAATAAAAACAGCTGGAAAGTAAAAGAAGAGCTTTGCATTCGTTATATTTATAGTAACAAATGATAAAATTACACAATATTAAAAATAAAGACAACAACAATGTGACTAAGTCATAATAACATCAGCTAGTATTTTACAATGAATGAAATTATTTAATGAGAGGCTGATTCTGTGCGCGCTCCTGTTTCCTCCGAACAGCTGATCGGCCCCAAAATGAGCGCAGCTCTGCGGCGTCTTTTCGCTCTGATGCCCGCGCTGGTTTCCAACATGTGCGGATTGAAGCTCAGAGATGAACCGCCCAGGTGTGTCGCTGGAGGTGTTACCTGTGCCGGTCGCTACTCCAAACAGCGCCCTGAAGAGCGGGCGAGCCACCGGAAACTCCTCTGATTGGCTGAAGAGGAACCGATGGACAACTGGAGGCAGGATGGTCTGAACGCACCTGTGCGCCGCTGTAAGGAAGCACAAACACCTGGAAACAGGTTTTGACCGTCGGCTGGCAGCCTCAGGGCTGATCAGCTCCACCACCTGAGTTTTGAGTTGTTGTGGGTGAACTCACAGCTGTGACGTGTCCCGGTGTCAGCCATCATTCACCACAAATCGCTCCTCTAACCTGCGTTCAAGCGCACACCGCTTACAAACGTATCGTCGTTTGACTGTTGGAGCTTCTGTTAGCTTCGGCCTGTCACGTGATGTGTCTCTGGTTTCCAGGTGACGCGGAAACGTTTCCCCTGGTGTAAAAGATGAAGATGAGGAGTGAAGAAAGGAAACAGCTCCTGATGAAAAGTGACATCTCAGTCCAGGTGAAGAGGGGCGGAGTCACAGAGACTATCCGAGGAGCTCTGAGCAGGTAGAGGGACCAGATTCACCTGAGTGCTAACTGTTAGCTTTTGAGCTAACACATTCTCATTTAGAGTGACCTGGATGTTAACCTTTCACCTTTTTAAAAAATGATTTGTGCTCACATTTATTGCCCCACAGCCTCATCACAGAACATTTTAACTTCCCTCCTATTCACTTCCTGCAAATTATTTTACTGTATATAAAGGATGGAAGCATCTGAAAGTGAACCCAACATTCATCCGTGGGGGCGGGGCTCCTCTGGCTTTATTTGGGGAAACAACCCCAGAGTTTTCACTTGGCTTGACGTCAGTGGACTCTGATGAGTTTACACAACAGGATGGTATTTTGTAAGTTACGACCTGCATCAGGGTGAAAGGCGAGGACAAACAGACGTGTGCTTCGGGGCAGCACACGGGCTTATCATCTCTGGTTTCACACCCAGCATCAGACCTCGCCGACGTCACCGTGTCTGTGCAGACCTTTACTGCACAGCGCGCACTCACAGCTGACATTGAAACTCATCGTTTCTATTCCATTAATCCAACATTAAAACGGTGTAACAGAGACACGTAGCTGTTTATTCTTACTCAGAACTCACAGATAGTTTTAAAGTCTGTTACTCCGTTGTAGTCGTCTCTGTTTGTCCACCAGCGCGATGCAAACAGGAACAACAATCAGGCTTTTCAGCCTTTTGTGTTTGAA
This sequence comes from Aulonocara sp. 'chitande type north' Nkhata Bay, assembly GCF_057382095.1. Lineage (NCBI taxonomy): Eukaryota > Metazoa > Chordata > Actinopteri > Cichliformes > Cichlidae > Aulonocara > Aulonocara sp. 'chitande type north' Nkhata Bay. The sequence continues at coordinate 40,346,800 of NC_141354.1, read as the reverse complement.
ATGACGAGTCTCGGGGAAAAGGCAGGTAGAAGGTGAGGTAGTCCTGAGACATGTTTGTTAAATACAATAAGACAGGGCTGATGTTTTAAACTTTTATTAGTTTTTTATTTAATTTGTCCTACAAAGACGGATCTTTGATAAATATCCCAGCCACTGTGAATCCGCCTGTACGTCACGGCCTGCAGGTGGCAGCACTGTAGCTTCATGTCTATGTGGTGCTGCAGGTTAGTGAACATGTCGTTCACTGTTTTTGCTTCCACAGACCGGCGGGACGCTCTCGACTCAGCGGCAGGAGGAAGCTCAGAGCTCACCTGGTGGAGGTGGGGCAGAGGATGGTGGCGTTTGTATCCGGGCTGCTGATCGCGTCTCTGTACGGACTCATGACTCTCTTCCTGCAGAAACAGCCGCTGTGGTTCTGCGCCCACACCACGTTGTGCTTGGCTGGTCTGGCAGCGTTCGGTATGGGGCTGTCGGTCAGCGTCAGGGCCAGCATCATGGTCATGCTGCCCTCCATGTGCTCAGGTTTGTCAGCGACGCGCCTTCAAGGTTTTATACCGATCCTCTCTTTGTTCATCGATATAAATCTGACATGCTGTAGAAGAGAAAAACATCCCAAAAATGACAATATTGTGTGTTGTAATAAGTCCTCATCGTTAGTGCTACTACTACTAAAGAAACTTATAAACTCTGTAAATTAAGAATAAAAATAATTTAAAAACAGACATTTCTTGGATGACATGAGGATGGTAGTGATCCCGTCAGCCCAACTTCTTTTAGTCTCCAAACAGAGGACGAGCTTCCGATAACAGCCAGAGCTCTGAAACAGACAGCAGAGCTTCTAACTGAAGTCAGAGCTCTCAAAAAGCTCCTGAATAAAGTAGAGATGGACCGATCCGATATTACGTATCGGTATCGGTCCGATACTGACCTAAATTACTGGATCGGATATCGGAGAAAAATAAAAAATGTAATCCGATCCATTAAATATCACGAAAGCACCTCGCAAAACTTGCAACACGCCGTAACTCACCTCAGAACGTTAGCACGTCGGAGCAGTATGCATCACGTGATAGAGCGGCTGTGGCATGCGGGACCTGTCGGTGGTCTGGATAGCATGTGGAGCTTCGCTAGCAACCCGGCATTTCATCTCCGACAAAGTTATCCCCGAGAGAAGTAAAGCAAGTGTGTAAGTCCATCTCTGAATGTTTGTAAAGCATTCCTGCGTTAAGCTTAACAAACGATATATGGAGTGACTGCCTCTCCTGCTGCTACTTCAATCATGAAACTGCTTAATGATCAGCTGATCAGCTTTTCTGTCGTGAGTCCGTCTCTCTTGTTTGTTTTTGGCCCACTTTGCACCAGAAAGAGGAAACCAGCGGCTGAACAACAGCAGCACGTTTAAGCTTGATAAGCTGTTGTTAGAATGTATTTAATATTACTTTCTACTCGAGGATCTTTTTCTACAGCTGACGGCTGGTAACTGTGCAGGGGCGGATCTAGCAAAGTTTAGCCAGGGGGGCCGATAGGGCATTAACAGGGAAAAGGGGGCACAAAGACATACTTTTCTTTCTTATTCTCATTTAAAATGTCGAGCTTTTAATAAATAATTATCTGACACCCAAAGTTTTAATTTGATGCAAAATGAATAGAAGTCCATTACTGTATATAGTGACTATTAAGTCTAATATACCCTAGTAAGCTATAGTACTTTTTACTTTGGGAAGGTACCATCTGTGCAGTCTGCAATTTTGTTGAAGAAAGATGTTGAATCTATTTAATATTTCTTGAAAAATAATTGATTTCTGTGCATTTTTTTTCACACTGCATCAAATTAAAGTTGATTACGTCGATTAAGCATCATGAGGTGGAGCGTGGGGGGTGGTTCCCTATTTTTTATTTATTTATTTTTGTTGTTGCTGGGAGTTGGAACCCTATTAGTTATGTTGCTTAATATTTATGCTAAGTACTCTTTAAAATACCAGAATAGGGAGGATGGTGCAGGTTTAAGTTTATTAGATTGATCAGTATTGCTGAACTATGAAATATTTTTTTTTGTATACAGGTATAACAGAATAGCTTTAGTGTAGTTGTTGTTTTAAACTTGAGTATGAACTTATAAAAAATGCAGCAAGATATTTAAAAAACAGTTTTGTTGATTAAAAAACACTATATCGGATTCATATCGGTATCGGCAGATATCCAAATTTATAATATCGGTATCGGACATAAAAAAGTGGTATCGTGCCATCTCTAGAATAAAGTTACGACCACAGGTGACGCCGTACAGAGCTCTCAGAGACTGCGCGCCAATATTCAGATGGTGAAAACTCTGAGAGGTCGAGCTGTTATTGCCCTTTAAAGCTCTAAATAAGACACTTCTGAGCTCCTGTACAATTCAGTTTGAGAACTTCTGCTTTGAAATGATCAAAATGACATCGTCACACGCAGGTCTCCATCTTTGTCCACGACGTCACTCGCTGTGTTAAAGGGAACAACTTTAAGAAATTCAAATTCATCATGCTGTTCTTGTGCAAAATCTAGATATGAAGTCAAGTAAACCGTCTTCTGGTATTGTGGCGCTTACACTACCGGTCGAGTAAGATGAGCTTCCAAAACAGAGAAGCATTTCTAAATGACGTCATAGCTCAAAGGGATGAGTTAGGACTCATAAATCAAGTTAGAGCCTCCATGTTGATTCAGAAAAAACGTGACTCTCTCCACTTATGAGCTTCCAGGTATGAAATCTCTGAGCAGACTTCTACAACGGCACAAATAGAGTTCTCAGATTTGAAGCAACACACACTCTACGTGCTCCCTAACCTTCAAACAGAGTTGGACCTCCTCCCAAACGCAAATGGACCTGATGCAGTACGAGCTCTGAAGTGGAGGTTGAATCCCAAGGTCCCAAATAAACATGGAGTTCCCAGCAGAGTCACTATTCCCGATTAGAGGTGGACAATCAGAGCTTCTGAATTAGACGCCAGGTCCACGCCGTCACAGCGCTTCTCTTCCTGTGTTTCAGGTCATGGCAGGAACTTCCTCCTCCTCATGTTCGTGTCGCTGCTCGTGTCCGGTCCGCTCAGCAACACGTTGGAGAACACCGAGCGAGCCGCCTCCAGCCTGCTGTGTGGAGCTGAGCTGGCAGCCAATCAAACGCAGGAACTGATGCAGAAAGCAGCCACGCCCCTCTTCTGTAAGACCCGCCCCCACACCCACTGCAGTTACAGCCGCCAGTGCTCCTAAAAATTTACCACTCGTGTTTCATATTGAAATTTAATAGAATTTTAAACAAAATATGAATTTTATATCAGTTGCTGCCGTTTTTATCCAGTTTCATGGATTCATATAATTCTTTCTGATCCAGTCACAAATCAGATGAATGTGGCGAGCTGTGAGCGTCAGTGTTTTTGTTGGTTTGCAGCCGTGTTGGACCACATCAGGGAGATCAGCAGAAACGCGTACGCCGTCGCAGGAAGAGTCCAGAACTTCATCTACGCTATGACAGACAGCATCCGCCATGTTGGTAAGGCAGCCTCTTTAACCAGCTGATATGGGACAGCAGTTCCTGCAGATGCAGCCACCAGATCCAGTGCATGGTGCGACAGTGGTCAGCACTATATCCTCACAGACAGAAGGTTCCTGGTTCAAATCCCAGCCGGGGCATGTCTGTGTACAGTTTGTACGTTTCTTTCTGTCCCAAAGACAAGTTAGTCATTCGAAAGTGGCCGTGACTGTGAAACAGATGAAGTGTACATGCAATATAAATGCAAGCTTTGCACCTGTGACATAACAAAATGAACCAATTAGAAAACACTTTCACTGAGCTAACAAACATCAAAGACGCCTCAGAGGGTCATAAGATTGTAAAAGCATGTATTTATCTCAAATAGGCTCTTCAGACTTTCTCATTTGGTGTAGATGAAGGAAAACTGACCCGAACCATGCTGTGAAGGCAGGAAGTGCAGCCCTGTGTTAAAGAGGACTGATGGTTTCACCCACAGTCATTTACAGTTGGCTGCAGTTTCACACCTTCCATGTGCATACCTGGGGATCCACACTCTGAGCTGCAGGCCCCGCCCAGAACAGAACAGGTGTCGCTGACATCAGATTTTAAGTTGAGTTTCTGTGTTTGGTAAAGGGAGGAGGCTGGGCCTGAGGTGTGTAGCACTGTGGGCGGGCTGAGGCCTTATAGGAGACAGTGTGTGTCAGACCGACCATGTTTGCCATACGCCTGCAGATACTCACCTTACACCTCTGACCTCTGACCCTGCAGCTCGCGCGCTGAGGAATGTCCTACGCTTCCTGGCCGATATCGGGGACATCTGTAACGAAAAGATGGGAACTCCGTACAGGAAGTGCCGGTCACTGTTTGAGGAAGCTCGAAGCGACTGCTCTGAGCTGCTGGGCGACTTCAACTTCCTGTGCAACATCGTGGACGGCTTCCTGCCGCTCTGCAACCTGGCCCGCGGTGCGTCCATGTATCCCGGTCCTTGTGTGGACGTTAACCCTCAGAGGCACAAATATCAAAGTTACAGAAGGTCAGGCTGTAATCTCTGAGACTTAAAGAATAAAACGTGGAAAAGGAGTGTCGGACAAGCTCTACTGTTCACGGTCCAGGACACTTTTCACTTATTTCAATGATTTTATTCTAATGTCAGCGTGGCCTTAAAAACCAAAGAGTCCAAACTCTGTATTTGCTCTCACGTTCATCTTTACGTCTCTGTAATCGTCTCACTGTTGGTCTTTCAGCTGGCGAGTTCTTCTGCATCGTCCCTTCCTACATCGCCGACCACCTGAGGAAACGTCTCGCGGCTCGTGAGTCCATTTCCTCTTTATTGTTTAGCCTTTACTGCCGGGCGCACAGAGGCTGACTCCTGCCTCTTTCAGCTGTCATTGCAGTGTTTCAGAAGATGAAGCGTGAGTTTGAGTTCAACATCTCCGCCTCACTGGACTTTGACCTGGATGCCAACAGCAGCCAGTCTCTGCACCAGATGTCTCAGAGCATCATGTCGGAGATTTCATCGGAACTTCAAGTGTTTCAGAAGCTGAGTGGACCGCTGGCGTACATCGGCCTCGTCCTGCTCGCCTGCTCCTTCCTCAGGTCGGGACTCTTCTCACATCTACACACTTGGTTCACTGAATCTATCTAATGTACAACAGCTGCACACTTCAGTTGCTCCACACAGTGCACATGCTTCAGTTCATCTAATAGATGCAACGCAACACTTTAAAATCCTTCAGTCACACCACAAGTATTCGTCCCCTCCTTGAATCTATTTATTTAAAAGGGACAGCGCAGCTTAACTGAGTCCAAGTACAAAACAGGAAACTGATGTAATACACAAGTTTATAGCTATTGCTAATTTTCAACAATTGTCCCTTGTTGGGCTTACAATCAAAATAGATGCATTTTACAATAAAACAATAAAACTTAACTCATGAGTTCAGTTTCACGGCCACACCGGGGCTGATCACCTAAACCAGCGGTGTCCTTCAGAGCTACCATCCTGCAGCGTTTAGACGCATCCTTGTTTCGACACACCTGAATCAAATGAATGGCTTGTTATCAGGCCTTTGCTGAACTTGATGGCGTGCTGAAGAGATGATCCAAGCAATTTGATTCAGCTGTGTTGGAGCAGGGATGCATCTAAAAGCTGCAGACAGTAGACTGGAGTTGGACACCCCTGACTTAGACAAAGCGCGTCTGACAGAGCGAAGCACGCCAAAAGATCCCAAACAGCAGCAAATCATTCCTCGATTGAAAGAAAGAGCTGAGACACAAAGTCGCTGACATCCATCAGTCTGGAGAGGGTTGCAGATCCGTTTCTAAGCCTGTAAAACTTTGGTCGACCAAAATTACTTTGGGAACGCATCAGTGGCTCATCTGGGAGGTCACAGAAGAACCCAGAACAACATCTAAAGAACCGCAGGCCTCACTCGCATCAGGTGAGGTCAGAGTCGCTGTAACTGGTGGAACCATGGATTCTGCTCTCGACCAGGATGAAGGAGAACCTTCCACCATCAGGACGGTGATCAGGAACACGGCATCGTGTGGCGCCTAAAATGCTTTGAAGAGGCTGTTCCTGCTGGAAAACCCTCTAATGTGACTGAATTCAAATAATTCTGCAAAGAAGAGCGTGGCACGCTTCCTCCACAGCGACGTGAAGCACTCATTGCTCAGCGTCAGTTATGGTCGCACAACCAGGTGTTAGGTTTAGGGTGGAGTTACTTCTTCACACAGGTGGGTTTGGAGAGCTTCCTCCCTGTAAACCAAATCATTATTGATCACATTAAAATCTGTTTGATGATCTGCAAGTGTGAAAAATGCAAAAAATAAAATAAGCAGGAAAATGTTTTATTATTTCTCTGTTTTCGCTCCACATGCGCCGCTCGGTCTCCCTGATCCACAGGCGTCAGCTTACTTGAGCTGCCTGATTCAGTTTGGTTCATTTGCGCTCTTTAGTTCATGACATCTGCACATACTCTGCATGCTTTAGGTCACTTTAGCCAAATGCAAACCACATGCTTCAGTTTACTTCAGCTACACGAGGACGATTCAGGAAGTCTTTCATAGCTCACGCAGCAACATCTGTGCAGCAGAGACTCATCTGTAATCTCATCGCTGCAGTTTTTCAGCTCTGCATCGTCTTCTCACATCGCTCTGCTCGTTTCCTTTTTTATTCAGTTTCATTTCGCTTTTTGAGGTATTTTGCTTCATCGATCCACTTTATCATGTTCAGCTCTTTGTGGCATTTTTACTCCACGAGCTTCCTTATTTGACTTTTTCCCCTCGTCTCACTCTTTACACTTCACTTTATTTCCACGAGCGTTGCTTTGCATTAACCTCGATGCTGATTGTTGCTGATGGGTGTTGATGTGGTTGTGTGTCTGCAGGGCAGTGCAGTACAGACACAGGTACCTCCACAATATTAAATTTGATAACAACTACATCACTGCTCAGTTTAAAGACCTTGACCAAAGGGTGACCTCAGTAGGCGGAGCCTCTGTGTTTCCAATCACGCGCAGAGAGGCCAAGACCTACATCACACCACGTGAGTACATCCGTGTGTGTGGGTTTGTTTGTTAGCTTGTGTGACAGGTACACAGCAGGTGCTGGACGAGGTCATGGTTTGTGGATCAGCGATGTTCATCAAAGCGATCTGACGCGTCTGTCCTGCAGTGTCATTTCAGCTGACGTACAGAGAGCGGCGGGCGGTGATGGCGGGCTTGGTTTCGGTCTTCAGGCACCTGATCATAGGCAGCCTACTGGTGGCGCTGGACTTCCTGGTGTTCTGGATTCTGGATCAGGTGCACCACCAGGTGACGGAGGACATCGTGGCCAGAGGTGAGCCAGCACACCTGCCAAAAACAGCCCTGCGTTTTCACTGTGAGCGGTGACCAGCGTGACGCTCTGTCCCGATAGTTCCGGTCACGGTGGCGGTCCAGGTGAACGGGTCGGGTTACGCCTCAGACATCTACAGAGACGTGGTGGCCTCGTTCAACATCCTGCAGCGGGGAAACATCACCGTGATCAGCAAGAAGTGCCTGCTGGAGCCGTCAGAACCAAACTACAACACGTGTTTCATCCTCGGTATGACATCACACAGGAAGCGAATCACAATTGGCCTCATTGAACTTTAAAGGAGGACAAACCACGTAAAGCTTAGAATAAATCAGTGCGTGGCTGCAGTGACGCAGGTGGCTGTAGCTGCCAGCTGTCTGCTCAGTTTCAGCTCTTGTAACCTCTGCAGTGTCTGTGCTGTGGAGCCTTTGGACGCAGTTTTAATGCAGTCATCTAATGAATAACATGATTTTGTACTAATAGATCGATAGGTCTGCACTGATTACAAGATCCAGTTTATGCATCTGCAGCTTTTTGAATAATCTTCCTAGTTTTAGCTGTTAACGGATTCACAATCTACCCAAATGATCCCTGAACAAAAGAGGACGCTGCCATGAAGGGAAGATGAATGTGGTCTCAATCTAAGGACCTATACTTTCCCCGCAGACACACACACACTTCCTGTAGTACATCCTGCTTCCATCTCCTCTCCAGGTAAACAATGGAAAAGGAAAAGTAATTCATCAGACCGGGACACCACCTTGGCCTGGCTCTGTGCTCATTGTAGGTGGAGGTGGAGTGATCTGGCTCCTTTGTGCTGCAGTAACCCTTATGTGGGCTCTGAGCATACTGGCTGCTTCACCTGTCATCCTTCCTTGGATCACTGTGTGCAACGTGACCCCTGCCCTAATCACTCACTGGCCTTTTACCTGCCTCCAGGGCATCACCTCGAACAGCTGACTGCTCACCTGCTGTGTTAAAAATCCCACACAAGGACACACCAGGAGGCTGATTGTAACGAGATAATCGGTGTTATTCATCTCAGGCATCAGTGGTTTCATTTTGTTGCTGGAAGCAAAGTCGTAATAAAATAAAAGCCAGATTCCTGAGTTCATAGAAGCTTCCTGTACTGGAAACGGGCCAGTAGCAGCAGAGGAAGAGGATTTAAAAAAAACAAAAAACAAAAACTACCCAGGAATGTGGAATCCGAGTGTCAGAGCGACTGCGTTGTTTTGTCTGAACACGCAGATGACTGGAAGCAACGTTTTGAGTGACTGTTGAGAGAAGCTGTGACGACAGAGCGTCTCTGACACAAACACGTCCTGAGCTCAGGAGCTTTAATCCAGCTTTGACCTGCAAACATCACAACAAAGATGAGCAGAGGAAGAGGTTGTGTTGTTTTGAGCTTAGCAATGACTCATCAGTCACTGATCCGTCCAGAGCTTTTGGAATATTTGAGTTTCATTAAAACTGAAAGAGCAGACAGTCAGATTTCTAACACTCATATGACGTGACAACATGGAGTCGTAGCATCCTTCATCACTTTACACGCTCCACTTACTCAACTATTCAGACCACAGCATGAGCTTCAAACCTTACAATGAAATAATTAGATACTGAGATCAATAAGAACTAGGGCTGCCACAAACCATTATTTTGATAGTCGACTAATCAGATCATCATCCATTGGACGTAAAACGTACAGCTTATTGCACCAGCAGCATCTGCTCTTATATAACTATCATTAGCTTACAGCTTTAAGTGTTTACGGTGCTAACTAAAAATAAAGACAAGATGATCGTTTATTAAATTTTAATGAAGTTTGCAGATTGTTTCGGTGAAGTTTAATAAACTCCTTGCTATCTAAAATCTAACAGGACACCGGAGTAAATTCTCGAGCATCTCACACTTCTGATAATCAGCTGTCCGTCCGATATCTGTGTTGTATGTGTGTTATTGCCGTCACACCGTGAAGACGGGGTCGGTGTTTCAGCCACACACATTTTCACCTTTCTTTTTTAACCACATTGAGACAAAGGGACTTTACTGGTTTTACTGGTTGTGGTCTGTGTTGCAGGCTTCCTGTTGGGTTTGGCTCTGCTTGTGTCTCTGACCAGCGGATTCATGCAGCGCTGCAGACGCCTCATCTGTGCTTCATATCACCCTGAGAGAGAGCAGGTACTCACACACTTAGAGTCACATGATTCGGACGACGCCTCTCGCCCTGTGACAGCGGGGACGGGCTCCAGCTGTCACAGGGCGAGAGGCGTCCCCGAAATGGAGAAATGGGAGAAAATTTGTGGGTGGGTGGAAACCTTGTCGCAGGTTATTGCTGCGTTTTTGTTTAAACCAGTTGAACTGAAGCTGGAAGTCTGCACCTGAGTCATGCCTCCTGCCCGTCCGTCGACACTGTGTGAGTTTTAAATCCACTGCAGTGGTGTGGATTTACAAGGAGAACTCTGATTTAAACCAGCTCTGAACCCTCTAACAAAGCTGTCTGGCAGCGCACGCAGCCGCTCCTGGGTGGCTCGCATTTTTTCAAACCTGGGCTCATATTCTCTTCGTGGATTTTGGACGCCGGCCAGCCTCGCAGAGATGATGTAAACCGATCCTCTGACAACACGAGGATCAGGAGAGCTGTGCCCCAGGGCAGGTTTTTTTATTTCACCTGCATGCCCCGCCCACTCCTCCTCTCCGAGTGAAGGTGTGCTGTTTTGGTGAGACGAGCGAAGAGGAAGAACAGCTGCTGCTGTGGGTGAAAGGTCACGGAGCAGAGAGGCATCTGAAGAATCTGCAGAATGAAAGAGTGAGAGGAGGAAGGAGGAGGCAGGTCCGGACTGCTCGCAGAGACCCGAGCCCGGGCGAGGCCGAAAGTCAGGAAAACACGCTGCTGCCACAAACCAGCCCGGCAACTCCGTCACATAGATCCGATCTCCAGTTTAAAGGCCAAAGCTTTCCCAGTCTTAGACGATTCCCCACAAAAGGAAATCAATAAATCAATAAACAACCACCAAATAACACCAACGTTTGACTTTTGCCAAAACACTTTCACAATGAAGGTTAGAAACATTTCCCAGCATGCCGCTGGGCATGAGACCGAGCGGCTGGCTTCATGGTGGCGGTGCCATCTTTTGTAAATGCAGCCTGCGGTTTAGGAAAGGATTATTGTCAGGATTCAAATAGATCCACGTTCACCGCATGTTAGAAATCCGGGCGATGACCCAGCTGCAGCCTGCACTCACTCTGAGGTCGTGCCCGCTGCTCGACAGCTGGCGCAGGTTTAACGGTGTGGAGGTGCTCGCCGCTTCAACCTCATGTATTTTGGCAACGCCTTTCTGCGCGACCCTGATTGTTCGGGTTACAGGAACCAGAACATCCTGTGCCGCCCGGCTGGTCGACGGCTCTGAGGCGGGGGCTGTGTGTCTAATGTTGATCACAAACTGCTGTGGCAAACGGCGACTAGTGTGTCTGTTAACACATCTGTTTTCTGTGCTTTGGTCGTGGTGGTTGTGAAATTTCTGGGAAATGACCCACTGCCGTCGGCCGCTTTCAACTCTGATTTCACAAAGAGTTCAGTTGGTGTTTGCTTTTCCTCTGTCTGCACGTTAGTGTGTGTCTGCTGCACGTGTCGTTCGCTCTGCAGGCTGGATGCAACTTTCACGCAATAAATCACACCAATGTTGCTTTCTGGATTCCTCCTCTTCTTCTGTTTGTAGTGAAATATAATCAGCCGCGTGTTCTGGGCGTGGTTGCTTTTCTGACTGCCAGGAGTGCGTGCCGGAGATGCGATTGGCTGGAGGACGCCGGGTCAGATTTAGTGTCACGCCAAATCTGAGCCCAGCGCAGCCTCATGGGCTCCGTTTAGATGACTGGGAGAGCTGCTGGGATGCTGCTGGGCTGAGTTTGGCCTGTTGATTTTTCTGTTAGTGTGGAGTCGGAGCCTCGACAGATTAGATGTGAGTCCTCAGTAACATGACAGCGTGGGTTCATTTACGGCCCCGTGATGTTTTATATAAGGATGGTTAGTCGGTTACTCCGTGTTCGTCTCACTGATGCTGTTTCCTTAATCAGTGTGTTAGCCGCGGTTCACTGCATGTTAAAACAAACCCACGACGAGCTGCAGGAGAAGCAAACGGACTCAGTGGGAATCTGAGCGGGACACCAGCAGGTCACTGGAGTGTGAAACTAGCTTAATTTCTTTAACGTGGAATTTTCTGATGATTCCAGCTTCATTGTGCTGCTTATGTTGAAATGTTCCCTCACAAAGCGTAAGAAGCAGCACGTTCATCTGTCGGCCGTCAGTGTGTCGTTGCAACATGTCCGATTATCTCTGCATCGCCTGACAGCGGACCTGCCCTCACCCTCCCGCCGAGCGGCATGTTTTAACTCTCCGTGACAAACGCTGAAACTCTGCCAATGTTTCTGATTTTGCACAGAGAGCAGGAGGTTGTGTTGCTGCTGTGGTGGATGTTGATCACAGAGCGTGACATTCTGGATGTGTGAGGGAAAAGTGAGACATGATTGTGACGAGCTGGGCTGTTGTCGTTGCGCTCGACAGGAGAGGATCCGGTTCCTCCGCCAGCAGATCCTGGATCAGAGGAGGGGGGTGCGCAGAGCCCTGAGGAGGTCTGTGGGCAGGAGCACAACCGACCCGGGAGGAGGAGGAGGACGTCTCCATGCTCTGCTGATACGGTACAAAGACTGACCTAAAGTCGTGTCCCACAAACACGTGCACGCTTTAGGTGCTGTAGGAGTGAAAAACATTTGTATTTCCCTCAGAAACTGTTGAACACAAATTCAGTCTGATTCAGTTTTTTTTTTTCTTTTTTCAAATGATGATTTCATTCGTGAAGGGAAAGACACTCGCTGCTGTGTTTGCGTCCTGATGGGCCGACATCCTCGCTCACTCGTGGTTCCCTCAGAGCAGCCCGGACCATCACACCACCGAGTCCGACTGTAGTGGTGGCAGGTTGATGTTCTGCGTGCAGGTTGACGCAGACGTAACGGGACTCAAACCTTCCACAAAGTTCAGCTTCTGCCTCGTCAGTCCACAGAATATTTCCCAGACGTTTCTGGGATCTTCCAGATGTTTGTTGGCAGATGTGAGACGATCTTTTCGGTCTGCAGTGGTTTTCATTGGACTCTCCCACGGAGGCCATTTTTTGCTCACTCTCATTTTGTTGAATCGTGACCTCTGACCTTAACTGAGGCCTGCAGGTCCTCCTGGATGAATTTTGGTCAGCCGGTCGCTCCTGGGAAGCTTCCAGGACTGTTCCAGGCTTTCTCCATGTGTGGATAACGGCTCCCACCGTGGTTCGCTGGAGTCCCTGATGTCACTGACTTTGTGTCTTTAGATCGTGGCCTGATGTGATGATCCTTTATGCTGCTTCACTGTCACAGCTTGTGGTTAATGCGATGCAACAGGTCTGACAGGGATGAGCAGAGTAGATCGACTTCAGCCTGTTTAATGTTGAAACATTGTGTGTGGTTACATTAATAACAGGGTTGGTATTATTCATTGAAACTAAGGGACCAGAACCTTCAGAAGGTCAGGATGCGATCTGTTTGCATTACTGTCAGGTTACCTGGAGGAGGTCGCCTGTCTCACCTGCTGGGCTTGTCGACACCTGCCTGCTGTCTGGTCTGTGGAGAGGTGCTGCGCCTGCCTGACCTGAGCGCAGTCATCTGTGATGCCCCGCACTGTTCAGGTAAACCCACCGAGGGCGCTCCCTGGTAAAACCGTCCTGAGGTTTTTAGTTTTTATTGGGTGGATTGACCTTTAACCTCTCCACGTGGCGCCTCTTCCTGTCCAGATTCTTTGCAGATTTTCTGCACATTTGCAACAGAAAGTAAGCACAGGGAGCCACGTGCCGGATATCTGCATCAACCCTGAAAAGTCTGTTTGCTGGACATAGCATCAATGTTCAGCCCTGATGATGAATGTGATGTGATTTAGTCTCTGAGGTGTGTCTTTCCCTTTAAACAGTGAGGTAACGCTTTACATCAAAAAACAGCGAAAGACTGAATCATTTCTCACACCAGGACAAATACCTGCAGTGTGACGCCGTAAACTGGAGCGCGCGCGTGTGTGTGTGTGTGTGTGTGTGTGTGTGTGTGTGTGTGTGCACGCTGAGGGAGTGTCCTGCAGCACTCAGTGTTGTTGACTCAGCTGAAGTGAGAGATAACTGTAACTGTAGCAGATTTAACTCTTTAGCTTCTGTTTAGGTTTCACAGAGCCAAGAGATGCTTTTAAAAGGCTGCAGAGAGGATTACATTGAGCTGGTTAATAAAAAAACACCTGTTATCTGTGACACTGAATCAGTCCACCCAGCAGGAGAACTTTATATCAGACTGCACCCAGTGATAGCCTGGGTCACTGTTTCACTGGTCCTTTCATTTCCTCATAAGTTCGTAGTGAGCGATTTAAAACGAGCAGAGTTTGTGTCATGAATGAGGATGAATGCTCTTTTTACAAGCTGCCGTCTCTTTGCAGGCGTGTACTGTCGGCCGTGCTTCCAGAGTTTGGGGAGCACGTGTGTCATCTGCGTACGACCTCTGACCTTCCAGGAAGACAGCGAGGAGGAGCTGTGAGTGAACGCCAGAGAAGGGCTGTAAAATTGAGCCAGAGCGGTGTCGCCATGTGTCTCATTGACTCTGTTTTAAGTGATTTATAAAGCAGAGAAGCGGCACTGGATTTGAGTTCTGACGTTATCCAGTGACAGGACGTCACAGAGACGCAGGGTGACGAAGGGTCCAAACAACTGTAACGAGGCAGAATTACAACGGTTTCCATGGAGATGCCTGCTGTCACTGTTTAAAAACAAACAGCTGGCAGCGACAGCTGAGGCCACGCCCCCACACAGGCTGACTTACCGCTGCAGCCTGCCTCAAGTGGCCATCAGAGGAATTGCGGTTTTTGTATTAGCTACATTTGTCAGTCTCTGCTGCACACGCCTCCCCGTAGACTGATCGCTGTTAACAGAAACCTAGCGCGCAGCTATGATCTGTTACTCTTCAGCGTTTCTGAACTTCTTTCAGTGATAAATGTTTCCCAAAGCTGTTGGAGCAGCTGAGAACGGCACCGGTTCTCCTTACTTTCCTTGTCAAGAGTCATGTTAAAGATTTAAATTCTTTGCACTTGTGCTCGGGGCCCATCAACAAATATTTGCTTCTTAACATTATTTTCCAAATTAAATTTAGTGAAGGAGCAGATGAGCGATCCAGATGTTTCAGCACAGAAGTGCTTCCTCTAAATCAGTCAAACATGTTCTTCCCTGCCCCGGATTCAGAATCTGGGGTAAAGGTTCCCCTCCATCTTGCAGCTCTGTGTCCCCCAAGAGTGGCTTGCCCCACAGTGGCACCCACTGGTCTATGCTCTCTGTCTGGTTCTCTCAGAGACTCCACTGATGATGAGCGGCCCAGTTTGTCGTCGACCCGCCAGACAAACGCGCAGATAAAGAGGAGGATCCCCACAGCGAGGCAGCAAAGTCCGAGTGGCTGCTCAGGAAGGGAAGCAGAACGAGGAGAGCGCCCCAGCAGTGATGACAGTGTTTACCTGGACTCTGAACTCAGGTAGGACACGTCTGAAGGAGACATTGATAGAAGCTGATGGTAAACGTAAAGGATCGCATGTCCACATGTAGATATTTTTAAATGTGACCTGCTCGGAGGTTAAAAGTCTTGAACATCTGTTTCCCCCTCTGGCCAGTGAAGCAGACCTGATGTACCAGGACCAACCCGGGTCAGGCGAGTCCGACAGCGACCACTCCTTTAATTCTGCTCTCTCAGAGCACGAGTCCCTCGTCTCAGTCGTCATTCACCAACCCGACCGTGCTCAAAACCTCCAGGACCTTCCACAACCATCGGGTTCTCTCTGGGCTCCGTCTCCCGGACCATGAAGCTCAGCCAGATGTTCCACTTTGTGATTAAAGCTAATAAAGCAAATTTACACATGAAATACCTGATAACAAAACTTTAGCTCAGCTCCACTTATCGACTTTTTCCACAGAGAGACAAAAATACGGGCTAAATTCTGAAGTCCGAGTCTCGTCTCAGTGAGGCGGAGAATCCAGATGTGCTCCAGATAAACGGATCATAGAGAAAACAGACGGTAGCGGTTCGTGGACCCACATCCTGAAGCCTCGGGTTTGTGCTTTTGAGACCGCCACAAAAAGGCGGGACACAGGAGAACGTCTGAGATCTAAAGGGCTCATCCCAGTAGGGCAGGTGTGTCAAACATAAGGCCCGAGGGCCAGAATGGGCCTGGCAAAGACTCCTGTTGGGTTTGGAAAATGTGGAGCAGGCGATAAATTTTGGACTTACTTGTATTTTTTAAAAGTTTTACGACTTTCTTGTGTTTTTGTTTTTGCTGTAAAGCCACATTTTAAAATTCTGTGAATTAGAAAAACTTTTTTCTTATAATTTTATATAATTATCTATTTTGTTTATTAGTACAAGACAGTCTGAGCAAAGATTTACCTGAGCTTGTTCTGTAATTTTACATGTTTATTTCTTACAGTTTAAGGTGTCGTGATTTCTTTATCATGCAAACTGAACTGAGCCACACTGTTGGAGTATATTTATTTTTCTTATAATAAGAAATCTGAGGGTTTAGTTTAATTTCTTCAAACTGACAGAATTTCACCGATCCGGGTCAGTTAAGATCCAAATATTTGGCCCACTGTGTAAAATGAGTTCGACATCCCTGCAGTAGGACAAACGCTGAAAACCTCCAAGGTGAGATTGCCTGACATCAGCTGACACCACCAAGCAGCTCCTCGCCTTGTTGAGCTCAGTCACCTTACAGATGAATGATTATCTGCTGCTTGATCCTTCGAGCTCACCTGTCGACCCAACGGCCGTAGGTGATGGTAAGAATGTAGACTGACTGTCTTCTGGTTCCTCTGTTTTACCCAAAATGGTCCACGTTAGTCTCAACACTGCACTGATCCTCTGATCCGTCCACGGTAAAGCACAGAACGTGAAAGTGTTTCAGTGACAGCGGAGAAACAAAACCTGAGAATAAAGAGCTAAAAGAGACCAAACGAACCACACAGACTTAAAACGACACAAAGGAACAACAGGAACCGACAGAAGTGAAAAGACAGTTTCTAATGAAAAGCTTTGATTGGTGTGAAAGTAAAAACACATACTGCCAAAGCATCAGATAACATGATTGTTGTGTGTTTGCGTGTAGCGTGAGGCGTGCTGAGCACACGGAGTAATAAGTCGCTCTGAAATCTACAGACTGAATGTTCTTTGTTTCATTGAAAGTTTTGCTCTGCAGGAGGAAGTAACTGCCAGCCTCACCTGTCGAGGCCTGACCACACTTACTGACTGCTTCCTGCTTGCTGCCACGATCATTACGCGTCTTCCTTTTTTGATTTGTGGTTTCAGACAGCAGAGACTTTTTTTCTTCAGATCATCTTTTACAGCAGGACTGTGCTCGCTGTGTTCTTTCCAATAAATAAAGTTAATTATTGGTTTTATCCAAAAGTGATCAGAATAAAGTTTATTTATAAAGCACTTTTGCTAAAAGCATCTGGGAATCTGGGTCTTTTCCAGGATGTCAGTAGACGCCACGACCGCCAGCGTGTAAAACTGCACTCCACCTTATCTTTTGGAAGAAAGGTGTTCATCCACCCACTCTCAGAGACTTGGAGAATCGGTGTTAAGGCGGTCCATATGTGACATTAACAAACTTTGTTAGTTTTTCCTTTAATTTGTCACCTCTAACAGGATTCAGTCGAGTTCACGGACCACGTTTAAAACTGGAAATAAGACCCACCCTCCATGTTCTCTTATCTGTAGCTAAACAATCTGAAGATGTTCACCTGAGCACAGGTAACCGAAAGTATTTTGTCAAATAGTTTTGATCATTTAATGTGTCATCTTTGTAAAAACAGCTGAGAAATCTCATGAGTGGAATCTCACAAACACGTCACAGTGGAAACGCATAAAAGTTATGTTTGGCAGGTCCAATCAGCATCTTGTCTCACGTGTAGCATTCACAGTCATTTGGCCAATTTATGCACACAAACAACGTCGCTGACGTCACTGCAACTTCCACACTTTGCAAAACGTCCAGGGGCGGACCGGACGCTTTGGCGGGCTGGATCTGGACCCCGAGCCGCTTGTTTGTCTCTCCTGTCCCAACAGAAACACCGTCAGAGATCTGCTTTTACTCTAAACGTAAGAATGACTTATTCAGGCCCTCGGAGACACACCCGGCTGGTCCGGTCCAGTTCCCTGTGACGCGTCTCCACTGATTAACAATTATAAGAATTTGAGAACAAACCTGAACAGGCTGTTCCAGAAAGCTCATCTTACGCTGCTGTTAGTTGTCAGTTTGGACTGGTCACGTCCCTCTGTGTGTGTGTGTGCGCGCGCGTGTGGGTGGGGCTGATAAGAGCTCAGCGCTGACAAACAAAGAGGTTACACAAAGTTTAGAGGGTCTGAAAGCAGCGGAGGCTCACACGTCCGTGTGTGTGTTCAGTGGGTGTGTATTCGCGCGTGTATCACTGTGTGTGTGGTGAGTGGGAGGACTTTGTGTGACTCTCAGCAGGAAACGTGTAAATCCTCCGGCACTCTCCGCTCGGTGCTCCTCGGTTTCGGTGGTTTTTCAGTTATTAGTTGTTCTTGTTGTTTTTTTACTCGTTTTTTGGGACCGAACTTCTGAGATGGAGACTCAGGTAAGATAATCGAACTCCCCGGCTGGTCGATCAGAGCGATCGGCTGAGACGGGCTCGGCGGGCGGAGCGCAGGACTGCTGGGTGTGATCGGGCGCCCAGAGCTGCGCGATGAAGCTGCTGGAGAGAGAAATGATCAAGTTTATGAGGATGTGTGAGACAGAGATGAAGGAAACGGGTCGAATCAAACGGGAACACTGATTTACTTCCAGGTGCGAGAGGTGCAGATTCTCTCCTCTGTCCGGTGTTTGCGTCTCCGTAGAGTTTATTTCTCTGAAAGTAATACAGTAAAAGTAATATTTATGAGAATAGCCCAGGTTAGAACTATAATACCTTAAAGGCTAATTAATGTTCCATCAGTGTGACTGATTATTTTCTATAAATAAGCTTAAAGGCGCTTTAATGAAAGCAGCGCAGTGAAACGTGAAATAATGAGGCCGGCGACCTGAAAATGAAAGCAGCTGCTGCATGCAGATAAAGGACAGCAGTTACTGGAAGCCGAAGCTCTGAAATTCTAGTCAAACTTTTCTTTCCTGGCTCAATTTGAATAAAATAAATGTGGGTTGATGGTATCAGCAAACCTTCCCCATTTGGTTTAGTTTTAAACAGACTGTACATAAAAGATGGCATTGGGCTTTTGGCTCTTCCTGTTGAGTACGTGATGTTTGCCTTTGGGGTTCTGGGGACAGACCTGACCATAGAGCGCTGAGTTATCAGCTAAATGTAGCGAGCTTGGTTCAGCAGCTGCTTTCATAAACTGTACAGGTGCAAAACATGAGCACAGGTACGTGCTGACTGGCTGCTGAAATTTCATTCATCAGAATGGAGCTCAGACTTCAGTCTGTTGTTACACCTAACCACACAGCAGCCATGTTGTTGGTCAGATAACCACATTAGAGATGCTCCAAAACACGGCCCACAGGTCCAGTGAAGCCGAACAGACGGCTGTGTGGACTCCTGTCAGCCAAAGAAGCCACGCCCCTAACTTAGAGCCTCAACAAGTCAATTCACCCAATAAATAAGTTCTTATTTCTTTTTATTCATCTGTGATGAAGGAGGAAATCAGCTACAGAGACTAAAACTGTTTTGTTTCAGCTCTAAAGTTTAACCTTGACTGACTCTTCTTTGGAGCCAGCAGAGCTTTGGTACTTTTGCTCTGACCTCTGGTGCTGCAGCCGGGCTTTGGCCTGGATTTGACTTTGCTCATCCACGCCCCGTCTGCAGTGGCGTTATGCCCTAAGAGTGGGGCTTTCCCACACTGCGTTGGCGTTATTCGTTTTCAAGCTGATATCATTTGTACAGTTAGTTTTATGTCTACTGTTTTTCTGCACACAGTATACAGCAGTTCCTGCAAAATAAAATGGATGGAAGGAAATCCATTACAAGCTGTAAATCCGCCTGAATGAAGCTGTAGTTGGTGCATTTGGCCTCTGGGAGGCAGTGTTGCATTCAGCTTCTACTTTGGACCAAACGCTGATGCAGATTTGAGCTCAGGTTAAACTGACTGAGAATGCAAAAATACAGGTGGAGCCGACAGCAGACCCTTTAAGTGCTCGTCTGCTTCAGCTACACCCACCATGCACAAGCAGCTCACATGAACTGGGTGAAGGAGGCTGGACAATCGCATGAAGTGGGTTTTCAGAGGATCTCTGGACTGAGCTGAAGCAGTTTGGACCCTCTGAGTAAAAACACATAAAAGCTGGTTGACACGTTCTGAGTCTCGGCTCGTGTTCAGTCATCTTTTCTCTTTAATTCGCCTGTTAAAGCAGGAGAAATAGTTTTTCTGGTTTGGGATCAGGCAGACTTCTGCAGCCGCCGCCCTCTTTCACAACAGCAGCTGAGCCCTCAGAGGGCCGCTCGGTCTGATCTCATTCAGCTGTTTAACACTTTCTGCTTCGGCCGAGGCAAAGCAAAGCCAAACAGCTCAAACCCAGCCCCGCACACTGCAGGAACCTCATTATGTTTCATTAGAATTTAAAGATTACTGCCCTTATTTTTGTGATCCTGCCCAATCTTAATCAGTTTCGAGCTCGGAGGAAACTTCTGATGTTAATATTTTTGTGTAGCGAACAAATAAAATCCAGGATGATTTGTCCCAGTGTGAAACTTAATATTGTTACTGAAGAGCGTAAATCAAAAGATTTGGTTCAGAAATCGAAGCTTGTGTCAGTTTATGGGTTTATTTTTGTCCACTAAAGAGTAACGACTGATCTCTCACTCAGGAGTAAATGATTAATGCTTCATAACAACTGCAATATGAACATTGGACATTTCAAATCAAATCGAGCACCTTATCAGTCCAGATTGTGATTGGCTGACAGATCCTCGTCCTGTTAGTGACGGGGTGAGGCGCATATGAGTAACAGCAGAGATCCAGTGTTGACACAATGAGTCTGTACAGAGAGGGTGGAATAAAACCCCGGTGCTTGTGAGGAAACACGCTGTGGCTGGGTCGTCCTGTTTCTTTAAACGTGTGCAGAGACCTCGCTGCCTCTGTTCTTTAGCACTGCTGGATTTATCACACGAAACATCATCCCGCTCAGATTGGAGACGCTGATCTGTGATGCTAGAAATTCTTCAGATTCCAGCTTTGTGTGTCATTTAGCTGCACCCTGTAGTTACCCAGGAAAAGAGATATCTTTCTAATCTCCTGCATGTTTTAGTCCATTTGACAGTACTAGTGTACTTGTAGCTGTAATTTACACACGTTCCTTAAATACATCAGATGCTGCAGTCACAGAGGGTGAGTATCAGGACAGATTCTGGCTGTTAAGCCTCAGTTTTAGGGTTAAAGTCAGAGTTTGGGTCAGTGTGGGGGTTGTGGGCGTAAGAAGTCAGTGGAGGTCGTCACAAAGAGCCCTTCCCCGCACACTGAGTGGAGCAGGCACTGCTAACAGATGCAAACTTAAAACCTAAAGCAGGAAAACCCCTGAGTGCCCAGAAACATACCTGCCATGTTTGATGTGCGCTGGATAAAGGCTTGGTGAAACAGAATGTGTCATGGAGGGAACAGGAAACCAGTTTATTTAACAGACCAGCGACCCAAAGTCCCAATCAACACGTTTAAGGAAACGTCACAGTTATATATGCACAGACAACTGAGGGATGAGATCCAGGTGAAGAGGAAGGACAGGTGAAGGGCGTCAGAGTGGAGCGGTAGAGCAATTGTTCTTTATCTGTTTTATATCTGTAAGCTGTCGCTAACATCGGGGATGAAGCCCACCTGTAAAATTACAGCAGGATGAACTGTGTGTGGAAATGTTCGTATCTGCTGCTGACTTTCTTCTTTGGCTCTCGGAGGAGGCGGACGCACTTTTTCTCCTCTCCCTCATCTTCCCTGCTTATGTCCTTGTCTAGTCTCGTGTTTTTTGTATTCCTTTTCCCTGGAACACTCTCTCACAGTCTGTTTCTAAAACATAAAGAGGAATTATGGATTTGATCAACTGGTCCCTAAATGCAACTGACACCCCTTCCTCAACGAGAAGTTTGGGCTCGGGTGAGCCTGAGTGCTGAAGATATCGACCTATTCTGAACCATGGTAACAGGGTTCTGGCTGGTCGGAGCTGGCTTGGCCCTGACTTATCGAAGAATTAAGAAAGCGGAACCAGCTGTTCAAACCCCCACAAGGCTGCCCGCTGGGATTGAAGCGATGGGAGAGGCGTGAGTTTCTCAAAATGGGCTCATTGAGTGCAGCACGGATAAGATCTTGGAGAAGCTACGGCTGCTGTGAACACTCAGAATAAGATCTCTGACTGCAGACTGGATACATCTCGGAAGGGCTCGCTCGGAATAACATCTCTGGGCACAAATTGGATGACATCTCAGGGAGGCACACTGCTGTGAGTTCTCAGAATCGGCTCCTTGAGCACAAGAAATGACAACATCACAGAACGCAAGTATGGTGAAGCTCGCGGCTCTCCAACGGGAGATTGAGAGACCGGTGTTGGACTGTAGAACTGCTTTGAAATTCATATGAGCTGTTCGCACTAAAGTAAAAAATACCATCACTTCATGCGGATACCCCTTTGGCACCAGCTGCAAGGCCGGAGCCGAACAACAACTCCCTGATGACGACTGTGTTTAGTCTGTTCCTTCCCATCCCATGCAAGGCCACCTGGGTTGGCTGGAAGACTGTTTACTTAGCCTGGCAGGACGAAGGACACTGTCTCAGCTGAACTCTGGACACGCACACACATACATATACTGATAAGCACTCACCGACGCATCACCCTCCCTACCCCGGATCCAACGCCACCTCCAACGCTTACCTCCCCTCTGATGTGGACATCGGGTCAGCTGGAGGCGCAGTCGAAGATTGTAGCGGTCCCAGATCAGATGTACACACTGGAACTCTTCCCCATGTTGCTGTCTGTGTTTATTGTGCTGTGGTGTGTTGATATCTGTGCATTCCTGTATTATCCTTCTGTGTTACACATTTCAATGTTTTTTCCTGCTACCTGGCCTGACCTGTCTCCCCAATGTGATGTTTCTGTATTATATGTACGGTCGGCAAGGTCTGTCATCTCGGTTGTGGGCAAAAGACCTGCAACTGACAAATAAAGGCTATCTCATCAATAAGTAAAGTTCAAATCATCAGGATCACAAACACTGGACCAACACAGAGCAGACAGACATGAGGCTTCTTTATTATTACAAAGATGGTTTCATGCAGTTTGGTTGTTGTTACATTCAATAAAGTGTAAAAGTGTTCATGTTTGACATGAGATGGTCAAACACACGTTTATCATCGGTATTCGTCTTCACTCAATTTTCTCTCAGGAACAGATTTCAAGATGTTGTCTTGATATCCTGACATTTTTCACGATGATTAAAATCAGCGATCAGCAGCTCTCACTGATTTTTACGTTTGGGAACAAAGTTTCCAGGAATATGAAACAATGTGACTCTGGTTCAGACGTAATCTTTGCCTTTTTATTAAGAAAGAAAGAACGGTTAATTAAAAATTGTTGGTCAAGAGCTTTTGTCAGTCTCCCACTGATTATTGATTCCTGATGATTAATAACAGTATTGCTAACAGCAGCTGTTTTGCTCCTGTTTCAGTACTCAGAGCTGGAGTTGGCCCTCAACACGTTGGTCACCGAGTTTCACAAAGCTGCAGACAACGGACCGACCATGAACACCACCCAGTTCCAGTCCATGATCTCCAGTCAGATGCCGGCAATTGCCAAGGTACTGATGACATCACAGCTCGTCTTCCAATCACAAATCATTTAACTCGGTCTCCAAACAAAGGCTGTTTAACCAAGTAAGCAGACTGCAGGAGAACATGCGTCTGTTCCTCGTTAATTAAGCGTGGGGGCTGGAATAATATGCGTCCTCGGTGACGTCTGACGTGTTCGGGAATGCTCACTGCAGATCAGAGACGTTATGATGGAGACAGTCCTCAGAAAGTCCTGAAGGGAAATCTGCACAGATGGTAGAAGTTGAAGTGTTTTTGTTGTGCTTTGGGTTTAAAACCTTATTTGGAACAAAGTCAGCAAAACTCAGATTTTTCTGTCACTTATTTATCCATCCCAGTCCACGCTGAGGGCTTCAACTGAGAAACAGACTTTGTTTTTATACTCCCAATCAAATCATTCCTAAAATAAAAAAATCCTTCATGTCTACAACCGAACTAGATTTCACACTGATCCTCCAACATGCTTTTATTAGAAATGACCAGCGTTGGTCAAGTTACTTGTAAAAAGTAATCAGTTACTAATTACTTCCCCCCAAAAGTAATCCCATTACTTTACTGATTAGTTATTTTCAAAAGTAATTTCTTAGTTACTTTTTAAAAACATGATTCACAACCTGAAGAGGTGATAAAGTGATAGATCTTTCAGCCCAATTCTACTTTTTCTGCATAATCCATCATACAAAATGTAATCAAATGGAAAAGTCTTTTTAAAACTTGTTTTATTAGTTTTAATCTTTTAATTTTATGCATCAAGCAAACATTTAATTATATGCAACATTCTCTGAGTTGAATAAATTAGTTTAAGATTTAAACCTATTTTCTGCACATTCCAGCACATAAAATAAAATATTTTGTGTGTTTACACTCAGTCCTTCAAACAGATGCAAGTAAAACACAGCAGAAAATAAATAAAGTCAAAGACTCAGCGGTCCTGTTGCTCTATTTTCACCTGTAAAGCAGGAGTGGGGTAGGCGGAGGTTTACCCTGGTGCAGGTGTGCCGCGGTCAGTGGAAGAATCCGCGAGTTTCTCTGCGAGTTTCCCATTACGTCGTAGCTACTCGGTGCTTGTTGGAAGTTTAGGGGTTTTTTTCGCTGTAAAAAGAAGTTTTCTTCCCACGCACAGCGGACACTAATGTTTTTGTCACTTTTTATGGAATCAAACTCAAAGTAAGGTCAGTACTTCCACGCTTTAAACGCTGCACACTCATACTCTCTCTGCACTCCATATATGATCCATTGTTGATCTGCACACAGCTGTTGTCACGAACGTCGCACTCGCTTACGTCACTGTCATGAGACATTCTCGCAAAAAAAAAAAAAAAAAAAAAAATCACGGTTTTAGTAACGCAGTGTTCCGACGGGAAAGTAACGGTAATCTAATTACCGTTTTTGCAATAGTAATCCATTACTTTACTCGTTACTTGAAAAAAGTAATCGGATTACAGTAACGCGTTACTGCCCATCTCTGGAAATGACAAAGCAACTGATTCCTTTAGCTTAAAGTTTGATGATATTTCTGAAAGTTGTCGTAAAGAATTCTGCTTTTTGTTGCATCACCTGGAAACCAACTGTAAATGCAGTCATCTGCACAGCAGAGGGCGCCGCAGAGGTGATTTAATTATGGGCTTCTCTTCAGCGAACTGCCATCAGTCAGCAGAACGTCCCACGTTAGGTAACAATCAGACTAATCGAGTCTTTGTGCACTGACAGCTCAACGTTGTTTTTAAAGTCTTAAAACAAGCTTAAAACACACTTTGCATGAAAAGAAAGGAAAAAGTGATTAGAGTCAGTATTATGTTAAAAATATTGAATTAACATTACAGCTGGGATAGGCTCCAGCCCCCCCACAACCCTGAAAAGGATAATGGGAAGAGGATGGATGGATGGATGCTTAAGCATACAAGAGAAGCAAAAAAATATGAAATAAAACTCTTTCATGCTAACAGTAATGAAGCAGGTCACATCCTCCTCTCTGTTATTCTGGACCAGAGTTGTTGGAGTGCTTTGTGCCTGAGATCACGCTCCCCTGAGTTTCCACTAAGTGTTTCCAGCAGTGCTGACTGACTTGCTGTTTCCTGCCTGCAGACGGTGGAGAATGAAGAAGGCCTGGGTAAGGTCCTGGAGCAGATGGGTGTGCAGAGCGGCCAGAACATCTCCTTCGACAACTTCTGGAAGCTGATCAACAACCAGGCCCTTCAGCTGTTCGGCACCATGCACAAAGAGAAAGGCACCAAGTGCACCTGCCTGCTGCAGTGAGCTCTGAAGCCAAAACGCCACCACACCTGAGCCCAGAAACACCACACCTGCCGGGTTTCTCTGTGCAGACCACAGGGGGGCGCTGCAGGGTAACAGTGGGACATGAAGACACAAAAGAAGAGTTTTATTGGTGATATTCAAACTTTGTTTGCATTAAAGACGAGTTATAACCTGCAGTCTGTTTCAAACCCACCGAATATACGGAGGACCAAAGGTGACTTGTTGAAAAACAAACAGGCCAAATGAATAA
Source organism: Aulonocara sp. 'chitande type north' Nkhata Bay (assembly GCF_057382095.1). Classification (NCBI taxonomy): domain Eukaryota; kingdom Metazoa; phylum Chordata; class Actinopteri; order Cichliformes; family Cichlidae; genus Aulonocara; species Aulonocara sp. 'chitande type north' Nkhata Bay. The sequence goes on along the minus strand of NC_141354.1, from coordinate 40,321,064 downwards.
ACACATTTGTAAATGACAACATGTGTTTAGAAATAAATATAATTTAAACTTTCATAAATGAAAACGATTTACAGAGCTAAGACGTTCTTGACCAAATACATCGCAAAATATATGTAACACTGAAAAGTAACAAATGAATAATAATATGTCCACAAAATACTCAAATAGTAAATTTATTTATCAATAATAATACTAAAATAACACAACATGAAATAGGGAAAATGGATAAAAGGAGAATTATAGTCACTGTTCTGCTTGTATGGAAGTTGAAGTCTGACTCAAACTGATCTCGAATCATAAAATACTGAAATAATATTTTCAAGGTTCTCTAAAGTTAATACATGAATTTAAAATGATGAACACAGACCATGAAAAAGTATTTAAAAGGAATTAAATTGTGTATTTTTTCGTTTGTATTTCAAAGTGTTTTATATGAGTCGTTTTTATCAGCTGTATTACTTTATTTTCATGAAGTCAGCTTTGGTCCTCCGTAGGTGAAGTCGAGCAGAGGGAAAGGTCACCGACATGACTGCACTCTAACAAAAACATGGAACAAGGATGTTTTTAGCTAATCAATGTCTTTTTTAATGTAATCCTGGAGTTAACACAATCTTATAAATTACTTCTCATTTAGACTTCATCTCTTAGCTGAAACTGTGATGTTTTGTTTTTAACATCATTTATATTCACTCTGAATATTACTAACATGTTTTTATTGACTGTAAACCATCTGATCATCTCAATGTTAATAAACCTGTGACTGCTTTTAGTATAACAAACCTACTGCGGTGTGCCGACTGAATTATTATTTTTATAAGAATAATTATTTGTGAGAAAATCAACGTTGGTGTGTATCGGCTCACTGAGTGGACAGGAAGGATGGGCCTACATCCTCAGTGGTGGAGGGGTTGGAGTTTGCTGAGCCCTCACACTTTTATAGGTGGACACGTCCTCTGTGGACACAGCGAGCCGAGGATGACTTATTGCAAAAAAATTGGCTAAATGAACAAAAATGGTGAAAGATGCTTTTATTCATTTATATACATATTTATTTGTAGTCCACATGCATTGACCAATCACGTCTTTGGTTGCATGTAGTTACAGTCCTGTTCTTCTTTTTGTTCACATGTAAACAAAACTGTAAACACACTGATACCCACTGCTATGGCGGCCAAGTCACAAATAGGCTGTAAAAAAAAAAAAAGGATGGACGTTGGCGCATCTGAACGTGAAGCTTTGAATCTGCATTCTTTCTACAGGCCAGCAGGGGGCAGCTGGTCTGGTTGGAAGAAATCTGACTGTATAGAAGTGCAGTCTCTAATTTCAGGTCTTACTGAATGCAACAAACAAACAATCTGTACATTTCCACACAGTATATTAGAGTCTGTAAACAAGCCACAGTTACCAGGATGCACACTACATAGTCTTTATTCTTGTAGTGCAATGTGAAGGTTTGGCCAGCAATCAGTAACTAATTACTGATTACTTCCCCCCAAAAGTAATCCTGTTACTTTACTGATACTTATTTTCAAAAGTAATTAGTTTTTTAGTTACAACCTGAAGAGGTGATAAAGCGATAGATCTTTCAGCCCAATTCTACTTTTTCTGCATAATCCATCATACAAAATGTAATCAAATGGTTTTTAAAACTAGTTTTATTTATTTATTACTCATCTAACTTTATGCATCAAGCAAACATTAAATTATATACAACATTCTCTGACTGGAAGAAATTTGTTTAACATTTAAACCTATTTTCTGCACATAAAATAAAAATTTTTTTTGTGTTTACACTCAGTCTTTCAAATAGACTCAGCGGTCCTGTTGATCTATTTTCACCTGTTTAGCAGGAGTGGGGCAGGCGGAGGTTTGCCCTGGTGCAGGCGAGTTGCAGCAGTCATGTCAGTGGAAGAATCTGCGAGTTTCTCTGTGAGTTTCCCATTACATCGTAGCTACTCGGTGCTTGCTCGGACGTTTGGGGGTTTTTTTCACTGTAAAACGAAGTTTTCTTCCCACGCACAGCGGACACTAATGTTTTTGTCACTTTTTATGGAATCAAACTCAAAGTAAGGTCAGTACTTCCACGCTTTAAACGCTGCACGCTCATACTCTCTCTGCACTCGATATGTGATCCATTGTTGATCTGCACACAGCTGTTGTCACGAACGTCGCACTTGCTTGCGTCACTGTCGTGAGACATTCTCACAAAAAAAGAAAAAGAAAAATTTATTCATTTCATTCTCATGAAAGCCCCTCCCACGGTAAAAGAGAAAATAACAAACAATACAATTATTCAAAACACATGATCATTATGAAAAGGAAAAATAAAGACTGTTATTTTATAAAAACAGTCTTAATCCGGGTCCAAACCCAGCCAAGAGTCAGAGCCAGACTCCAGATCTCAGAGTCTCAATCACAATTGTTGTAACGCGAGATTCTCAGGTCTGAGAAATAAGAAAGACATATTTGCTCACCTTCGAAGAACCTCCAGAGTGGAAGCCAGATAATGGATGTTAAAATTGTAGTAGCTCCCGAACACGATGTGCTGACGAGGTTCCGATCAAGACTCAGCATGTATCATCTTAAGGAATAGCAGGACTGACCTGAGAACAAATTATTTAACAGGTTATATTAATAAGCACTGCAGTACATGAGATTCTATAAACAGTGCAATTAAAAAGAGAGAGAGAGAGAGCTATGAAACAGACTTACCAAAGACAATAATCGTGGGTGTCAGAGACACTTGCTCCAGTTGCACCTCATCTGCCAGACATGCATCTTCTACATGGAAAAGCATGAACTCCTTCTCTTCAAAGTAGCTGAGCAGAAGCAGGACCACCTCTTTCACATCATCTGAGCAGCCACTCTGCCGTCCCCGTATCCTCTGAAGCCTTGCATCAGTCTGAAGGAACGTCTTGCTTTTGCTGACACCAACTGTGGTCATGTAGTCCAGAAGACCTTTTCCCCTTCAAATCCAAGTAATCTGTATTATAGAGGCAGGAATTAGCAGCTGTCCTTGCAGTTTAAGGTAAAAGAGACACATATTTCTGAGATAAGACCGACTATCATTCTCTGGCATATCAGTGGCTGAATTAGCAGATGACATGGTTTTATGTGAGTTTTCTTAATAATCTGTACTGTCATTTGGGGGCTGAGGGTGAGATTGTACATGTCATCAATACCATCTGGGGAACATGCTTTATGCTTCCTACACTTTCTTCTTTTTTGTAAACACATGCAACCATTCTATAATACTGGACTCATTTTTCTACAAAGGTTTGAACTTTGAGAGAGTTTAAACAAGAGAGAAAAGTGTGGAAATGTTCATGTCTGTCTGAGAAAAGTGTGTAGTGAGGGGTTTTACAGCCTTAAAACATCTATAATAACTGTAAAAAATAAAGCTGGCTACTTCGGATTACAGCTATGGCGGGTTATTTTTAGAACGTAACTCCCGCCATAAATGAAGGACCACTGTACACTAGGGCTGCTCGATTATGGCAAAAATGATAATCACGATTATTTTCACTGAAATTGAGATCTCGATTATTTGACGATATTTATTTAACCCTCACGACCTACTATAGAACCAAGTCCGCCAGAGCTTATATTATTATTATTATATTTTTTTTTTTTTTTTTTTTTTTTTTTTTAAATATACCTGCTGTAGTGCCATTTGTGGGAGCATTTCAAGTTGCTATACATCAATACAACTGTTATAGCCCATATTGTAATAATATGTATGCATTAAGTCCATAGTAATTACATTAATTGCAAAAAAGTACAATAAACTACAAAAAAATTGAAAATCGTTTTTGGTTTTTTTACATATATTTCTACTTGGAGAAATTTAAGAGGTTTATCCCTCAAAACTTGAAATACAAAAAAAGTTGCAAAAAATAGTTTACAACAGCAGGAAATTTATTTTGAGTGTCTTCATAGTTTTATTTTGGAGATACACCAATTTTTATATACTGCAGGAAAAACGAAAAAACAATCCTATGATGCAAATTTGCAAAGAAAACAGCAGGTGCATCAAAATAAACCATTTCCAGCTGTACAATTCGAGTTCTAAGCATCACAGAAACTATTCAGAAAAGTATAGAGTCAAACATGACTTATAAAAACACCAGTATAGGCAATTAAGGCCTACAAGTAAAAAAACTACATTTCCGCGAAAATGACGTCACTTCCGGTTTCGGGCAGGAAATGGCGCACATGCGATAGTTCGCGACTTCCAGTGTTGCCAACTTTGTAGCTATATTTAGCAAGTTTTCAGACCCGCTAAAAAAAAAAGACGTGAAAGCCCTTATTGCTTTTACTCTCAACAAGCAGCGGGTGCTGTAACGCAGTCAGTTCTTCTTTTACTCTTATGCTGTTTTGTGGATCACAAGGTTTAAAACTACTTATAAACACACACACACACAAAGTAACTCCACCAGAGCGCCTATTTCGGGTCACTTTTGCCGGTCCAAGCCCAGGTAAAGGAGCAGGGTTGGAATTGTGACATTAAAAAAAACAATAATTGCTAAAAGAAATTTAATTTGTAGTTCTAAATAAATTCTAAATGCATTTAGGAAGTTTTTTACTCACTTTATGTCTCTTCCACGATGTTATTTCTCTCTCCAACAACATAGGTTACAATTAGATTAGCATGACCTATTATGCAAATTTGGCGATGCCGTCATTTAGCGACTTCTAGCGACTTCTAGGACAACCAATAGCGATTTTCCTTACTGAGGAGTTGGCAACACTGCTGACTCTGTTTCACTGTGGGAAGTGTTATGAACAGCTGATCGGATCACAAAGCGTGTTTCTGGAATATTATGTTTTTGTTCCTGCAAGCGCTTTTTATGCAATTTTTGCAAAGCTTTATGTGGAAGGAAACCGTGACCGAGGACAAGCTGATGGCATCAGATGTAAGTACAACTCCTCCGGTTTCATATGCAAAACAAATTATTGCGCTAGCTTACACGGTTCAGATTCTACAGGGATTTAAAAATTGTTACACAAAACGGAGTGTGCTGCTCTGACCGGCTTTAAAGGGTTAACGATGACAACGTATTGAATAATGACTTTAAAAAAAATAATATAAAATAGTGTGCAACACCACTGAAGTTTTTTTTTACCTCTCTTTTCAACCAACAGCAGTCACTCTCCTCTCCAAATAACTTCTGCTTAGCTTTCCGAGCTTCCCTCGGGTCCTCTTAATCAGCGGTCTCCACCCTTTTTTGCACCACGGACCGGTTTATGCCCCACGGACCGGCCTTTAAGGTGTCGCGGATAAATGAGGGAGGGGCCAATAATCGGCTCAGTCATTTTTAATGATGTTGAAAGCCCAGATCGTAATCGTGATTAAAATTCGATTAATTGAGCAGCCCTACTGTACACAGCCTCTTAATGTGACCAATATCTTTTTACAAAAGACGCAGGTGACCATTTTTAGTATTTAAAAAGTTTGCCAGTGCTTTTCAGCTGAACTAGCATGCTAGCGCCAAGTTATCAAGTATTAGTCTAAATATCAACTGGTGCTAGTGATGTTTTGGTCTCGAAAAAAGTAGCCTAGATGTTAAACTTACCGTGCAAACTTTCAGATGAACCACAGATCGCATATTTGTGATTTGTCCTAAAAACGTCCTTGGTAAAAGCTCGACGTTTTCTGTTCTCTCTCCACTCCGCAGACTGTGCACGCTGCTGGTTCGTTAGCTGTAGCCGTGAACTAGCAGCTCTTCTCCCGCTCCTCCCGCCCTCACGTCATTATCCAATCAGAGACGAGCTACAGATGCGCATTCAAAATTAGGCGCACTCAGTGTTATGGCAAATGCAGATGGACCCAGGGAGCAGAACGCACGGAGGCAGAGTTGCGGTGAAGACAGTTTATTTACAGTGATGGGGAGGTTTGACAAGGACAAAGTATGTACAATAGCGTATGAATGGGGACGCGGAGCCAGGACGTGCAGGTGATGGAAACACACACAGGTACACAGGTGCACTCGATCTAAAAAAAAATGATAACCGATAACTGAGAAAAGCTTAAAGTAGACTTTACAGAGAGCTTACTTGGTACTGTTTATTGCCAAAACCTCCAGACGAGGCGAAATCCTGGGGAGGAAACAAAACTTCTTACAGTCACCAGAAATAATCCAACGGCTCCAGCAGGCAGGGGCAGAATTACAGACTCTCCAAAAACGTCAATACTCGGACACTAGTCTTCTGTCAGGTAGCTCCTAAAGAACACTTCTGAAGAATGCAGCTGATGAGTAACAGGTGTGCCAGGTTCAGTGACTCACTGCCCCGCCTACCTATACAAAAAGGGAGGCACCAAAAACACATACAGACAAAAACACCATATAAGCAGAACCCAGCTCCTAGAATAGAATAGCCTTTATTGTCATTGTACAGAGTACAACGAAATTGGAGTGCCACTCCCTTGGTGCAAGTTTCAATGATAAATATAAATGTAAAATATAAAAAGTACAAAAAAAAAAAACAATCGTAAGTACTCAAACAATAGTATGTACAATATATACAGGATAGCAGCATTAATATAATGACAGTATGAATAGCAGCATAATATAATGACAGTGACGGTATGGAATAGGTTCAATTGTTTTTGTGCTTATTTACTACGGTGATAGCTCTGGGAAAGAAGCTATCCCTAAATCTGTTTGTCCTGGTTTTATGTGACCTGTACCGTCGGCCTGACGGTAATAGTTCAAACAGTTGGTTGCTGGGGTGAGAGTAGTCCTTGATGATATTGCCAGCTCTGCTGAGGTACCGAGAGTTTGCAGTGACCTCCAGGCTGGGCAGAGAGCAGCCAGTGATCTTCTGGGCTGTGTTGATGACCCTCTGCAGTACTTTCCTGTCTGCAGCTGAGCACCCTGCATACCATGTTGTTATGCCGTACGTTAGGATGCTCTCTATGGTGGCTCTGTAAAATGTCACCAGCAGCCTCTCCTCCAGGTTGTTCCTCCTGAGCACTCTCAGAAAGTGGAGACGCTGCTGGGCCTTTTTAACCACCGCCGTGGTATTTGCAGTCCAGGAGAGGTCATCAGATATCTGCACGCCCAGAAACCTCATGGAGTGTACCCTCTCCACACAGCTCCCGTGAATGTAAAGTGGGGCCGGGTCTGCTCTGCCCTTCCTGAAGTCCAAGATAAGTTCTTTAGTTTTCGTGGTGTTCAGTTGGAGGTTGTTAACTGAACACCACTCAGTCAGTCTGTTGACCTCATCTCTGTAGTCCGACTCATCCCCCCTTGAGATGAGTCCAACCACTGTGGTGTCATCCGCGAACTTTATGATGGTGTTTGAGAGATGGGTAGGGGGAGCAGTCGGATGTGTAGAGCGTAAACAGGAGGGGACTCAAAACACATCCTTGTGGAGACCTGGTGCTGAGTGTGATGGTGCTGGACCGGTGGGGGTCGAGTCTGACAGACTGTGGTCTATTTGTCAGGAAGTCCTTGATCCAGAGGCAGATGGGGGTGGAGAGTCCCAGGTGAGACAGTTTCTGGACCAGGATCTCCGGGATGATATGATTGAATGCTGAGCTGAAGTCCAGAAAGAGCATTCTCACATAGCTTCCTCGGTGCTCCAGGTGACTCAGTGCAGTGTGGAGCGCTATGGTGATAGCGTCCTCGGTGGAACGATTTGTCCTGTAGGCAAATTGGTGGGGGTCCAGAGTGGGAGGCAGACCGGCCCTGATGTGCTGACAGACCAGTCTCTCAAAGCACTTCATCACTACAGGCGTAAGTGCAACAGGCCTGTAGTCATTTGGGCTGGCCACAGCTGTCTTCTTGGCGATGGGGATGATGGTGGAGGTGGAGGCACTCAGTGCAGGCTACAGTAGCCTACAGCTCTGTGGAGAGGAGGCACCATAGACATCCTATGGAAGGCACCGTTAGGTTGTTTAGCCTGTGATATGATACATTGCTGACCTAACCCAAAAACAGTAGTCTAGTCTAAGTATCACATTACAATTAAAAGAAACATAAAGAATATCAGGATTATGACTGAACAGAAGTTTTACTTAGGCTATCGATAAATAATTTCTTATAGGTTACTGTACAATAGGCTGCAAATAGCCTGAATAATTAAAAAATGTCATTATAATTGCATATTTTTGTATAGCATAAAAATAGAGAAGTAACCTCTCAAGTTCACAATGGCATTTTCTGTGAATACATTTTTATTAGCCGTATACCTGAATTTGCATAATTTCATGAATCATGTTTAAAGTAGGTCCGTTACAGGCCTACGGTATAAACTTGTAAAGTGACTTACATATAATTCGTGTATTTTAAAAACAACTGACTAAAACTATAGTTTTTACAATATTTGCATGTCAAATTAACATAATTGTTTTGTTAGAATATTAAAGTATTTCACTGTTTTTGTTCCCAATATTTGTAGTTTTAACAAATAAATTTGATTATAATCACACATTGATGTTGTAAATGTAACAAAAACATTCTGTTTAATAGTTTACAAAAATTCACTGTGATTGAGACAGACCTCTCTGCATTGAATCATATCTGTTATTAACCTCTGTCTCTCTTCCACAGCATGTCTTTATCCTGTCTTCCTTCTCTCACCCCAACCAATCACAGCAGATGGCCCCGCCCCTCCCTGAGCCTGGTTCTGCCGGAGGTTTCTTCCTGTTAAAAGGGAGTTTTTCCTTCCCACTGTTGCCAAAGTGCTGCTCATAGGGGGTCATATGATTGTTGGGTTTTTCTCTGTATCTATGAAGCGCCTTGAGGCGACTTATGTTGTGATTTGGCGCTATATGAATAAAATTGAATTGAATTGAAACAGGAAAAATATGTTTTGGGGTTTACTATACATTTCTGTAGGGATTTTACATGGTTTATATGTCACTGCCATTTTTTACAGTGCAGAATCTGTAAACACATCAGCCACGTCCATGTCAGGGCAGCGACTGCTGGAAACTCATTTTATAGATGAGCTTTAATCTGTTTCCTGTTGTTTTTGGCTTTTGTTCCTCTAATGTGTGTGTGTGTGTGTGTGTGTGTGTGTGTGTGTGTGTGTGCAGCAGTGAATGCACCGCTGTGTGGACAGGTACTCTGGTCTTGATGTGGAGTTTTATCAGACTGTGAAACACTTTGTGTTTTAAAACAGAAAATATTTGATCTGAATTTATTTTGAAAATCACCGTCACACAGCCGTCTCGTCGCTTTCACAGATTTTTCTGTGAACAGATGAGCAGCAGAAGTTTTCAGCATTTTACATTCAGATGTTTCACAAACTGTTGGATTGTCTGTCTGGGATTTCATAGCCAGTCATGTGACTGCTGTCCCGCCAATCAGCTTCACTGTATGTGAGACTCTTATTGTTTAGCATTAAACTTCATGTTGTCTCAGCCTTTATGATGTGTGTTACTGCATCAAATTCAAAATAAGAGCATAAAAATGAAGCAACTGAAAGTTCTGACAGGACAATAAAATATCAATAGACTTTATTGAATAGAGTTTACAATGAAGATGGATGCAGAGCCATGACTGTAGTTTACAGAATCAAACAGCAGCAGAGACATTTCTGAGACAGAAAAATGTATATTTAATATGATAATAGAGAGCATAAATGCGCGATTCACTGACATATACGGCATATCTACTGTTATATTGCTGGGTGCTCATTTGAACTATAAAGTATGAAGTCAAAAAGCTCAGACATCAGGCTGCTCTGAACACTCAGTTTCACCTTTTTCTCCTCTTGAACTTTCATATGTAGAGACAGGATATCATGAACATTTATATCTGAGACACAGAAGGTCCGCCCACCCGCTCACCTGCAAACTTTAGCTTCACCAATCAGAAGAAACAAAGAGGCATAAAACAGCTCATCAGACACTCTGATCTGAGCTTAGGATAAAGAAGGATGATTTCCAACTGTCAGTCATGCAAAGCTACGCTGTTACAGTCCAGCAGTCAGAGTACAGAGATGGAAATAAGTTGAATTACACAGCAGATCATCTGAGGAACATCAGCCAATAACGTTCAGACTAAACCGACCCACAGTCTTCCTTCTCACTGTAAGCGGCTGTCTCCTCCTCTCTGTGGAAAACCTTCCCATCAGGCTGCGTCCTCCACCTCAGCTTCACCTCCTCAGTGACTCCTTGCTCCACCAGCTTCTCCCTCACCTGAAACACAGTTTTCACACATTAACAGAAGCTCCTCATTAATCAGCCGTTGTTTCTGTAGTGAGCAGAAAACGTTGTTGGTGCTGTTTCTGGGGGAAATGAACTAAATGAACTGGCTGGGGATGAAACTGAAGTCTGGAATTAGGCCTCATTGCCTGTCATTGGTTCACGTCGTCTCCTCACAGTAATCTGAAATTAAGTGACTTCTTCAAGTTACCAGTTAAAAAGGTTAAATAATACAAATGGATGGGATTGCATTAAACGAGCCCCGTATCTCTGCAGCTGTGTGCTGTCACGTGTCCCTGAACCTGCACAGACTCACTGCTCTCTATCATTTCACAGTAGTTATAGCGGTCTGTTCCTTGTATCGGGGCCCGTGTGACCTCTGACCTGCTGCAGGATGGATTCTTGCAGTGTGGGGTCGTTCAGGTCTGCAGATCCCGCCCTCAGCTGAACCTTCACTGACCTCGAGGCTGAAGGTTTGACATCTGCAGAGAAAGAAAAGGGCCATTCAATTCAATTCAATTTTATTTATACATCACTAAATCACAACAACAGTCGCCTCAAGGCGCTTTATACTGTGCGGTAGACCCTATAGTAATACATATAGAGAAAAAACCAAGCAATCAAATGACCCCCTATGAATAAGCACTTTGGCGACAGTCAGAAGGAAAAACTTTTTCCCTTTTAACAGGAAGAAACCTCCAGCAGAACTCAGAGCTCAGGGAGGGGCGCAAATGGAAGAACGCAGTCTTACATATTTGTTTAATATGTGCATTGAAGGACATGTCCTGGTCAAAAATGACTCCAAGGTTCCTCACAGTGTTACTGGAGGCCAAGGTAATGCCATCCAGAGTAAGAATCTGCTTAGATACCATATTTCTAAGCTTTTCAGGGCCGAGTACAATAACCTCAGTTTGATCTGAATTAAGAAGCAGAAAGTTAGCGGCCATCCAGGTCTTTATGTCTTTAAGACATTCCTGCAGTGTAACTCATTGGTGTGTGTTATCTGGCTTCATGCACAGATAGAGCTGGGTGTCATCTGCATAGCAGTGTAAATGTATGCTATGTCTTCTAATGATACTGCCTAAGGGAAGCATGTATAATGTAAAAGTGCTATATAAATAAAATTGATTTGATACTTTACTTAGGCAATCAAATTAAGATAGATTTTATGTTGTTGGTTTTAAAGAACTGGATGGATATTTTAATGTATTTTTTATTTCTATTTTTCAAGAGTTGGAGAAGTGCCCTTTTTTCATAACTTGGCCTACCCTTTTTAGTTTTGTTAATATTGGCAATAGTGAGAAGTACTATGGTTGGATTCAAATGTATTTAACATAGGGCATCTAATTAAGGTAAATGTCATGTTTTTAGTTGGTAGAATCTGATGAGCAATATTTTATTTTATTATTTTTTATTTTGTTTTTCAGTTTTCCTCCTGAGTGATTGCCACCTTAACGTGGTCAGGGGGTTTGTGTGCCTCAGTGACACTAAGATCTAGACCTGCAGAAGCTGAGCCTTCAGGGGGGACACCCAAGTTGGTCAGGTTTTAGGGTAGAGGTTTGACAAAGTGCAATCCAATTACATGACAAAAACAGTTATTCAGAGAACCCCACATTCGCCTCAGCTGCCACCATGTGCCCCCTTTACATTTCTGTCTGCCCCCTCATATATGCCTGTCTAGAACCAGCCCAGCACACCTCCCCCTCGGCCTGTGCTTCGAGATTTCTGGTAGTTAGAATGACTCGGGGGTGTTGATTCATTTAAACTAACATAATCATCCTGCTGCAACCAGGTTTCTGTAAGGCAGAGTAAATCGATTTGTTGATCAATTATTAAGTCATGTACTAACAGAGACTTGGAGGAGAGAGACCTAATATTTAATAATCCACATTTCACTGTTTTACTCTTTGGTTCAGATGTGGATACTGTATTGTTCTTTCTTTGTAATTGTTTATGTTTAAGTTGTTTGTTTCTGGTTTTTAGTTTGTTTTTTGTCTTTTTGGAAGCTGACACAGTCTCTATGGAGATGGGTTTTTGGGGGGGTAGCAGGAGGAGAGAAGCTGCAGAGAAGCGTGTAAGACTGCAACTCTGCTTCCTGGTCCCAACTCTGGATACTCATATTTTGGGGGGTTTAATAAATTTGTCCATATTTCTAGAAATGAGAGCTGCTCCATCCAAAGTGGGATGGATGCCGTCTCTCCTAACAAGACCAGGTTTCCTCCAGAAGGTTTGCCAATTATCTATGAAGCCCACATCGTTTCTGGGACACCACTCAGACAGCCAGCAATTTAAGGAGAACATGCGGCTAAACATGTCACTCCTGGTCTGATTGGGGAGGGGACCAGAGAAAACTACAGAGTCCGACATTGTTTTGGCAAAGTTGCACACCGATTCAATATTGATTTTAGTGACCTCTGATTGGCGTAACCGGGTGTCATTACTGCCGACGTGAATTATGATCTTACTGAATTTACGTTTACCCTTAGCCAGCAGTTTTAAATTTCCTTCAATGTCGCCTGCTCTGGCCCCTGCCGGTGTCTCTAGCTTCACATGTCTGAGAACAGAATCACCAATTACCAGAGTTTGACCCCCGGCGGGTGTGTCGCCGAGTGGGGAAAAACGGTTAGACACATGAACGGGTTGGTGGTGTACCTGGGGCTTCTGTTTAGGACTATGCTTCCTCCTCACCGTGACCCAGCCGCCCTCTTTCCCCAGCTGCTTGGGGTCTGCCGGGGAACAGCTAGCGGGGCCTACGCTATCTTCGGCTGCACCAGCTACAGGGGCCTGGCTAGCTACGGGTGAATGAAGGGTGCGAAGCCGAGTCTCCAATTCAGTAATCCTGGCCTCCAGAGCTGCAAATATGCTACATTTGTTACAGATATCATTACTGCTAAAGGAGTAACTAAACATCTGACACAATGAGCAAGAAAGTGCAGGAGGGACAGGTGAAGTAGCCATGGTGCACGTGAAGATTATACTATGAAAACAGAAGTTATCTAAAGGTTTTTAATTAAATTGCTACGCAGATAAGCTACTCAACTACTACTTCCTGTTCCTGTGTTGAAACAGGAACAGGAAGTGATACTCTACCGCAGACAGAGCAAACACTAAATGACAGCGCCACCCAAAGCATCGGCAGTGCTGTGCCAAGAGTGTCCGGATGAGCCCAGGAGGACCAGACTGTGCAGAAACACAGAGGACAGACTCACCTCTGGAGCAGAGGAAGGGGCGTTGGTCACTACAGTTATGACTGTTGAAGGAGCCTGTTGATCCGACTAATGTGGCACAGTTTACGCTGTCATCAGGCTGCCCGGGCCCCCACGGCAGGTTGGAGGCTGTGCTCGAGTTTGACCACGTCCAGTATTTTCTGTACAGTCCAATCCAGGCTTGATGATAAAATAGTATCATAAAAGCGACCTGGCTGTTGTCCTGCATGTTGGTGATGGTGCTCAGGTCTGTGTACGTCTGTCTGCAGTGAGACTGAGCATCAGACCAGGTCATTGAGTTCTTCACCAGGATGTGTTTGTTAGTCGCAGCTGAAACAAAAGATCAGACGGATTCAAACCTGCAGCTAAAATGTTCAGTTTGTCAAACCCTGGTACCAAAGTCTGAAACACTCACCGTCATAGCAGACAAAGTAATAAGTAGCTGAGCACGGTCTTGTGGACCATGATCCATCACTAGATATTATCACACACTCATCAGTCCCTGGGTGCCACCATGACCACATGTTAAACCAGGATGACTGAACTGGACCAGTTTGAGACCAGGTCCAGCCGCTCTTGGAGAGTCCAATCCACGCCTCGGTGCTCCCCGCCCTTTTCTGGGCTTCCTGGATGAGAGCTGAGCTGTTAACGATGGCGAGGTCAATGTACTCATCTCTGCAGTATTGCTGAGCATCGTTCCAGGACTTCTGCAGGTCAACCAGGTGGAGCTGTCTGACTAACTGATCAGACTGAAGATGGCAGACCATCACGTAACCTGAGAGGACACGAGTCAGTCAGCGCGGTCACAGACTCACCTCAGCTCGACTATTTTAGTCATCAGGAGAATAAATTCTTTACATGCTACCACAACGCAAACTTTTTGTTGACATCTTTAAAGACGTGAATATATGTTAATATATGTGTCCTTCAAAGGATGTGTAACTCGTGTACTGGTTAAAAGCTGTTTTACGGTGCCTGTGGACACCTACACACTGGTTTCCTGCTCCAGGGCGAAACTCTCACATCAGCTTAAAAAGCTGCTTTAACAGTGCTAAGTTTGTTTTTCACTCTGGCCTTATTGCACATGTATTTGGACGATTTTTCCTCTTCAGTGTGCACAATGAAGGAAAACGACGTGTTAGTGGTCGAGGCTCAAAGCTGAACAACACGTGCACTAGGGCTGGGCCATATTATAGCGTTCACGGTAATACCGGTACAATGTTAGGCAACAATAAGAAAATGAAATATCATGATAAATATTTTTGGCCATATCGCCCTGCTCTAACGTGCACACGGACGTGGTAAAAGCAGTCAGGATCTTTTTCAGCGAGCTGACGGGTTTGCAGCGTTTCAGGCTTTCAGTCAGATTTCTACACAGAAAATAAAATCAAGACGTGTTTTTCTCAGCAGTGCACACAAACAGCCACGTTCATGCACTGACTCTTCCCTCCTTTCTTTCTTTACTCTTTTACTTCACTTTATACAAACTCTTACAAACTACCGACCATTAAACTGTCAATCAAACTTCTAACTGGACCCAAAGAAACCTTTAGAAGTTTAGTTGACATGACAAAGGTCTTTGGAGATTGTACGAGTGTTTCTGTGACTGCTTGAAGCTCGTTTACAGACACCTTTAAAATAATCCCTATGGAGCAGTTCACTTTGTGCTTTCTTTGATTTTCTGACATCAAAAGTTTTATTCAAACTGTAAATGAGGCGACTGAGATGAGTTCACAGACCTGAGAGCAGCAGCAGGATCAGTCCACACCTCTTCATGACTGAGAGCTGAAAAACTGTGAAGACGTCCTCATGAATCTCATCTGCAGCTGCTCGTTCATTATTAATCATAACACTTAAAGCAGCATCAACAAAGAGGCAGCTGTCTCTGTCATTCACTCCATTTCTATCTAATCTAATCATTCAAACAAAACTATCAAACATATTCAACATTTGAAACGTTCAACTTTAAAAATGTTGTCTTCCTTCAATTATCATCATTTTGTTTATTAGAATACCAGACAATGAATGTGTGAGATTATCAAATAAACCAAACATATGCAGAACATACCCGACACGATGAGACGTCTGTGCAGCTGTGACACAGTCAGAACTCTTCATCTGATATAAATGTCATCCTCGCTCCTCCTCCCACGTCCATCAGAGACTTTGTAAAAGTGGTTTTTTAGAAAGCAGCCCAGTGTTCATTACAGTGCATTTGATTAAAGATGCTCAGAGTCGTTTAACTGAAGATGACTTATTCAAAGTTATTACAGATGCAAACAGACTGACGTCTGCCCGACCACTTCAGTCTTATTTGAATAATGTTGTCATTATTAGAATTGGGAGAAAAGAGCGTTCAAGCTCAACTCCTCCAAACAAATCAGTGATGATGACGACACAACCCGACACATTTCACATGTCAGTTCCAATCATAGAGAACAAACAGTTTTTATTTTGTTCTTTGTTTGTTTGGCTTCAGCGTCTTTTTAATGATGTTACAGTTTTAGTGCATCTCCTCTAAAAGTGCAAAACGTGCTTTGAGAGTCTCACACAGCACCACTCCCAAAGATGGAGGCTCAGTCACAGACAAATAAAATGCACTGATTTTAAAGTCACCACTAAATTTCACTGAAAGAAGAAGCCAGACCTGCCCTGGATCATGAAAAAGGTGCAGTTTGAGCACTGTGGGTCCTTTTAGTCATCAGCTACAGGCTAAGCTGCTGGTTTGCTGACGCTGAACAAAGATCTGGTTTCCAGGAATTACTGAGTTCGATCCTTTATTTCTACTGGTCACGCTCAGTCAGGTTAAATGAGCGCAGCTAATGAGCTGCAGAGGTAGCAGAATCAAAATGCTTTATTAATACCAGAGGAAATAATGTGGTCACAGTTCCTCCAATACAATCAATAAATAAAATATAATATGCTACAAAGTTACAAAATATAATAAAGTAGCTCCGATATATAGCTTTATTGTAAATATCCCAGTTTGTTACACAAAATTTAATATAGATAGTTAAATTAAGGCGCCCCTCAACAGATTTGGCATGAAAAGAAGGGAAGTAACATGGGGAGTCCACCTTAACTTTATTCACTGTAGTGTCTCAGTGCTCGTGATGCAGGGGCAGTGTAAACGGAGGATGGATGGAGGGGGGTGGGTGCTCCACCTTGGATATGACGATGATGATTACACTCCTGCTCACTCAGTGGAATTTTTCTGCTGCTGGGCCCAAACTCATCCTTTCCTTTTACTGAGCTCACAGGTGAAACAGGCTCTTCCTCGCTCCACGCTTCTGTGTAAATGCATGTAGCCCCGCCCCTTCCAAGGTCACATGATGTTGCTCACTTCCTGAGTGAAAATACAAGATTTTTTACACTTGGCAAGTAATTTGGAGGCAGAATAAGGAAGCCGTATAAGTATTTAATCTTGTCTGTAGACTGTATACTACAAAGTTCAACACAGCCAGACTTTCTTTGAGTCAGCTGCCTCAACAAAGTCTTAAAGAGATAATAAAGACAGCGGTTATCAACTTTCTCTGTTGAGATGGGCTTTTTAACCCTGTGAGGTCATCATCACTGATGACCCTGAACCTAACTGTCCCAAACCCTGTGTTGTGGTTAGTGTCAGACGCAGAGTCAGTATAATAAAGATAGCCATGGACGACTTTCAGGACATGCTTACTAATCTACAGCCTAATAAATCAAATGAATATTTCCAGAAACTGATCACAGGTGACCCCTCACATCCTGCCCACCAATTCTTTGACCCGCTGCCCTCTGGTCAGCACCCCAGCTCAATCAGGTCCCACACACCTCCCCCCACACCCCACCCTGACCACCCACCCACAAATCAGAGCCATGGTCTGGGTAACCCTCATCACTCAGGACGCTCACACACAGACTCAGTTTGCACTACTTCAAAGCACTTTGCAACCTGTTCTTCCAAATTGTTTATTTCTGCACAGTTGTTGTCGAGCACCCACAATTTCGTTGTACATGTTCAGCGACAATAAAAAGCTATTTTGTTTAATTCTATTTAATGTGAGGAGCAGGGTTTTTCAATTCAGTTCAATTCAATTCAATTTTATTTATATAGCGCCAAATCACAACAAAAGTCGCCTCAATGTCTTTTTTAATGTAATCCTGGAGTTAACACAATCTTATAAATTACTTCTCATTTAGACTTCATCTCTTAGCTGAAACTGTGATGTTTTGTTTTTAACATCATTTATATTCACTCTGAATATTACTAACATGTTTTTATTGACTGTAAACCATCTGATCATCTCAATGTTAATAAACCTGTGACTGCTTTTAGTATAACATCCTACTGCGGTGTGCCGACTAAATTTTTATAAGAATAATTATTTGTGAGAAAATCAACGTTGGTGTGTATCGGCTCACTGAGTGGACAGGAAGGATGGGCCTACATCCTCAGTGGTGGAAGGGTTGGAGTTTGCTGAGCCCTCACACTTTTATAGGTGGACACGTCCTCTGTGGACACAGCGAGCCGAGGATGACTTATTGCAAAAAATTGGCTAAATGAACAAAAATGGTGAAAGATGCTTTTATTCATTTATATACATATTTATTTGTAGTCCACATGCATTGACCAATCACGTCTTTGGTTGCATGTAGTTACAGTCCTGTTCTTCTTTTTGTTCACATGTAAACAAAACTGTAAACACACTGATACCCACTGCTATGGCGGCCAAGTCACAAATAGGCTGTAAAAAAAGGATGGACGTTGGCGCATCTGAACGTGAAGCTTTGAATCTGCATTCTTTCTACAGGCCAGCAGGGGGCAGCTGGTCTGGTTGGAAGAAATCTGACTGTATAGAAGTGCAGTCTCTAATTTCAGGTCTTACTGAATGCAACAAACAAACAATCTGTACATTTCCACACAGTATATTAGAGTCTGTAAACAAGCCACAGTTACCAGGATGCACACTACATAGTCTTTATTCTTGTAGTGCAATGTGAAGGTTTGGCCAGCAGATGGCGCCATGCAACCAGTAACTAATTACTGATTACTTCCCCCCAAAAGTAATCCTGTTACTTTACTGATACTTATTTTCAAAAGTAATTAGTTTTTTAGTTACAACCTGAAGAGGTGATAAAGCGATAGATCTTTCAGCCCAATTCTACTTTTTCTGCATAATCCATCATACAAAATGTAATCAAATGGTTTTTAAAACTAGTTTTATTTATTTATTACTCATCTAACTTTATGCATCAAGCAAACATTAAATTATATACAACATTCTCTGACTGGAAGAAATTTGTTTAACATTTAAACCTATTTTCTGCACATAAAATAAAATATTTTTTTGTGTTTACACTCAGTCTTTCAAATAGACTCAGCGGTCCTGTTGATCTATTTTCACCTGTTTAGCAGGAGTGGGGCAGGCGGAGGTTTGCCCTGGTGCAGGTGAGTTGCAGCAGTCATGTCAGTTGAAGAATCCGCGAGTTTCTCTGAGTTTCCCATTACTGTAGCATTCCAGCCGGACTTTATTCAGACGATGCACTCAATGATCATTACGGATGGACCATGGTGGGGTATTCCAACCCATTTATTCACAAATTGCCATAGACACATCGTAAGAGCTGTAATCATAACATAAAACAAATAAACATTCACTTGATATAACCACGTTTCTGTTATGCTAATCAATTCACAGAAAAGGCACAGGAGGTGCTAGCATCAGCCTGCTAGATCGCTCATAAACTTATTAACAATCAAGTAATACATTTACAAATTGTCCGAAATGTAAACAACAAGTACAACACACAAACATACCTGTTCGCCTTCCAGCTAGATGCTAATTTTAAGATGGATGGAAAACGATAACCTTCTCATTTAATCCTTTCTGCGGCAAGCAGTTGCGGTACGATCTTCCTTCCCGGAAGTTGCCCGTTCCGAATTTCAAAATAAGAGTCTAATCTATATTATAAGGTATAATTCGTTCAGGGATTTAACTGTTTGAAAAATATCAAATAAACAAATAATCTGGGTCATTTACAATTACATCGTAGCTACTCGGTGCTTGCTCGGACGTTTGGGGGTTTTTTCGCTGTAAAAAGAAGTTTTCTTCCCACGCACAGCGGACACTAATGTTTTTGTCACTTTTTATGGAATCAAACTCAAAGTAAGGTCAGTGCTTCCACGCTTTAAATGCTGCACGCCCATACTCTCTCCCATAATCGATATGTGATCCACTGTTGATCTGCACACAGCTGTTGTCACGAACGTCGCACTCGCTTACGTCACTGTCGTGAGACATTCTCACAAAAAAAAAAGAAAAATTTATTCATTTCATTCTCATGAAAGCCCCTCCCACGGTAAAAGAGAAAATAACAAACAATACAATTATTCAAAACACATGATAATTATGAAAAGGAAAAATAAAGACTGTTATTTTATAAAAACAGTCTTAATCCGGGTCCAAACCCAGCCAAGAGTCAGAGCCAGACTCCAGATCTCAGAGTCTCAATCACAATTGTTGTACCGTGAGATTTTCAGGTCTGAGAAATAAGAAAGACATATTTGCTCACCTTTGAAGAACCTCCAGAGTGGAAGCCAGATAATGGATGTTAAAATTGTAGTAGCTCCCGAACACGATGTGCTGACGAGGTTCCGATCAAGACTCAGCATGTATCATCTTAAGGAATAGCAGGACTGACCTGAGAACAAATTATTTAACAGGTTATATTAATAAGCACTGCAGTACATGAGATTCTATAAACAGTGCAATTAAAAAGAGAGAGAGAGAGAGCTATGAAACAGACTTACCAAAGACAATAATCGTGGGTGTCAGAGACACTTGCTCCAGTTGCACCTCATCTGCCAGACATGCATCTTCTACATGGAAAAGCATGAACTCCTCCTTCTCTTCAAAGTAGCTGAGCAGAAGCAGGACCACCTCTTTCACATCATCTGAGCAGCCACTCTGCCGTCCCCGTATCCTCTGAAGCCTTGCATCAGTCTGAAGGAACGTCTTGCTTTTGCTGACACCAACTGTGGTCATGTAGTCCAGAAGACCTTTTCCCCTTCAAATCCAAGTAATCTGTATTATAGAGGCAGGAATTAGCAGCTGTCCTTGCAGTTTAAGGTAAAAGAGACACATATTTCTGAGATAAGACCGACTATCATTCTCTGGCATATCAGTGGCTGAATTAGCAGATGACATGGTTTTATGTGTGTTTTCTTAATAATCTGTACTGTCATTTGGGGGCTGAGGGTGAGATTGTACAGGTCATCAATACCATCTGGGGAACATGCTTTATGCTTCCTACACTTTCTTCTTTTTTGTAAACACATGCAACCATTCTATAATACTGGACTCATTTTTCTACAAAGGTTTGAACTTTGAGAGAGTTTAAACAAGAGAGAAAAGTGTGGAAATGTTCATGTCTGTCTGAGAAAAGTGTGTAGTGAGGGGTTTTACAGCCTTAAAACATCTATAATAATTGTAAAAAATAAAGCTGGCTACTTCGGATTTCAGCTATGGCAGGTTATTTTTAGAACGTAACTCCCGCCATAAATGAAGGACTGTACACAGCCTCTTAATGTGACCAATATCTTTTTACAAAAGACGCAGGTGACCATTTTTAGTATTTAAAAAGTTTGCCAGTGCTTTTCAGCTGAACTAGCATGCTAGCGCCAAGTTATCAAGTATTAGTCTAAATATCAACTGGTGCTAGTGACGTTTTGGTCTCGAAAAAAGTAGCCTAGATGTTAAACTTACCGTGCAAACTTTCAGATGAACCACAGATCGCATATTTGTGATTTGTCCTAAAAACGTCCTTGGTAAAAGCTCCACGTTTTCTGTTCTCTCTCCACTCCGCAGACTGTGCACGCTGCTGGTTCGTTAGCTGTAGCCGTGAACTAGCAGCTCTTCTCCCGCTCCTCCCGCCCTCACGTCATTATCCAATCAGAGACGAGCTACAGATGCGCATTCAAAATTAGGCGCACTCAGTGTTATGGCAAATGCAGATGGACCCAGGGAGCAGAACGCACGGAGGCAGAGTTGCGGTGAAGACAGTTTATTTACAGTGATGGGGAGGTTTTACAAGGACAAAGTATGTACAATAGCGTATGAATGGGGACGCGGAGCCAGGACGTGCAGGTGACGGAAACACACACAGGTAGTGCACTCGATCTAAAAAAATGATAACCGATAACCGAGAAAAGCTTAAAGTAGACTTTACAGAGAGCTTACTTGGTACTGTTTATTGCCAAAACCTCCAGACGAGGCGAAATCCTGGGGAGGAAACAAAACTTCTTACAGTCACCAGAAATAATCCAACGGCTCCAGCAGGCAGGGGCAGAATTACAGACTCTCCAAAAACGTCAATACTCGGACACTAGTCTTCTGTCAGGTAGCTCCTAAAGAACACTTCTGAAGAATGCAGCTGATGAGTAACAGGTGTGCCAGGTTCAGTGACTCACTGCCCCGCCTACCTATACAAAAAGGGAGGCACCAAAAACACATACAGACAAAAACACCACATAACCAGAACCCAGCTCCTAGCACTCAGTGCAGGCTACAGTAGCCTACAGCTCTGTGGAGAGGAGGCACCATAGACATCCTATGGAAGGCACTGTTAGTGTCATGGTCTGGGTGGGTACCTGCAGGTCTCCAACAGCAGCCCCAACTCCTTTAGGCGGAGTTCGGTTGCTCCTCCCTGGCTGAGGAAGAACTATATATATATATATATGGATAGCGTAGTAAGCAGCTGGATAGCGTAGTGGTTAGACTACACGCCTTTGGAACAGAGGATCGCAAGTTCGATTCCTGCCTGGGGCGTCTGTATCCAGTAAGGGTCCTAAGGCTAGACCCCCTATGCTAAGCAAGCCTACTGCAGACATGAGCGAGACAGATAAATATGAAGGCATGCCGGCTCGGACGTCGCCCGGATCAACAAGGTCCGCGTCAGGTGTTGAGGAACCAGGGCACCCTGACGAAAAGTGGGCTACTGGAACAAGAAGGCATCGGTGGGCAAGAGACGAAAACAGGGCATTGTTGGAATGCTACTACGCAAGTAACCCTGGCGGAAGGGGCTACATGAATAGGATGAGGGACCTATGGATTCTTCGATACCCAACATCCACAATGACGGCGAAACAACTAGTAGCTCAGTGTTCCAACATTTGAAAGAAGGGACTGCTCTCACAGCTAGAGATTCACGAGGTACAACACAAATGCTACGGCAAGGAGGAGTCAGGACGCCAGGTCAGGGGGGAGATATCATCACCCGAGATTGGGTACATAGCCCCAAGTGCGATAGGAGAAGGATCGTTGAGTGCGAGAGGAACTGACCTGAAAAATAGGATCATGGCCAAGCTTGAAACCTGGATCCCCCGTAGCCGGTTACCAAGATTACGTGAAGTACCCTCAGAAGGTCTGCTAGATGATGTTAATGCAGCACTACGGGCAATACCTACAACCATGATTACCGACACTAACAAGCTCATCTACAATACGGCAACAGTGATCAGTGAGATGCTTGGCTACAAGTTGAACAGCGACAAGGGGCAGTACCCTCCATGGAGAAGGAGGCTAGAGGGCAAGATCAAAGTAGCACGGAGGGAGGTTAGCCAACTAACGGAGTTGCAGAAAGGTGCGACAAATAAGGTGCCTAAGAAATACAGCAAGCTGTCCATACCTGAGGCCTTGGAAACTGCCAAGCAAAGACTCACAGCCTTGGCCAGCCGCTTGAGGAGGTACACCAGAGAGATAGAAGGCAGGAGAATAAACCAGCTGTTCTCCACAGAACCAGCAAAGGTGTACTCTCAGTGGCAAGGGAACAATAAGAGAACAGCACCACCAAGGCTGGAGATGGAGCAATACTGGAAGAGCATATGGGAGAAGGATGCAACCCATAACGGCAATGCTCAGTGGCTAGAGGATCTGAGGGCAGACCACAGCGACCTCCCTGAACAGGGTCCAGTAACCATCACAGTGGCAGATATCCAAGAAAGGGTCTCCAGTATGAAGAGTTGGACAGCACCAGGGCCCGACATGGTTCACGCCTACTGGCTGAAGAAGCTGACTGCACTCCACGAGCGTCTGGCAGCACAAATGAACCAGCTGCTAGTTAACGAGAGACACCCGGAATGGCTAACTGAAGGCCGGACGGTCCTGATCCCCAAGGACCCCAAGAAGGGACCGGTCCCCTCCAACTACCGACCAATAACCTGCCTCAGTACTACATGGAAGCTCCTGTCAGGCATCATATCGGCTAAGATGAACAGGCACATGGGTCAATACATGAGCGGGACACAGAAAGGAATTGGCAAGAATACCAGAGGCGCAAAACACCAGCTACTGGTAGACAGAACAATCAGCCGAGACTGCAAGACCAGACTGACCAACCTGTGCACTGCCTGGATTGATCACAAGAAGACCTATGACTCAATGCCCCACAGCTGGATACTGGAATGCCTAGAATTGTACAAGATCAATGGGACCCTAAGAGCCTTCATCAGGAACTCAATGGGGATGTGGCGTACAACACTAGAGGCCAACTCCAAGCCCATAGCACAAGTCACCATCAAGTGCGGGATCTACCAAGGAGATGCTCTGTCCCCACTGCTGTTCTGCATAGGCCTGAACCCCCTCAGTGAGATCATTAACAAGACTGGCTACGGATACCGACTACGGAACGGAGCAGTTGTCAGCCACCTCCTGTACATGGATGACATCAAGCTGTATGCCAAGAGTGAACGAGACATCGATTCACTGATCCACACTACCAGGCTATACAGCAATGACATTGGATGTCGTTCGGACTGGAGAAGTGTAGTCGGATGGTAACAAAGAGAGGGAAGGTAGTCAGAACTGAGGGGATTGAACTACCAGAAGGCAACATTGCAGACATAGAGGACAGTTACAAGTACTTGGGGATCCCACAGGCGAATGGGAACCATGAAGAGGCCGCTAGAAAAGCTGCAACCACCAAGTACCTGCAGAGGGTCAGGCAAGTCCTGAGGAGTCAGCTGAATGGTAAGAACAAGATCCGGGCCATCAACACGTACGCCCTGCCCGTGATCAGGTACCCTGCTGGGGTAATAGGCTGGCCAAAGGAGGAGATAGAAGCCACTGACATAAAGACAAGAAAGCTCCTTACCATGCATGGAGGGTTTCACCCCAAATCCAGCACCCTGAGGCTGTACGCTAAGCGGAAGGAAGGGGGCCGGGGACTGGTGAGTGTCAGCACCACAGTCCAGGATGAGACAACGAACATCCAAGAATACATTGGGAAGATGGCCCCAACTGACCGAGTGCTCAGTGAATACCTCAGGCAGCAGAAACCCAAGAAAGAGGAGGGAGACGAGGAACCATCATGGAAGGACAGGCCCCTGCACGGTATGTACCACCGGCAGATAGAGGAGGTGGCTGATATCCAGAAATCCTACCAGTGGCTGGACAAAGCTGGACTGAAAGACAGCACAGAAGCACTAATCATGGCAGCACAAGAACAAGCTCTGAGCACAAGATCCATAGAGGCTGGGGTCTATCACACCAGGCAAGACCCCAGGTGCAGGCTGTGTAAAGATGCCCCAGAGACAATCCAGCACATAACAGCAGGGTGCAAGATGCTAGCAGGCAAGGCATACATGGAACGCCATAACCAAGTGGCCGGCATAGTGTACAGGAACATCTGTGCCGAGTATAACCTAGAAGTCCCGAGGTCAAAATGGGAGATGCCCCCAAGGGTGGTGGAGAATGACCGAGCTAAGATCCTGTGGGACTTCCAGATACAGACGGACAAAATGGTGGTGGCTAACCAACCGGACATAGTGGTGGTAGACAAACAGAAGAAGACGGCCGTAGTGATCGATGTAGCGGTTCCGAATGACAGCAATATCAGGAAGAAGGAACACGAGAAGCTGGAGAAATACCAAGGGCTCAGAGAAGAGCTCGAGAGGATGTGGAGGGTGAAGGTAACGGTGGTCCCCGTGGTAATCGGAGCACTAGGTGCGGTGACTCCCAAGCTAGGCGAGTGGCTCCAGCAGATCCCGGGAATAACATCGGAGATCTCTGTCCAGAAGAGCGCAGTCCTGGGAACAGCTAAGATACTGCGCAGGACCCTCAAGCTCCCAGGCCTCTGGTAGAGGACCCGAGCTTGAAGGATAAACCGCCCGCAGGGGCGTGCTGGGTGTTTTTTATATATATATATATATGTATATATATGTATATATATATATATATATATATATGTGTATATATATATATATATATATATATATATATATGTATGTATGTATGTATGTACACTGGGTGAATGTGCAGTAGTAGCAGCAAGCAGGTGAATTCTGTACATTAATATGAATAGACATCTGACTATTTTACAGGATAGACAATATAAACATATTTAAAATTAAAGGAATTGAAATGTACATTGTCTGGGATTTCATAGCCAGTCATGTGACATTTTAAAAAACTGTATCACCAACGGAGCCTGAACAAGATTTGCTTGTTAGATGAAGTCAGCTATCTCATCGTAGCAAGAGAGAAGCACCACCTACCGTTCTTTATGCAACTTCAACTGTCGGAGAAAGTTGGAAGCTGCTCCATCTCTGTCTGTGATTCTCTTCTTGCATGTTTTGCATATTGCATTTCGGTTTTTTGTTGACTACTTCATAGTTTATGTACCTGGAAAAAAAAATGTCCTTGCAGCATTTTTGAGCGTTTTTTTTTTTTTTTTTAAATCTGGTTAATTTGATTGGCTGTGCTACAGCTCACGCACACATACGTACGGAGTGTGGTTTGAATAAATGAATGAATTGAATTAATGGTGCACACTTTCTATATAATATGCATGTTAAATTTTATATTTGGGGTGAAATATCAAGTCTTTTCAAGTAAACCGGTTCAAGTCCAATTCAAGTCCCAGGTCATTGGTGTAAAAGTCCAAGTCAAGTCACAGTCTTAGAACATTTTTTCAAGTCAAGTCTAAAGTCATAAAATTAATGACTCAAGTCTGACTCGAGTCCAAGTCGAGTCCACACCTCTGATTATGACTGAACAGAAGTTTTACTTAAGATATCGATAATAATAATTTCTTATAGGTTACTGTACAATAGGCTGCAAATAAGCCTGAATAATTAAAAAATGTCATTATAATTGTATATTTTTGTATAGCATAAAAATAGAGAAGTAACCTCTCAGGTTCACAATGACATTTTCTGTGAATACATTTTTATTAGCCGTATACCTGAATTTGCATAATTTCATGAATCATGTTTAAAGTAGGTCCGTTACAGGCCTACGGTATAAACTTGTAAAGTGACTTACATATAATTCGTGTATTTTAAAAACAACTGACTAAAACTATAGTTTTTACAATATTTGCATGTCAAATTAATATAATTGTTTTGTTAGAATATTAAAGTATTTCACTGTTTTTGTTCCCAATGTTTGTAGTTTTAACAAATAAATTTGATTATAATCACACATTGATGTTGTAAATTGTTACGTGTCTGCAGGCTGTATGTGTTCTTTCCCTCTCCTTTTGTTTGCCGTTCCCTTAGGTCGCAGACTGCAGGCTGATGTCAATCTGGGGATGTCCAACTAATTAGAGGAGGGAGACCCTGATTGGACAATCCAGGAGTGCACACCTTGATAAAGAGACTCACCTGTGGCTGGGCGCGGCTCTCTTCCCTCCTTTGAATTGTTTGGCACATGTGTGACGGGTCGCTACTGTCTTTCTTTTGTTTGATGATTGTGGTGGGAGTAAAGTGGACTAGGTAAGTTTGGGGACCCCATACACTTACTCACGTAGAGTATTTTTGTTAGAAACACTAGGTAAGTAGGTTGGTGCCACCCATGTAATTTTGAGCTTGTTTCGAGTTGAGGTTTAGGGTCTTTCCCTCTTGTTTTTGCTTTTCTAGGATAATAGAATCAGCTAAGTTTTGGTTTTGTCTTTTTGGTGTTTTTTTTGGCACAACCTAACTGTCCCTTTCTCCCCCACATTTGTTGTTTGAATCTGGGTTATTTAATCTGTGAGAGCGCTGCCATTAAACCTTTTTCATAACACCTGTACCGAGTTTCCGGAGTTGTTGTGTTATCCCCTCCTGCCCTCGAGGAGACGTAACACAAGTGGGGGCTCGTCCGGGATTTATTTTCCAGAGCTATAGACAACGCTGGTGCTTGGTACAATGTTACTGCCTTGTAATTAAGTATGGATTTTGACTTAGAAGATTTCATTCATGCGCCGAGACCTGAGAAGTTTGAGTTATGTCGTAAAGATGACTTATTGAGTACTGCGGCACACTTTGATATTCCAGTAAAGAAATATAGTGCAAAAAAGGAAATTAAGGGTATTATCTTACAACGTTTAGTTGAGTTGAAAATCTTGACTGGTTCAGAGGTATGTGATGGTAACGTTCTTTCTGCTGAGCAAGGTGTCGAACCTCTGAAGGAGGATGTTGGTGCTATAGCTACTCCCCCCAAAGTCCAGGTGGAGCCTAAGGTGCCTCCTACTCTACCTCGTTTCGATCCTCTGTCCCCAGACTTCAGTGGGTCAAACGGACATGCTAGACTTAAGGTGCATCTAGCTCGCCTTTGGCTGGAGGCACGTAACATAAATGTAACAAAAACATTCTGTTTAATAGTTTACAAAAATTCACTGTGATTGAAACAGGAAAAAATGTGTTTTGGGGTTTACTATACATTTCTGTAGGGATTTTACATGGTTTATATGTCAAATTCACTGCAATTTTTTACAGTGCAGAATCTGTAAACACATCAGCCATGTCCATGTCAGGGCAGCGACTGCTGGAAACTCATTTTATAGATGAGCTTTAATCTGTTTCCTGTTGTTTTTGGCTTTTGTTCCTCTAGAGTGTGTGTGTGTGTGTGTGTGTGTGTGTGTGTGTGTGTGTGTGTGTGTGTGTGTGTGTGTGACCATCTTCTATAAACCGCATGCAAGTTATAACCAGCTGTTTATAACTTGCATAGTTCATATTGATATCCTGTTCATAGCCTGTATACTCACTACAGCCTGCACATACTTAGAGCTTATTCATGACATACCTTCATACCATGAACATTGTAACAGACCCATTTCTGTAATACATCTATATTGTGGCTAAAGCACTTTCTGGATGGATGCAAACTGCGTTTCATTGCCTTGTACTTGTGACGTGTGCAATGACAATAAAGTTGAATTCTATTCTATTCTCGTGGTGCAATGTGAAGGTTTGGCCAGCAGATGGCGCCATGGTCTTAAACTCCTTAGAGTGTTACTGTGGAGGTGAAGGGCTGGACTTTTAAATGGTCAGTCACACATTTTCAGGAAGAACGATGAAGTCCTGAAGGAAAACTCGATCATTACCACTCAGACCTTTTCTACTGTTAGCATCTCTGAATAACAAAAATGTTATTGTCCAACAAAACGAGCATTTTTCTAAAGATAAAAAAAAACAGCTCCCAACTTTGGAACAGCTTTCCTCAGCCCATCATTTACTTTATCTCATTCTCACGAAAGCCCCTCCCACGGTAAAAGAGAAAATAACAAACAATACAATTATTCAAAACACATGATCATCATGAAAAGGAAAAATAAAGACATGCATCTGTAAACACATCAGCCACGTCCATGTCAGGGCAGCGACTGCTGACAACTCATTTTATAGATGAGCTTTAATCTGTTTCCTGTTGTTTTTGGCTTTTGTTCCTCTAATGTGTGCGTGCGCGTGTGCGTGTGCAGCAGTGAATGCACCGCTGTGTGGACAGGTACTCTGGTCTTAATGTGGAGTTTTATCAGACTGTGAAACACTTTGTGTTTTAAAACAGAAAATATTTGATCTGAATTTATTTTGAAAATCACCGTCACACAGCCGTCTCGTCGCTTTCACAGATTTTTCTGTGAACAGATGAGCAGCAGAAGTTTTCAGCATTTTACATTCAGATGTTTCACAAACTGTTGGATTGTCTGTCTGGGATTTCATAGCCAGTCATGTGACTGCTGTCCCGCCAATCAGCTTCACTGTATGTGAGACTCTTATTGTTTAGCATTAAACTTCATGTTGTCTCAGCCTTTATGATGTGTGTTACTGCATCAAATTCAAAATAAGAGCATAAAAATGAAGCAACTGAAAGTTCTGACAGGACAATAAAATATCAATAGACTTTATTGAATAGAGTTTACAATGAAGATGGATGCAGAGCCATGACTGTAGTTTACAGAATCAAACAGCAGCAGAGACATTTCTGAGACAGAAAAATGTATATTTAATATGATAATAGAGAGCATAAATGCGCGATTCACTGACATATATGGCATATCTACTGTTATATTGCTGGGTGCTCATTTGAACTATAAAGTATGAAGTCAAAAAGCTCAGACATCAGGCTGCTCTGAACACTCAGTTTCACCTTTTTCTCCTCTTGAACTTTCATATGTAGAGACAGGATATCATGAACATTTATATCTGAGACACAGAAGGTCCGCCCACCCGCTCACCTGCAAACTTTAGCTTCACCAATCAGAAGAAACAAAGAGGCATAAAACAGCTCATCAGACACTCTGTGATCTGAGCTTAGGATAAAGAAGGATGATTTCCAACTGTCAGTCATGCAAAGCTACGCTGTTACAGTCCAGCAGTCAGAGTACAGAGATGGAAATAAGTTGAATTACACAGCAGATCATCTGAGGAACATCAGCCAATAACGTTCAGACTAAACCGCCACAGTCTTCCTTCTCACTGTAAGCGGCTGTCTCCTCCTCTCTGTGGAAAACCTTCCCATCAGGCTGCGTCCTCCACCTCAGCTTCACCTCCTCAGTGACTCCTTGCTCCACCAGCTTCTCCCTCACCTGAAACACAGTTTTCACACATTAACAGAAGCTCCTCATTAATCAGCCGTTGTTTCTGTAGTGAGCAGAAAACGTTGTTGGTGCTGTTTCTGGGGGAAATGAACTAAATGAACTGGCTGGGGATGAAACTGAAGTCTGGAATTAGGCCTCATTGCCTGTCATTGGTTCACGTCGTCTCCTCACAGTAATCTGAAATTAAGTGACTTCTTCAAGTTACCAGTTAAAAAGGTTAAATAATACAAATGGATGGGATTGCATTAAACGAGCCCCGTATCTCTGCAGCTGTGTGCTGTCACGTGTCCCTGAACCTGCACAGACTCACTGCTCTCTATCATTTCACAGTAGTTATAGCGGTCTGTTCCTTGTATCGGGGCCCGTGTGACCTCTGACCTGCTGCAGGATGGATTCTTGCAGTGTGGGGTCGTTCAGGTCTGCAGATCCCGCCCTCAGCTGAACCTTCACTGACCTCGAGGCTGAAGGTTTGACATCTGCAGAGAAAGAAAAGGGCCATTCAATTCAATTCAATTTTATTTATACATCACTAAATCACAACAACAGTCGCCTCAAGGCGCTTTATACTGTGCGGTAGACCCTATAGTAATACATATAGAGAAAAAACCAAGCAATCAAATGACCCCCTATGAATAAGCACTTTGGCGACAGTCAGAAGGAAAAACTTTTTCCCTTTTAACAGGAAGAAACCTCCAGCAGAACTCAGAGCTCAGGGAGGGGCGCAAATGGAAGAACGCAGTCTTACATATTTGTTTAATATGTGCATTGAAGGACATGTCCTGGTCAAAAATGACTCCAAGGTTCCTCACAGTGTTACTGGAGGCCAAGGTAATGCCATCCAGAGTAAGAATCTGCTTAGATACCATATTTCTAAGCTTTTCAGGGCCGAGTACAATAACCTCAGTTTGATCTGAATTAAGAAGCAGAAAGTTAGCGGCCATCCAGGTCTTTATGTCTTTAAGACATTCCTGCAGTGTAACTCATTGGTGTGTGTTATCTGGCTTCATGCACAGATAGAGCTGGGTGTCATCTGCATAGCAGTGTAAATGTATGCTATGTCTTCTAATGATGCTGCCTAAGGGAAGCATGTATAATGTAAAAGTGCTATATAAATAAAATTGATTTGATACTTTACTTAGGCAATCAAATTAAGATAGATTTTATGTTGTTGGTTTTAAAGAACTGGATGGATATTTTAATGTATTTTTTATTTCTATTTTTCAAGAGTTGGAGAAGTGCCCTTTTTTCATAACTTGGCCTACCCTTTTTAGTTTTGTTAATATTGGCAATAGTGAGAAGTACTATGGTTGGATTCAAATGTATTTAACATAGGGCATCTAATTAAGGTAAATGTCATGTTTTTAGTTGGTAGAATCTGATGAGCAATATTTTATTTTATTATTTTTTATTTTGTTTTTCAGTTTTCCTCCTGAGTGATTGCCACCTTAACGTGGTCAGGGGGTTTGTGTGCCTCAGTGACACTAAGATCTAGACCTGCAGAAGCTGAGCCTTCAGGGGGGACACCCAAGTTGGTCAGGTTTTAGGGTAGAGGTTTGACAAAGTGCAATCCAATTACATGACAAAAACAGTTATTCAGAGAACCCCACATTCGCCTCAGCTGCCACCATGTGCCCCCTTTACATTTCTGTCTGCCCCCTCATATATGCCTGTCTAGAACCAGCCCAGCACACCGCCCCCTCGGCCTGTGCTTCGAGGTTTCTGGTAGTTAGAATGACTCGGGGGTGTTGATTCATTTAAACTAACATAATCATCCTGCTGCAACCAGGTTTCTGTAAGGCAGAGTAAATCGATTTGTTGATCAATTATTAAGTCATGTACTAACAGAGACTTGGAGGAGAGAGACCTAATATTTAATAATCCACATTTCACTGTTTTACTCTTTGGTTCAGATGTGGATACTGTATTGTTCTTTCTTTGTAATTGTTTATGTTTAAGTTGTTTGTTTCTGGTTTTTAGTTTGTTTTTTGTCTTTTTGGAAGCTGACACAGTCTCTATGGAGATGGGTTTTTGGGGGGGTAGCAGGAGGAGAGAAGCTGCAGAGAGGCGTGTAAGACTGCAACTCTGCTTCCTGGTCCCAACTCTGGATAGTCATATTTTGGGGGGTTTAATAAATTTGTCCATATTTCTAGAAATGAGAGCTGCTCCATCCAAAGTGGGATGGATGCCGTCTCTCCTAACAAGACCAGGTTTCCTCCAGAAGGTTTGCCAATTATCTATGAAGCCCACATCGTTTCTGGGACACCACTCAGACAGCCAGCAATTTAAGGAGAACATGCGGCTAAACATGTCACTCCTGGTCTGATTGGGGAGGGGACCAGAGAAAACTACAGAGTCCGACATTGTTTTGGCAAAGTTGCACACCGATTCAATATTGATTTTAGTGACCTCTGATTGGCGTAACCGGGTGTCATTACTGCCGACGTGAATTATGATCTTACTGAATTTACGTTTACCCTTAGCCAGCAGTTTTAAATTTCCTTCAATGTCGCCTGCTCTGGCCCCTGCCGGTGTCTCTAGCTTCACATGTCTGAGAACAGAATCACCAATTACCAGAGTTTGACCCCCGGCGGGTGTGTCGCCGAGTGGGGAAAAACGGTTAGACACATGAACGGGTTGGTGGTGTACCTGGGGCTTCTGTTTAGGACTATGCTTCCTCCTCACCGTGACCCAGCCGCCCTCTTTCCCCAGCTGCTTGGGGTCTGCCGGGGAACAGCTAGCGGGGCCTACGCTATCTTCGGCTGCACCAGCTACAGGGGCCTGGCTAGCTACGGGTGAATGAAGGGTGCGAAGCCGAGTCTCCAATTCAGTAATCCTGGCCTCCAGAGCTGCAAATATGCTACATTTGTTACAGATATCATTACTGCTAAAGGAGTAACTAAACATCTGACACAATGAGCAAGAAAGTGCAGGAGGGACAGGTGAAGTAGCCATGGTGCACGTGAAGATTATACTATGAAAACAGAAGTTATCTAAAGGTTTTTAATTAAATTGCTACGCAGATAAGCTACTCAACTACTACTTCCTGTTCCTGTGTTGAAACAGGAACAGGAAGTGATACTCTACCGCAGACAGAGCAAACACTAAATGACAGCGCCACCCAAAGCATCGGCAGTGCTGTGCCAAGAGTGTCCGGATGAGCCCAGGAGGACCAGACTGTGCAGAAACACAGAGGACAGACTCACCTCTGGAGCAGAGGAAGGGGCGTTGGTCATCACAGTTATGACTGTTGAAGGAGCCTGTTGATCCGACTATTGTGGCACAGTTTACGCTGTCATCAGGCTGCCCGGGCCCCCACGGCAGGTTGGAGGCTGTGCTCGAGTTTGACCACGTCCAGTATTTTCTGTACAGTCCAATCCAGGCTTGATGATAAAATAGTATCATAAAAGCGACCTGGCTGTTGTCCTGCATGTTGGTGATGGTGCTCAGGTCTGTGTACGTCTGTCTGCAGTGAGACTGAGCATCAGACCAGGTCATTGAGTTCTTCACCAGGATGTGTTTGTTAGTCGCAGCTGAAACAAAAGATCAGACGGATTCAAACCTGCAGCTAAAATGTTCAGTTTGTCAAACCCTGGTACCAAAGTCTGAAACACTCACCGTCATAGCAGACAAAGTAATAAGTAGCTGAGCACGGTCTTGTGGACCATGATCCATCACTAGATATTATCACACACTCATCAGTCCCTGGGTGCCACCATGACCACATGTTAAACCAGGATGACTGAACTGGACCAGTTTGAGACCAGGTCCAGCCGCTCTTGGAGAGTCCAATCCACGCCTCGGTGCTCCCCGCCCTTTTCTGGGCTTCCTGGATGAGAGCTGAGCTGTTAACGATGGCGAGGTCAATGTACTCATCTCTGCAGTATTGCTGAGCATCGTTCCAGGACTTCTGCAGGTCAACCAGGTGGAGCTGTCTGACTAACTGATCAGACTGAAGATGGCAGACCATCACGTAACCTGAGAGGACACGAGTCAGTCAGCGCGGTCACAGACTCACCTCAGCTCGACTATTTTAGTCATCAGGAGAATAAATTCTTTACATGCTACCACAACGCAAACTTTTTGTTGACATCTTTAAAGACGTGAATATATGTTAATATATGTGTCCTTCAAAGGATGTGTAACTCGTGTACTGGTTAAAAGCTGTTTTACGGTGCCTGTGGACACCTACACACTGGTTTCCTGCTCCAGGGCGAAACTCTCACATCAGCTTAAAAAGCTGCTTTAACAGTGCTAAGTTTGTTTTTCACTCTGGCCTTATTGCACATGTATTTGGACGATTTTTCCTCTTCAGTGTGCACAATGAAGGAAAACGACGTGTTAGTGGTCGAGGCTCAAAGCTGAACAACACGTGCACTAGGGCTGGGCCATATTATAGCGTTCACGGTAATACCGGTACAATGTTAGGCAACAATAAGAAAATGAAATATCATGATAAATATTTTTGGTCATATCGCCCTGCTCTAACGTGCACACGGACGTGGTAAAAGCAGTCAGGATCTTTTTCAGCGAGCTGACGGGTTTGCAGCGTTTCAGGCTTTCAGTCAGATTTCTACACAGAAAATAAAATCAAGACGTGTTTTTCTCAGCAGTGCACACAAACAGCCACGTTCATGCACTGACTCTTCCCTCCTTTCTTTCTTTACTCTTTTACTTCACTTTATACAAACTCTTACAAACTACCGACCATTAAACTGTCAATCAAACTTCTAACTGGACCCAAAGAAACCTTTAGAAGTTTAGTTGACATGACAAAGGTCTTTGGAGATTGTACGAGTGTTCCTGTGACTGCTTGAAGCTCGTTTACAGACACCTTTAAAATAATCCCTATGGAGCAGTTCACTTTGTGCTTTCTTTGATTTTCTGACATCAAAAGTTTTATTCAAACTGTAAATGAGGCGACTGAGATGAGTTCACAGACCTGAGAGCAGCAGCAGGATCAGTCCACACCTCTTCATGACTGAGAGCTGAAAAACTGTGAAGACGTCCTCATGAATCTCATCTGCAGCTGCTCGTTCATTATTAATCATAACACTTAAAGCAGCATCAACAAAGAGGCAGCTGTCTCTGTCATTCACTCCATTTCTATCTAATCTAATCATTCAAACAAAACTATCAAACATATTCAACATTTGAAACGTTCAACTTTAAAAATGTTGTCTTCCTTCAATTATCATCATTTTGTTTATTAGAATACCAGACAATGAATGTGTGAGATTATCAAATAAACCAAACATATGCAGAACATACCCGACACGATGAGACGTCTGTGCAGCTGTGACACAGTCAGAACTCTTCATCTGATATAAATGTCATCCTCGCTCCTCCTCCCACGTCCATCAGAGACTTTGTAAAAGTGGTTTTTTAGAAAGCAGCCCAGTGTTCATTACAGTGCATTTGATTAAAGATGCTCAGAGTCGTTTAACTGAAGATGACTTATTCAAAGTTATTACAGATGCAAACAGACTGACGTCTGCCCGACCACTTCAGTCTTATTTGAATAATGTTGTCATTATTAGAATTGGGAGAAAAGAGCGTTCAAGCTCAACTCCTCCAAACAAATCAGTGATGATGACGACACAACCCGACACATTTCACATGTCAGTTCCAATCATAGAGAACAAACAGTTTTTATTTTGTTCTTTGTTTGTTTGGCTTCAGCGTCTTTTTAATGATGTTACAGTTTTAGTGCATCTCCTCTAAAAGTGCAAAACGTGCTTTGAGAGTCTCACACAGCACCACTCCCAAAGATGGAGGCTCAGTCACAGACAAATAAAATGCACTGATTTTAAAGTCACCACTAAATTTCACTGAAAGAAGAAGCCAGACCTGCCCTGGATCATGAAAAAGGTGCAGTTTGAGCACTGTGGGTCCTTTTAGTCATCAGCTACAGGCTAAGCTGCTGGTTTGCTGACGCTGAACAAAGATCTGGTTTCCAGGAATTACTGAGTTCGATCCTTTATTTCTACTGGTCACGCTCAGTCAGGTTAAATGAGCGCAGCTAATGAGCTGCAGAGGTAGCAGAATCAAAATGCTTTATTAATACCAGAGGAAATAATGTGGTCACAGTTCCTCCAATACAATCAATAAATAAAATATAATATGCTACAAAGTTACAAAATATAATAAAGTAGCTCCGATATATAGCTTTATTGTAAATATCCCAGTTTGTTACACAAAATTTAATATAGATAGTTAAATTAAGGCGCCCCTCAACAGATTTGGCATGAAAAGAAGGGAAGTAACATGGGGAGTCCACCTTAACTTTATTCACTGTAGTGTCTCAGTGCTCGTGATGCAGGGGCAGTGTAAACGGAGGATGGATGGAGGGGGGTGGGTGCTCCACCTTGGATATGACGATGATGATTACACTCCTGCTCACTCAGTGGAATTTTTCTGCTGCTGGGCCCAAACTCATCCTTTCCTTTTACTGAGCTCACAGGTGAAACAGGCTCTTCCTCGCTCCACGCTTCTGTGTAAATGCATGTAGCCCCGCCCCTTCCAAGGTCACATGATGTTGCTCACTTCCTGAGTGAAAATACAAGATTTTTTACACTTGGCAAGTAATTTGGAGGCAGAATAAGGAAGCCGTATAAGTATTTAATCTTGTCTGTAGACTGTATACTACAAAGTTCAACACAGCCAGACTTTCTTTGAGTCAGCTGCCTCAACAAAGTCTTAAAGAGATAATAAAGACAGCGGTTATCAACTTTCTCTGTTGAGATGGGCTTTTTAACCCTGTGAGGTCATCATCACTGATGACCCTGAACCTAACTGTCCCAAACCCTGTGTTGTGGTTAGTGTCAGACGCAGAGTCAGTATAATAAAGATAGCCATGGACGACTTTCAGGACATGCTTACTAATCTACAGCCTAATAAATCAAATGAATATTTCCAGAAACTGATCACAGGTGACCCCTCACATCCTGCCCACCAATTCTTTGACCCGCTGCCCTCTGGTCAGCACCCCAGCTCAATCAGGTCCCACACACCTCCCCCCACACCCCACCCTGACCACCCACCCACAAATCAGAGCCATGGTCTGGGTAACCCTCATCACTCAGGACGCTCACACACAGACTCAGTTTGCACTACTTCAAAGCACTTTGCAACCTGTTCTTCCAAATTGTTTATTTCTGCACAGTTGTTGTCGAGCACCCACAATTTCGTTGTACATGTTCAGCGACAATAAAAAGCTATTTTGTTTAATTCTATTTAATGTGAGGAGCAGGGTTTTTCAATTCAGTTCAATTCAATTCAATTTTATTTATATAGCGCCAAATCACAACAAAAGTCGCCTCAATGTCTTTTTTAATGTAATCCTGGAGTTAACACAATCTTATAAATTACTTCTCATTTAGACTTCATCTCTTAGCTGAAACTGTGATGTTTTGTTTTTAACATCATTTATATTCACTCTGAATATTACTAACATGTTTTTATTGACTGTAAACCATCTGATCATCTCAATGTTAATAAACCTGTGACTGCTTTTAGTATAACATCCTACTGCGGTGTGCCGACTAAATTTTTATAAGAATAATTATTTGTGAGAAAATCAACGTTGGTGTGTATCGGCTCACTGAGTGGACAGGAAGGATGGGCCTACATCCTCAGTGGTGGAAGGGTTGGAGTTTGCTGAGCCCTCACACTTTTATAGGTGGACACGTCCTCTGTGGACACAGCGAGCCGAGGATGACTTATTGCAAAAAATTGGCTAAATGAACAAAAATGGTGAAAGATGCTTTTATTCATTTATATACATATTTATTTGTAGTCCACATGCATTGACCAATCACGTCTTTGGTTGCATGTAGTTACAGTCCTGTTCTTCTTTTTGTTCACATGTAAACAAAACTGTAAACACACTGATACCCACTGCTATGGCGGCCAAGTCACAAATAGGCTGTAAAAAAAGGATGGACGTTGGCGCATCTGAACGTGAAGCTTTGAATCTGCATTCTTTCTACAGGCCAGCAGGGGGCAGCTGGTCTGGTTGGAAGAAATCTGACTGTATAGAAGTGCAGTCTCTAATTTCAGGTCTTACTGAATGCAACAAACAAACAATCTGTACATTTCCACACAGTATATTAGAGTCTGTAAACAAGCCACAGTTACCAGGATGCACACTACATAGTCTTTATTCTTGTAGTGCAATGTGAAGGTTTGGCCAGCAGATGGCGCCATGCAACCAGTAACTAATTACTGATTACTTCCCCCCAAAAGTAATCCTGTTACTTTACTGATACTTATTTTCAAAAGTAATTAGTTTTTTAGTTACAACCTGAAGAGGTGATAAAGCGATAGATCTTTCAGCCCAATTCTACTTTTTCTGCATAATCCATCATACAAAATGTAATCAAATGGTTTTTAAAACTAGTTTTATTTATTTATTACTCATCTAACTTTATGCATCAAGCAAACATTAAATTATATACAACATTCTCTGACTGGAAGAAATTTGTTTAACATTTAAACCTATTTTCTGCACATAAAATAAAATATTTTTTTGTGTTTACACTCAGTCTTTCAAATAGACTCAGCGGTCCTGTTGATCTATTTTCACCTGTTTAGCAGGAGTGGGGCAGGCGGAGGTTTGCCCTGGTGCAGGTGAGTTGCAGCAGTCATGTCAGTTGAAGAATCCGCGAGTTTCTCTGAGTTTCCCATTACTGTAGCATTCCAGCCGGACTTTATTCAGACGATGCACTCAATGATCATTACGGATGGACCATGGTGGGGTATTCCAACCCATTTATTCACAAATTGCCATAGACACATCGTAAGAGCTGTAATCATAACATAAAACAAATAAACATTCACTTGATATAACCACGTTTCTGTTATGCTAATCAATTCACAGAAAAGGCACAGGAGGTGCTAGCATCAGCCTGCTAGATCGCTCATAAACTTATTAACAATCAAGTAATACATTTACAAATTGTCCGAAATGTAAACAACAAGTACAACACACAAACATACCTGTTCGCCTTCCAGCTAGATGCTAATTTTAAGATGGATGGAAAACGATAACCTTCTCATTTAATCCTTTCTGCGGCAAGCAGTTGCGGTACGATCTTCCTTCCCGGAAGTTGCCCGTTCCGAATTTCAAAATAAGAGTCTAATCTATATTATAAGGTATAATTCGTTCAGGGATTTAACTGTTTGAAAAATATCAAATAAACAAATAATCTGGGTCATTTACAATTACATCGTAGCTACTCGGTGCTTGCTCGGACGTTTGGGGGTTTTTTCGCTGTAAAAAGAAGTTTTCTTCCCACGCACAGCGGACACTAATGTTTTTGTCACTTTTTATGGAATCAAACTCAAAGTAAGGTCAGTGCTTCCACGCTTTAAATGCTGCACGCCCATACTCTCTCCCATAATCGATATGTGATCCACTGTTGATCTGCACACAGCTGTTGTCACGAACGTCGCACTCGCTTACGTCACTGTCGTGAGACATTCTCACAAAAAAAAAAGAAAAATTTATTCATTTCATTCTCATGAAAGCCCCTCCCACGGTAAAAGAGAAAATAACAAACAATACAATTATTCAAAACACATGATAATTATGAAAAGGAAAAATAAAGACTGTTATTTTATAAAAACAGTCTTAATCCGGGTCCAAACCCAGCCAAGAGTCAGAGCCAGACTCCAGATCTCAGAGTCTCAATCACAATTGTTGTACCGTGAGATTTTCAGGTCTGAGAAATAAGAAAGACATATTTGCTCACCTTTGAAGAACCTCCAGAGTGGAAGCCAGATAATGGATGTTAAAATTGTAGTAGCTCCCGAACACGATGTGCTGACGAGGTTCCGATCAAGACTCAGCATGTATCATCTTAAGGAATAGCAGGACTGACCTGAGAACAAATTATTTAACAGGTTATATTAATAAGCACTGCAGTACATGAGATTCTATAAACAGTGCAATTAAAAAGAGAGAGAGAGAGAGCTATGAAACAGACTTACCAAAGACAATAATCGTGGGTGTCAGAGACACTTGCTCCAGTTGCACCTCATCTGCCAGACATGCATCTTCTACATGGAAAAGCATGAACTCCTTCTCTTCAAAGTAGCTGAGCAGAAGCAGGACCACCTCTTTCACATCATCTGAGCAGCCACTCTGCCGTCCCCGTATCCTCTGAAGCCTTGCATCAGTCTGAAGGAACGTCTTGCTTTTGCTGACACCAACTGTGGTCATGTAGTCCAGAAGACCTTTTCCCCTTCAAATCCAAGTAATCTGTATTATAGAGGCAGGAATTAGCAGCTGTCCTTGCAGTTTAAGGTAAAAGAGACACATATTTCTGAGATAAGACCGACTATCATTCTCTGGCATATCAGTGGCTGAATTAGCAGATGACATGGTTTTATGTGTGTTTTCTTAATAATCTGTACTGTCATTTGGGGGCTGAGGGTGAGATTGTACAGGTCATCAATACCATCTGGGGAACATGCTTTATGCTTCCTACACTTTCTTCTTTTTTGTAAACACATGCAACCATTCTATAATACTGGACTCATTTTTCTACAAAGGTTTGAACTTTGAGAGAGTTTAAACAAGAGAGAAAAGTGTGGAAATGTTCATGTCTGTCTGAGAAAAGTGTGTAGTGAGGGGTTTTACAGCCTTAAAACATCTATAATAATTGTAAAAAATAAAGCTGGCTACTTCGGATTTCAGCTATGGCAGGTTATTTTTAGAACGTAACTCCCGCCATAAATGAAGGACTGTACACAGCCTCTTAATGTGACCAATATCTTTTTACAAAAGACGCAGGTGACCATTTTTAGTATTTAAAAAGTTTGCCAGTGCTTTTCAGCTGAACTAGCATGCTAGCGCCAAGTTATCAAGTATTAGTCTAAATATCAACTGGTGCTAGTGACGTTTTGGTCTCGAAAAAAGTAGCCTAGATGTTAAACTTACCGTGCAAACTTTCAGATGAACCACAGATCGCATATTTGTGATTTGTCCTAAAAACGTCCTTGGTAAAAGCTCCACGTTTTCTGTTCTCTCTCCACTCCGCAGACTGTGCACGCTGCTGGTTCGTTAGCTGTAGCCGTGAACTAGCAGCTCTTCTCCCGCTCCTCCCGCCCTCACGTCATTATCC
Source organism: Aulonocara sp. 'chitande type north' Nkhata Bay (assembly GCF_057382095.1). Classification (NCBI taxonomy): domain Eukaryota; kingdom Metazoa; phylum Chordata; class Actinopteri; order Cichliformes; family Cichlidae; genus Aulonocara; species Aulonocara sp. 'chitande type north' Nkhata Bay. The sequence goes on along the minus strand of NC_141354.1, from coordinate 40,279,737 downwards.
AATCAGAGACGAGCTACAGATGCACATTCAAAATTAGGCGCACTCAGTGTTATGGCAAATGCAGATGGACCCAGGGAGCAGAACGCACGGAGGCAGAGTTGCGGTGAAGACAGTTTATTTACAGTGATGGGGAGGTTTTACAAGGACAAAGTATGTACAATAGCGTATGAATGGGGACGCGGAGCCAGGACGTGCAGGTGACGGAAACACACACAGGTAGTGCACTCGATCTAAAAAAATGATAACCGATAACCGAGAAAAGCTTAAAGTAGACTTTACAGAGAGCTTACTTGGTACTGTTTATTGCCAAAACCTCCAGACGAGGCGAAATCCTGGGGAGGAAACAAAACTTCTTACAGTCACCAGAAATAATCCAACGGCTCCAGCAGGCAGGGGCAGAATTACAGACTCTCCAAAAACGTCAATACTCGGACACTAGTCTTCTGTCAGGTAGCTCCTAAAGAACACTTCTGAAGAATGCAGCTGATGAGTAACAGGTGTGCCAGGTTCAGTGACTCACTGCCCCGCCTACCTATACAAAAAGGGAGGCACCAAAAACACATACAGACAAAAACACCACATAACCAGAACCCAGCTCCTAGCACTCAGTGCAGGCTACAGTAGCCTACAGCTCTGTGGAGAGGAGGCACCATAGACATCCTATGGAAGGCACTGTTAGTGTCATGGTCTGGGTGGGTACCTGCAGGTCTCCAACAGCAGCCCCAACTCCTTTAGGCGGAGTTCGGTTGCTCCTCCCTGGCTGAGGAAGAACTATATATATATATATATGGATAGCGTAGTAAGCAGCTGGATAGCGTAGTGGTTAGACTACACGCCTTTGGAACAGAGGATCGCAAGTTCGATTCCTGCCTGGGGCGTCTGTATCCAGTAAGGGTCCTAAGGCTAGACCCCCTATGCTAAGCAAGCCTACTGCAGACATGAGCGAGACAGATAAATATGAAGGCATGCCGGCTCGGACGTCGCCCGGATCAACAAGGTCCGCGTCAGGTGTTGAGGAACCAGGGCACCCTGACGAAAAGTGGGCTACTGGAACAAGAAGGCATCGGTGGGCAAGAGACGAAAACAGGGCATTGTTGGAATGCTACTACGCAAGTAACCCTGGCGGAAGGGGCTACATGAATAGGATGAGGGACCTATGGATTCTTCGATACCCAACATCCACAATGACGGCGAAACAACTAGTAGCTCAGTGTTCCAACATTTGAAAGAAGGGACTGCTCTCACAGCTAGAGATTCACGAGGTACAACACAAATGCTACGGCAAGGAGGAGTCAGGACGCCAGGTCAGGGGGGAGATATCATCACCCGAGATTGGGTACATAGCCCCAAGTGCGATAGGAGAAGGATCGTTGAGTGCGAGAGGAACTGACCTGAAAAATAGGATCATGGCCAAGCTTGAAACCTGGATCCCCCGTAGCCGGTTACCAAGATTACGTGAAGTACCCTCAGAAGGTCTGCTAGATGATGTTAATGCAGCACTACGGGCAATACCTACAACCATGATTACCGACACTAACAAGCTCATCTACAATACGGCAACAGTGATCAGTGAGATGCTTGGCTACAAGTTGAACAGCGACAAGGGGCAGTACCCTCCATGGAGAAGGAGGCTAGAGGGCAAGATCAAAGTAGCACGGAGGGAGGTTAGCCAACTAACGGAGTTGCAGAAAGGTGCGACAAATAAGGTGCCTAAGAAATACAGCAAGCTGTCCATACCTGAGGCCTTGGAAACTGCCAAGCAAAGACTCACAGCCTTGGCCAGCCGCTTGAGGAGGTACACCAGAGAGATAGAAGGCAGGAGAATAAACCAGCTGTTCTCCACAGAACCAGCAAAGGTGTACTCTCAGTGGCAAGGGAACAATAAGAGAACAGCACCACCAAGGCTGGAGATGGAGCAATACTGGAAGAGCATATGGGAGAAGGATGCAACCCATAACGGCAATGCTCAGTGGCTAGAGGATCTGAGGGCAGACCACAGCGACCTCCCTGAACAGGGTCCAGTAACCATCACAGTGGCAGATATCCAAGAAAGGGTCTCCAGTATGAAGAGTTGGACAGCACCAGGGCCCGACATGGTTCACGCCTACTGGCTGAAGAAGCTGACTGCACTCCACGAGCGTCTGGCAGCACAAATGAACCAGCTGCTAGTTAACGAGAGACACCCGGAATGGCTAACTGAAGGCCGGACGGTCCTGATCCCCAAGGACCCCAAGAAGGGACCGGTCCCCTCCAACTACCGACCAATAACCTGCCTCAGTACTACATGGAAGCTCCTGTCAGGCATCATATCGGCTAAGATGAACAGGCACATGGGTCAATACATGAGCGGGACACAGAAAGGAATTGGCAAGAATACCAGAGGCGCAAAACACCAGCTACTGGTAGACAGAACAATCAGCCGAGACTGCAAGACCAGACTGACCAACCTGTGCACTGCCTGGATTGATCACAAGAAGACCTATGACTCAATGCCCCACAGCTGGATACTGGAATGCCTAGAATTGTACAAGATCAATGGGACCCTAAGAGCCTTCATCAGGAACTCAATGGGGATGTGGCGTACAACACTAGAGGCCAACTCCAAGCCCATAGCACAAGTCACCATCAAGTGCGGGATCTACCAAGGAGATGCTCTGTCCCCACTGCTGTTCTGCATAGGCCTGAACCCCCTCAGTGAGATCATTAACAAGACTGGCTACGGATACCGACTACGGAACGGAGCAGTTGTCAGCCACCTCCTGTACATGGATGACATCAAGCTGTATGCCAAGAGTGAACGAGACATCGATTCACTGATCCACACTACCAGGCTATACAGCAATGACATTGGATGTCGTTCGGACTGGAGAAGTGTAGTCGGATGGTAACAAAGAGAGGGAAGGTAGTCAGAACTGAGGGGATTGAACTACCAGAAGGCAACATTGCAGACATAGAGGACAGTTACAAGTACTTGGGGATCCCACAGGCGAATGGGAACCATGAAGAGGCCGCTAGAAAAGCTGCAACCACCAAGTACCTGCAGAGGGTCAGGCAAGTCCTGAGGAGTCAGCTGAATGGTAAGAACAAGATCCGGGCCATCAACACGTACGCCCTGCCCGTGATCAGGTACCCTGCTGGGGTAATAGGCTGGCCAAAGGAGGAGATAGAAGCCACTGACATAAAGACAAGAAAGCTCCTTACCATGCATGGAGGGTTTCACCCCAAATCCAGCACCCTGAGGCTGTACGCTAAGCGGAAGGAAGGGGGCCGGGGACTGGTGAGTGTCAGCACCACAGTCCAGGATGAGACAACGAACATCCAAGAATACATTGGGAAGATGGCCCCAACTGACCGAGTGCTCAGTGAATACCTCAGGCAGCAGAAACCCAAGAAAGAGGAGGGAGACGAGGAACCATCATGGAAGGACAGGCCCCTGCACGGTATGTACCACCGGCAGATAGAGGAGGTGGCTGATATCCAGAAATCCTACCAGTGGCTGGACAAAGCTGGACTGAAAGACAGCACAGAAGCACTAATCATGGCAGCACAAGAACAAGCTCTGAGCACAAGATCCATAGAGGCTGGGGTCTATCACACCAGGCAAGACCCCAGGTGCAGGCTGTGTAAAGATGCCCCAGAGACAATCCAGCACATAACAGCAGGGTGCAAGATGCTAGCAGGCAAGGCATACATGGAACGCCATAACCAAGTGGCCGGCATAGTGTACAGGAACATCTGTGCCGAGTATAACCTGGAAGTCCCGAGGTCAAAATGGGAGATGCCCCCAAGGGTGGTGGAGAATGACCGAGCTAAGATCCTGTGGGACTTCCAGATACAGACGGACAAAATGGTGGTGGCTAACCAACCGGACATAGTGGTGGTAGACAAACAGAAGAAGACGGCCGTAGTGATCGATGTAGCGGTTCCGAATGACAGCAATATCAGGAAGAAGGAACACGAGAAGCTGGAGAAATACCAAGGGCTCAGAGAAGAGCTCGAGAGGATGTGGAGGGTGAAGGTAACGGTGGTCCCCGTGGTAATCGGAGCACTAGGTGCGGTGACTCCCAAGCTAGGCGAGTGGCTCCAGCAGATCCCGGGAATAACATCGGAGATCTCTGTCCAGAAGAGCGCAGTCCTGGGAACAGCTAAGATACTGCGCAGGACCCTCAAGCTCCCAGGCCTCTGGTAGAGGACCCGAGCTTGAAGGATAAACCGCCCGCAGGGGCGTGCTGGGTGTTTTTTATATATATATATATATGTATATATATGTATATATATATATATATATATGTGTATATATATATATATATATATATATATATATATGTATGTATGTATGTATGTACACTGGGTGAATGTGCAGTAGTAGCAGCAAGCAGGTGAATTCTGTACATTAATATGAATAGACATCTGACTATTTTACAGGATAGACAATATAAACATATTTAAAATTAAAGGAATTGAAATGTACATTGTCTGGGATTTCATAGCCAGTCATGTGACATTTTAAAAAACTGTATCACCAACGGAGCCTGAACAAGATTTGCTTGTTAGATGAAGTCAGCTATCTCATCGTAGCAAGAGAGAAGCACCACCTACCGTTCTTTATGCAACTTCAACTGTCGGAGAAAGTTGGAAGCTGCTCCATCTCTGTCTGTGATTCTCTTCTTGCATGTTTTGCATATTGCATTTCGGTTTTTTGTTGACTACTTCATAGTTTATGTACCTGGAAAAAAAAATGTCCTTGCAGCATTTTTGAGCGTTTTTTTTTTTTTTTTTAAATCTGGTTAATTTGATTGGCTGTGCTACAGCTCACGCACACATACGTACGGAGTGTGGTTTGAATAAATGAATGAATTGAATTAATGGTGCACACTTTCTATATAATATGCATGTTAAATTTTATATTTGGGGTGAAATATCAAGTCTTTTCAAGTAAACCGGTTCAAGTCCAATTCAAGTCCCAAGTCATTGGTGTAAAAGTCCAAGTCAAGTCACAGTCTTAGAACATTTTTTCAAGTCAAGTCTAAAGTCATAAAATTAATGACTCAAGTCTGACTCGAGTCCAAGTCGAGTCCACACCTCTGATTATGACTGAACAGAAGTTTTACTTAAGATATCGATAATAATAATTTCTTATAGGTTACTGTACAATAGGCTGCAAATAAGCCTGAATAATTAAAAAATGTCATTATAATTGTATATTTTTGTATAGCATAAAAATAGAGAAGTAACCTCTCAGGTTCACAATGACATTTTCTGTGAATACATTTTTATTAGCCGTATACCTGAATTTGCATAATTTCATGAATCATGTTTAAAGTAGGTCCGTTACAGGCCTACGGTATAAACTTGTAAAGTGACTTACATATAATTCGTGTATTTTAAAAACAACTGACTAAAACTATAGTTTTTACAATATTTGCATGTCAAATTAATATAATTGTTTTGTTAGAATATTAAAGTATTTCACTGTTTTTGTTCCCAATGTTTGTAGTTTTAACAAATAAATTTGATTATAATCACACATTGATGTTGTAAATTGTTACGTGTCTGCAGGCTGTATGTGTTCTTTCCCTCTCCTTTTGTTTGCCGTTCCCTTAGGTCGCAGACTGCAGGCTGATGTCAATCTGGGGATGTCCAACTAATTAGAGGAGGGAGACCCTGATTGGACAATCCAGGAGTGCACACCTTGATAAAGAGACTCACCTGTGGCTGGGCGCGGCTCTCTTCCCTCCTTTGAATTGTTTGGCACATGTGTGACGGGTCGCTACTGTCTTTCTTTTGTTTGATGATTGTGGTGGGAGTAAAGTGGACTAGGTAAGTTTGGGGACCCCATACACTTACTCACGTAGAGTATTTTTGTTAGAAACACTAGGTAAGTAGGTTGGTGCCACCCATGTAATTTTGAGCTTGTTTCGAGTTGAGGTTTAGGGTCTTTCCCTCTTGTTTTTGCTTTTCTAGGATAATAGAATCAGCTAAGTTTTGGTTTTGTCTTTTTGGTGTTTTTTTTGGCACAACCTAACTGTCCCTTTCTCCCCCACATTTGTTGTTTGAATCTGGGTTATTTAATCTGTGAGAGCGCTGCCATTAAACCTTTTTCATAACACCTGTACCGAGTTTCCGGAGTTGTTGTGTTATCCCCTCCTGCCCTCGAGGAGACGTAACACAAGTGGGGGCTCGTCCGGGATTTATTTTCCAGAGCTATAGACAACGCTGGTGCTTGGTACAATGTTACTGCCTTGTAATTAAGTATGGATTTTGACTTAGAAGATTTCATTCATGCGCCGAGACCTGAGAAGTTTGAGTTATGTCGTAAAGATGACTTATTGAGTACTGCGGCACACTTTGATATTCCAGTAAAGAAATATAGTGCAAAAAAGGAAATTAAGGGTATTATCTTACAACGTTTAGTTGAGTTGAAAATCTTGACTGGTTCAGAGGTATGTGATGGTAACGTTCTTTCTGCTGAGCAAGGTGTCGAACCTCTGAAGGAGGATGTTGGTGCTATAGCTACTCCCCCCAAAGTCCAGGTGGAGCCTAAGGTGCCTCCTACTCTACCTCGTTTCGATCCTCTGTCCCCAGACTTCAGTGGGTCAAACGGACATGCTAGACTTAAGGTGCATCTAGCTCGCCTTTGGCTGGAGGCACGTAACATAAATGTAACAAAAACATTCTGTTTAATAGTTTACAAAAATTCACTGTGATTGAAACAGGAAAAAATGTGTTTTGGGGTTTACTATACATTTCTGTAGGGATTTTACATGGTTTATATGTCAAATTCACTGCAATTTTTTACAGTGCAGAATCTGTAAACACATCAGCCATGTCCATGTCAGGGCAGCGACTGCTGGAAACTCATTTTATAGATGAGCTTTAATCTGTTTCCTGTTGTTTTTGGCTTTTGTTCCTCTAGTGTGTGTGTGTGTGTGTGTGTGTGTGTGTGTGTGTGTGTGTGTGTGTGTGTGTGTGTGTGTGTGTAACCATCTTCTATAAACCGCATGCAAGTTATAACCAGCTGTTTATAACTTGCATAGTTCATATTGATATCCTGTTCATAGCCTGTATACTCACTACAGCCTGCACATACTTAGAGCTTATTCATGACATACCTTCATACCATGAACATTGTAACAGACCCATTTCTGTAATACATCTATATTGTGGCTAAAGCACTTTCTGGATGGATGCAAACTGCGTTTCATTGCCTTGTACTTGTGACGTGTGCAATGACAATAAAGTTGAATTCTATTCTATTCTCGTGGTGCAATGTGAAGGTTTGGCCAGCAGATGGCGCCATGGTCTTAAACTCCTTAGAGTGTTACTGTGGAGGTGAAGGGCTGGACTTTTAAATGGTCAGTCACACATTTTCAGGAAGAACGATGAAGTCCTGAAGGAAAACTCGATCATTACCACTCAGACCTTTTCTACTGTTAGCATCTCTGAATAACAAAAATGTTATTGTCCAACAAAACGAGCATTTTTCTAAAGATAAAAAAAAACAGCTCCCAACTTTGGAACAGCTTTCCTCAGCCCATCATTTACTTTATCTCATTCTCACGAAAGCCCCTCCCACGGTAAAAGAGAAAATAACAAACAATACAATTATTCAAAACACATGATCATCATGAAAAGGAAAAATAAAGACATGCATCTGTAAACACATCAGCCACGTCCATGTCAGGGCAGCGACTGCTGACAACTCATTTTATAGATGAGCTTTAATCTGTTTCCTGTTGTTTTTGGCTTTTGTTCCTCTAATGTGCGCGTGTGCGTGTGTGTGCAGCAGTGAATGCACCGCTGTGTGGACAGGTACTCTGGTCTTAATGTGGAGTTTTATCAGACTGTGAAACACTTTGTGTTTTAAAACAGAAAATATTTGATCTGAATTTATTTTGAAAATCACCGTCACACAGCCGTCTCGTCGCTTTCACAGATTTTTCTGTGAACAGATGAGCAGCAGAAGTTTTCAGCATTTTACATTCAGATGTTTCACAAACTGTTGGATTGTCTGTCTGGGATTTCATAGCCAGTCATGTGACTGCTGTCCCGCCAATCAGCTTCACTGTATGTGAGACTCTTATTGTTTAGCATTAAACTTCATGTTGTCTCAGCCTTTATGATGTGTGTTACTGCATCAAATTCAAAATAAGAGCATAAAAATGAAGCAACTGAAAGTTCTGACAGGACAATAAAATATCAATAGACTTTATTGAATAGAGTTTACAATGAAGATGGATGCAGAGCCATGACTGTAGTTTACAGAATCAAACAGCAGCAGAGACGTTTCTGAGACAGAAAAATGTATATTTAATATGATAATAGAGAGCATAAATGCGCGATTCACTGACATATATGGCATATCTACTGTTATATTGCTGGGTGCTCATTTGAACTATAAAGTATGAAGTCAAAAAGCTCAGACATCAGGCTGCTCTGAACACTCAGTTTCACCTTTTTCTCCTCTTGAACTTTCATATGTAGAGACAGGATATCATGAACATTTATATCTGAGACACAGAAGGTCCGCCCACCCGCTCACCTGCAAACTTTAGCTTCACCAATCAGAAGAAACAAAGAGGCATAAAACAGCTCATCAGACACTCTGTGATCTGAGCTTAGGATAAAGAAGGATGATTTCCAACTGTCAGTCATGCAAAGCTACGCTGTTACAGTCCAGCAGTCAGAGTACAGAGATGGAAATAAGTTGAATTACACAGCAGATCATCTGAGGAACATCAGCCAATAACGTTCAGACTAAACCGACCCACAGTCTTCCTTCTCACTGTAAGCGGCTGTCTCCTCCTCTCTGTGGAAAACCTTCCCATCAGGCTGCGTCCTCCACCTCAGCTTCACCTCCTCAGTGACTCCTTGCTCCACCAGCTTCTCCCTCACCTGAAACACAGTTTTCACACATTAACAGAAGCTCCTCATTAATCAGCCGTTGTTTCTGTAGTGAGCAGAAAACGTTGTTGGTGCTGTTTCTGGGGGAAATGAACTAAATGAACTGGCTGGGGATGAAACTGAAGTCTGGAATTAGGCCTCATTGCCTGTCATTGGTTCACGTCGTCTCCTCACAGTAATCTGAAATTAAGTGACTTCTTCAAGTTACCAGTTAAAAAGGTTAAATAATACAAATGGATGGGATTGCATTAAACGAGCCCCGTATCTCTGCAGCTGTGTGCTGTCACGTGTCCCTGAACCTGCACAGACTCACTGCTCTCTATCATTTCACAGTAGTTATAGCGGTCTGTTCCTTGTATCGGGGCCCGTGTGACCTCTGACCTGCTGCAGGATGGATTCTTGCACTGTGGGGTCGTTCAGGTCTGCAGATCCCGCCCTCAGCTGAACCTTCACTGACCTCGAGGCTGAAGGTTTGACATCTGCAGAGAAAGAAAAGGGCCATTCAATTCAATTCAATTTTATTTATACATCACTAAATCACAACAACAGTCGCCTCAAGGCGCTTTATACTGTGCGGTAGACCCTATAGTAATACATATAGAGAAAAAACCAAGCAATCAAATGACCCCCTATGAATAAGCACTTTGGCGACAGTCAGAAGGAAAAACTTTTTCCCTTTTAACAGGAAGAAACCTCCAGCAGAACTCAGAGCTCAGGGAGGGGCGCAAATGGAAGAACGCAGTCTTACATATTTGTTTAATATGTGCATTGAAGGACATGTCCTGGTCAAAAATGACTCCAAGGTTCCTCACAGTGTTACTGGAGGCCAAGGTAATGCCATCCAGAGTAAGAATCTGCTTAGATACCATATTTCTAAGCTTTTCAGGGCCGAGTACAATAACCTCAGTTTGATCTGAATTAAGAAGCAGAAAGTTAGCGGCCATCCAGGTCTTTATGTCTTTAAGACATTCCTGCAGTGTAACTCATTGGTGTGTGTTATCTGGCTTCATGCACAGATAGAGCTGGGTGTCATCTGCATAGCAGTGTAAATGTATGCTATGTCTTCTAATGATGCTGCCTAAGGGAAGCATGTATAATGTAAAAGTGCTATATAAATAAAATTGATTTGATACTTTACTTAGGCAATCAAATTAAGATAGATTTTATGTTGTTGGTTTTAAAGAACTGGATGGATATTTTAATGTATTTTTTATTTCTATTTTTCAAGAGTTGGAGAAGTGCCCTTTTTTCATAACTTGGCCTACCCTTTTTAGTTTTGTTAATATTGGCAATAGTGAGAAGTACTATGGTTGGATTCAAATGTATTTAACATAGGGCATCTAATTAAGGTAAATGTCATGTTTTTAGTTGGTAGAATCTGATGAGCAATATTTTATTTTATTATTTTTTATTTTGTTTTTCAGTTTTCCTCCTGAGTGATTGCCACCTTAACGTGGTCAGGGGGTTTGTGTGCCTCAGTGACACTAAGATCTAGACCTGCAGAAGCTGAGCCTTCAGGGGGGACACCCAAGTTGGTCAGGTTTTAGGGTAGAGGTTTGACAAAGTGCAATCCAATTACATGACAAAAACAGTTATTCAGAGAACCCCACATTCGCCTCAGCTGCCACCATGTGCCCCCTTTACATTTCTGTCTGCCCCCTCATATATGCCTGTCTAGAACCAGCCCAGCACACCACCCCCTCGGCCTGTGCTTCGAGATTTCTGGTAGTTAGAATGACTCGGGGGTGTTGATTCATTTAAACTAACATAATCATCCTGCTGCAACCAGGTTTCTGTAAGGCAGAGTAAATCGATTTGTTGATCAATTATTAAGTCATGTACTAACAGAGACTTGGAGGAGAGAGACCTAATATTTAATAATCCACATTTCACTGTTTTACTCTTTGGTTCAGATGTGGATACTGTATTGTTCTTTCTTTGTAATTGTTTAAGTTTAAGTTGTTTGTTTCTGGTTTTAGTTTGTTTTTTGTCTGTTTGGGAGCTGACACAGTCTCTATGGAGATGGGTTTTTGGGGGGGTAGCAGGAGGAGAGAAGCTGCAGAGAGGCGTGTAAGACTGCAACTCTGCTTCCTGGTCCCAACTCTGGATAGTCATATTTTGGGGGGTTTAATAAATTTGTCCATATTTCTAGAAATGAGAGCTGCTCCATCCAAAGTGGGATGGATGCCGTCTCTCCTAACAAGACCAGGTTTCCTCCAGAAGGTTTGCCAATTATCTATGAAGCCCACATCGTTTCTGGGACACCACTCAGACAGCCAGCAATTTAAGGAGAACATGCGGCTAAACATGTCACTCCTGGTCTGATTGGGGAGGGGACCAGAGAAAACTACAGAGTCCGACATTGTTTTGGCAAAGTTGCACACCGATTCAATATTGATTTTAGTGACCTCTGATTGGCGTAACCGGGTGTCATTACTGCCGACGTGAATTATGATCTTACTGAATTTACGTTTACCCTTAGCCAGCAGTTTTAAATTTCCTTCAATGTCGCCTGCTCTGGCCCCTGCCGGTGTCTCTAGCTTCACATGTCTGAGAACAGAATCACCAATTACCAGAGTTTGACCCCCGGCGGGTGTGTCGCCGAGTGGGGAAAAACGGTTAGACACATGAACGGGTTGGTGGTGTACCTGGGGCTTCTGTTTAGGACTATGCTTCCTCCTCACCGTGACCCAGCCGCCCTCTTTCCCCAGCTGCTTGGGGTCTGCCGGGGAACAGCTAGCGGGGCCTACGCTATCTTCGGCTGCACCAGCTACAGGGGCCTGGCTAGCTACGGGTGAATGAAGGGTGCGAAGCCGAGTCTCCAATTCAGTAATCCTGGCCTCCAGAGCTGCAAATATGCTACATTTGTTACAGATATCATTACTGCTAAAGGAGTAACTAAACATCTGACACAATGAGCAAGAAAGTGCAGGAGGGACAGGTGAAGTAGCCATGGTGCACGTGAAGATTATACTATGAAAACAGAAGTTATCTAAAGGTTTTTAATTAAATTGCTACGCAGATAAGCTACTCAACTACTACTTCCTGTTCCTGTGTTGAAACAGGAACAGGAAGTGATACTCTACCGCAGACAGAGCAAACACTAAATGACAGCGCCACCCAAAGCATCGGCAGTGCTGTGCCAAGAGTGTCCGGATGAGCCCAGGAGGACCAGACTGTGCAGAAACACAGAGGACAGACTCACCTCTGGAGCAGAGGAAGGGGCGTTGGTCATCACAGTTATGACTGTTGAAGGAGCCTGTTGATCCGACTATTGTGGCACAGTTTACGCTGTCATCAGGCTGCCCGGGCCCCCACGGCAGGTTGGAGGCTGTGCTCGAGTTTGACCACGTCCAGTATTTTCTGTACAGTCCAATCCAGGCTTGATGATAAAATAGTATCATAAAAGCGACCTGGCTGTTGTCCTGCATGTTGGTGATGGTGCTCAGGTCTGTGTACGTCTGTCTGCAGTGAGACTGAGCATCAGACCAGGTCATTGAGTTCTTCACCAGGATGTGTTTGTTAGTCGCAGCTGAAACAAAAGATCAGACGGATTCAAACCTGCAGCTAAAATGTTCAGTTTGTCAAACCCTGGTACCAAAGTCTGAAACACTCACCGTCATAGCAGACAAAGTAATAAGTAGCTGAGCACGGTCTTGTGGACCATGATCCATCACTAGATATTATCACACACTCATCAGTCCCTGGCTGCCACCATGACCACATGTTAAACCAGGATGACTGAACTGGACCAGTTTGAGACCAGGTCCAGCCGCTCTTGGAGAGTCCAATCCACGCCTCGGTGCTCCCCGCCCTTTTCTGGGCTTCCTGGATGAGAGCTGAGCTGTTAACGATGGCGAGGTCAATGTACTCATCTCTGCAGTATTGCTGAGCATCGTTCCAGGACTTCTGCAGGTCAACCAGGTGGAGCTGTCTGACTAACTGATCAGACTGAAGATGGCAGACCATCACGTAACCTGAGAGGACACGAGTCAGTCAGCGCGGTCACAGACTCACCTCAGCTCGACTATTTTAGTCATCAGGAGAATAAATTCTTTACATGCTACCACAACGCAAACTTTTTGTTGACATCTTTAAAGACGTGAATATATGTTAATATATGTGTCCTTCAAAGGATGTGTAACTCGTGTACTGGTTAAAAGCTGTTTTACGGTGCCTGTGGACACCTACACACTGGTTTCCTGCTCCAGGGCGAAACTCTCACATCAGCTTAAAAAGCTGCTTTAACAGTGCTAAGTTTGTTTTTCACTCTGGCCTTATTGCACATGTATTTGGACGATTTTTCCTCTTCAGTGTGCACAATGAAGGAAAACGACGTGTTAGTGGTCGAGGCTCAAAGCTGAACAACACGTGCACTAGGGCTGGGCCATATTATAGCGTTCACGGTAATACCGGTACAATGTTAGGCAACAATAAGAAAATGAAATATCATGATAAATATTTTTGGCCATATCGCCCTGCTCTAACGTGCACACGGACGTGGTAAAAGCAGTCAGGATCTTTTTCAGCGAGCTGACGGGTTTGCAGCGTTTCAGGCTTTCAGTCAGATTTCTACACAGAAAATAAAATCAAGACGTGTTTTTCTCAGCAGTGCACACAAACAGCCACGTTCATGCACTGACTCTTCCCTCCTTTCTTTCTTTACTCTTTTACTTCACTTTATACAAACTCTTACAAACTACCGACCATTAAACTGTCAATCAAACTTCTAACTGGACCCAAAGAAACCTTTAGAAGTTTAGTTGACATGACAAAGGTCTTTGGAGATTGTACGAGTGTTTCTGTGACTGCTTGAAGCTCGTTTACAGACACCTTTAAAATAATCCCTATGGAGCAGTTCACTTTGTGCTTTCTTTGATTTTCTGACATCAAAAGTTTTATTCAAACTGTAAATGAGGCGACTGAGATGAGTTCACAGACCTGAGAGCAGCAGCAGGATCAGTCCACACCTCTTCATGACTGAGAGCTGAAAAACTGTGAAGACGTCCTCATGAATCTCATCTGCAGCTGCTCGTTCATTATTAATCATAACACTTAAAGCAGCATCAACAAAGAGGCAGCTGTCTCTGTCATTCACTCCATTTCTATCTAATCTAATCATTCAAACAAAACTATCAAACATATTCAACATTTGAAACGTTCAACTTTAAAAATGTTGTCTTCCTTCAATTATCATCATTTTGTTTATTAGAATACCAGACAATGAATGTGTGAGATTATCAAATAAACCAAACATATGCAGAACATACCCGACACGATGAGACGTCTGTGCAGCTGTGACACAGTCAGAACTCTTCATCTGATATAAATGTCATCCTCGCTCCTCCTCCCACGTCCATCAGAGACTTTGTAAAAGTGGTTTTTTAGAAAGCAGCCCAGTGTTCATTACAGTGCATTTGATTAAAGATGCTCAGAGTCGTTTAACTGAAGATGACTTATTCAAAGTTATTACAGATGCAAACAGACTGACGTCTGCCCGACCACTTCAGTCTTATTTGAATAATGTTGTCATTATTAGAATTGGGAGAAAAGAGCGTTCAAGCTCAACTCCTCCAAACAAATCAGTGATGATGACGACACAACCCGACACATTTCACATGTCAGTTCCAATCATAGAGAACAAACAGTTTTTATTTTGTTCTTTGTTTGTTTGGCTTCAGCGTCTTTTTAATGATGTTACAGTTTTAGTGCATCTCCTCTAAAAGTGCAAAACGTGCTTTGAGAGTCTCACACAGCACCACTCCCAAAGATGGAGGCTCAGTCACAGACAAATAAAATGCACTGATTTTAAAGTCACCACTAAATTTCACTGAAAGAAGAAGCCAGACCTGCCCTGGATCATGAAAAAGGTGCAGTTTGAGCACTGTGGGTCCTTTTAGTCATCAGCTACAGGCTAAGCTGCTGGTTTGCTGACGCTGAACAAAGATCTGGTTTCCAGGAATTACTGAGTTCGATCCTTTATTTCTACTGGTCACGCTCAGTCAGGTTAAATGAGCGCAGCTAATGAGCTGCAGAGGTAGCAGAATCAAAATGCTTTATTAATACCAGAGGAAATAATGTGGTCACAGTTCCTCCAATACAATCAATAAATAAAATATAATATGCTACAAAGTTACAAAATATAATAAAGTAGCTCCGATATATAGCTTTATTGTAAATATCCCAGTTTGTTACACAAAATTTAATATAGATAGTTAAATTAAGGCGCCCCTCAACAGATTTGGCATGAAAAGAAGGGAAGTAACATGGGGAGTCCACCTTAACTTTATTCACTGTAGTGTCTCAGTGCTCGTGATGCAGGGGCAGTGTAAACGGAGGATGGATGGAGGGGGGTGGGTGCTCCACCTTGGATATGACGATGATGATTACACTCCTGCTCACTCAGTGGAATTTTTCTGCTGCTGGGCCCAAACTCATCCTTTCCTTTTACTGAGCTCACAGGTGAAACAGGCTCTTCCTCGCTCCACGCTTCTGTGTAAATG
Source organism: Aulonocara sp. 'chitande type north' Nkhata Bay (assembly GCF_057382095.1). Taxonomy (NCBI): domain Eukaryota; kingdom Metazoa; phylum Chordata; class Actinopteri; order Cichliformes; family Cichlidae; genus Aulonocara; species Aulonocara sp. 'chitande type north' Nkhata Bay. The sequence continues at coordinate 40,264,330 of NC_141354.1, read as the reverse complement.
CATGTAGCCCCGCCCCTTCCAAGGTCACATGATGTTGCTCACTTCCTGAGTGAAAATACAAGATTTTTTACACTTGGCAAGTAATTTGGAGGCAGAATAAGGAAGCCGTATAAGTATTTAATCTTGTCTGTAGACTGTATACTACAAAGTTCAACACAGCCAGACTTTCTTTGAGTCAGCTGCCTCAACAAAGTCTTAAAGAGATAATAAAGACAGCGGTTATCAACTTTCTCTGTTGAGATGGGCTTTTTAACCCTGTGAGGTCATCATCACTGATGACCCTGAACCTAACTGTCCCAAACCCTGTGTTGTGGTTAGTGTCAGACGCAGAGTCAGTATAATAAAGATAGCCATGGACGACTTTCAGGACATGCTTACTAATCTACAGCCTAATAAATCAAATGAATATTTCCAGAAACTGATCACAGGTGACCCCTCACATCCTGCCCACCAATTCTTTGACCCGCTGCCCTCTGGTCAGCACCCCAGCTCAATCAGGTCCCACACACCTCCCCCCACACCCCACCCTGACCACCCACCCACAAATCAGAGCCATGGTCTGGGTAACCCTCATCACTCAGGACGCTCACACACAGACTCAGTTTGCACTACTTCAAAGCACTTTGCAACCTGTTCTTCCAAATTGTTTATTTCTGCACAGTTGTTGTCGAGCACCCACAATTTCGTTGTACATGTTCAGCGACAATAAAAAGCTATTTTGTTTAATTCTATTTAATGTGAGGAGCAGGGTTTTTCAATTCAGTTCAATTCAATTCAATTTTATTTATATAGCGCCAAATCACAACAAAAGTCGCCTCAATGTCTTTTTTAATGTAATCCTGGAGTTAACACAATCTTATAAATTACTTCTCATTTAGACTTCATCTCTTAGCTGAAACTGTGATGTTTTGTTTTTAACATCATTTATATTCACTCTGAATATTACTAACATGTTTTTATTGACTGTAAACCATCTGATCATCTCAATGTTAATAAACCTGTGACTGCTTTTAGTATAACATCCTACTGCGGTGTGCCGACTAAATTTTTATAAGAATAATTATTTGTGAGAAAATCAACGTTGGTGTGTATCGGCTCACTGAGTGGACAGGAAGGATGGGCCTACATCCTCAGTGGTGGAAGGGTTGGAGTTTGCTGAGCCCTCACACTTTTATAGGTGGACACGTCCTCTGTGGACACAGCGAGCCGAGGATGACTTATTGCAAAAAATTGGCTAAATGAACAAAAATGGTGAAAGATGCTTTTATTCATTTATATACATATTTATTTGTAGTCCACATGCATTGACCAATCACGTCTTTGGTTGCATGTAGTTACAGTCCTGTTCTTCTTTTTGTTCACATGTAAACAAAACTGTAAACACACTGATACCCACTGCTATGGCGGCCAAGTCACAAATAGGCTGTAAAAAAAGGATGGACGTTGGCGCATCTGAACGTGAAGCTTTGAATCTGCATTCTTTCTACAGGCCAGCAGGGGGCAGCTGGTCTGGTTGGAAGAAATCTGACTGTATAGAAGTGCAGTCTCTAATTTCAGGTCTTACTGAATGCAACAAACAAACAATCTGTACATTTCCACACAGTATATTAGAGTCTGTAAACAAGCCACAGTTACCAGGATGCACACTACATAGTCTTTATTCTTGTAGTGCAATGTGAAGGTTTGGCCAGCAGATGGCGCCATGCAACCAGTAACTAATTACTGATTACTTCCCCCCAAAAGTAATCCTGTTACTTTACTGATACTTATTTTCAAAAGTAATTAGTTTTTTAGTTACAACCTGAAGAGGTGATAAAGCGATAGATCTTTCAGCCCAATTCTACTTTTTCTGCATAATCCATCATACAAAATGTAATCAAATGGTTTTTAAAACTAGTTTTATTTATTTATTACTCATCTAACTTTATGCATCAAGCAAACATTAAATTATATACAACATTCTCTGACTGGAAGAAATTTGTTTAACATTTAAACCTATTTTCTGCACATAAAATAAAATATTTTTTTGTGTTTACACTCAGTCTTTCAAATAGACTCAGCGGTCCTGTTGATCTATTTTCACCTGTTTAGCAGGAGTGGGGCAGGCGGAGGTTTGCCCTGGTGCAGGTGAGTTGCAGCAGTCATGTCAGTTGAAGAATCCGCGAGTTTCTCTGAGTTTCCCATTACTGTAGCATTCCAGCCGGACTTTATTCAGACGATGCACTCAATGATCATTAAGGATGGACCATGGTGGGGTATTCCAACCCATTTATTCACAAATTGCCATAGACACATCGTAAGAGCTGTAATCATAACATAAAACAAATAAACATTCACTTGATATAACCACGTTTCTGTTATGCTAATCAATTCACAGAAAAGGCACAGGAGGTGCTAGCATCAGCCTGCTAGATCGCTCATAAACTTATTAACAATCAAGTAATACATTTACAAATTGTCCGAAATGTAAACAACAAATACAACACACAAACATACCTGTTCGCCTTCCAGCTAGATGCTAATTTTAAGATGGATGGAAAACGATAACCTTCTCATTAATCCTTTCTGCGGCAAGCAGTTGCGGTACGATCTTCCTTCCCGGAAGTTGCCCGTTCCGAATTTCAAAATAAGAGTCTAATCTATATTATAAGGTATAATTCGTTCAGGGATTTAACTGTTTGAAAAATATCAAATAAACAAATAATCTGGGTCATTTACACTCCCACCAAATCATTAGTGTTCAAAAACATAACTCCATAAACATAGGAAGAAAGAACACAATGATTTCATAATACAAATAATGACCAAACAACAGAAGCATAGTATGCAAGGAATGGACTAGTCACCTTCCAACAATAAGACTAGTTTTTGAACTGGCCGTTCGAGCACTGACCGCTTAGTAAGACGTTCAACATTTTTGCCAAGTTTCCTGTCACCTAGACAGAGCTTCACTCTCCTAACCAGTCCATCTCTGTCCATTGTAGTCTCTACGACTCTTCCCAACCTCCATTCATTTCTGGGCAAGTCTTCATCCTTCATTATGACTATATCCCCGATCTGCAGGTTTCTCTTTGGGGTGTGCCAGCGTTGTCTAAAGGCAATGTTGGCTAAGTACTCTTTTTGCCAACGGCTCCAGAACTGCTCGGCCAAATATTGTACGTGGCGCCATCTCTTTCTCGCATACATATCTTCCCTTATGAACTTGCCGGGGGGAGGAAGGGCCATGGTAGACTTCAGGGTAAGTAAGTGGTTTGGTGTCAGAGGCTCAAGACTGTTGGGATCATGTAGGTTTTCAATAGTGAGAGGACGACTATTAACTATCGTCATTGCTTCATAGAAGAATGCTCGGAGGGAAGCATCAGGTAGGTTTCCAGGTGAGAGTCCAAGGGTCGCGTTGAGAACACTCCTGACTGTTCTAATTTGACGCTCCCACACTCCACCAACATGACTTGATCCAGGAGCATTTAGGATGAAGTCACACTGCTTCTTAGAAAAGAAGTTCGTCAGTTTATCACCATCTAATTCCGTGAGAGCTTCCTGCAGTTCATTCTTGGCTCTTAGGAAGTTACTGCCTTGGTCAGATTTGATCTGGCGTACGGCTCCACGTATAGCAATGAAGCAGCGCAGTCCAATTATGAATGAGTCTGTAGATAGATCCTCCAGCATTTCAATATGGATGGCTCTGGAGGAGAAGCAGGTGAAAAGGAGACCATATCGTTTTCGCACACTACGTCCTTGCTTGCTATAGAAGGGTCCAAAGCAATCCATTCCACAGTAGGTAAAGGGTGGAGATGGATTTACTCACTCTGGAGGGAGATCGGCCATTTTCTGTTCTTCTGTCCGTCTCCGAAGCTTCCGACAAACTACACATCGGCGAAGATAGGATGCAACCGTCCTGCCAATTCCTGGTATCCAGTAACCTCTTGTCCTAATTGCACTGAGAGTCATCCCCTTGCCTTGATGTTTGACTTCTTCATGACAGTATGCTATGATCATCCTTGTAACATGATGTTCCTTTGGAATGATGGTAGGGTGTTTAACTGAGAGAGGAAGGTTTGAATCACGGAGTCGACCTCCCACCTTAATCACACCATTGTTGTCCAAGAAGGGGTTGAGGTGATGTAGCTTGTTATGAGGTGGCAGCTGACAACCTTTCTTCAGTAGCCGCACTTCCTCCGAATATGTTTGTCTCTGCAGATCTTTGATGATGAGGCGCTCGGCTTCTTCTCTTTCCTGCACTGTAGAGAGGCCGATTGACTTATCCTTGTTGATCCTTCGAAGAATGCGAGCCACTGCACAGATGGCGCGAGTCCAGGATGAGAACTTTGCCAGCCGATAAGTAAGAGAATCTTGTTCTACAGTTTCCGTGTTTAGAGTCCGTGTTTCCTTAACTTCTGGATCTCCGACTGACAGTTCCGGAGCCACCTCTTCTGAGAGGTCAACTCCCTTTTCCCATAGAAATGCAGGGCCGGTAAACCAGTCCGATGATATTAGCTCACGGACAAAACAACCTCTAGAAGCACGATCCGCAGGATTCTGGTCAGTAGGGACGTATCTCCATTGCCTTTGATTCGTGTAGAGATGTATCTTCTGGATACGGTTGGCTACGAATGTATGAAAACGTCGAGCCTCATTATTGATGTACCCTAGTACAACCTTGGAATCGGTCCAAAAATGCTCTTCAATGTCCGCATATCCAAGTTCTTCCTTCAAAACATTGCTGGTTTTCACAGAGATGACTGCAGCCGTCAACTCTAATCTTGGGATCGTGGTGACCTTTGTTGGGGCGACGCGAGATTTGGCCATGACTAAAGCACAGTGGATGTCTCCTTCTTCATTGCTAAGCCTCAGATATGAACACTGTCCATAGCCAGTAGTGCTTGCGTCGGAGAAGTGATGTAACTCACGTTTAATAACCCTTCCGAAATCTGCCGGGGCATAACTTCGGGGTATATTTATCCTCTCCAAGTTGTTGAGGTCGTTTTTCCATTTCTCCCACCGTGGACAAAGTTCGTTGGTTAGAGGGTCGTCCCAACCTGTTCCATGGCAGCACATCTGCTGCAGCACTTCCTTTCCAATGAGCAAAAAGGGGGCTATGAGACCCAAGGGATCGTACAGGGATGCAACAATGGACAATATGCCTCGACGTGTTGCAGGCTGTTCCTTAAGGTTGGTGCTGATCTTCAGGCAGTCTGATTCGACGTGCCATTGGATACCCAACGCTCTCTCTGAAGGTAAGTTATCAAAGGCAAGGTTGAGGTCTTTAATGTCTGATGCACGTTCAGTTGCTGGTATGCTTACCAGGACAGCTTTGTCATTGGACACAAACTTGTGGAGCCTAAGACCACCCAGGGCACAAAGTTTTCTGGCTTCTTCTGCTAACTTGATAGCCTTCTCTGAGCTGTCTGTACTTGTGACTCCATCGTCGACATAGAAATTTCTCAGAATGAACTGAGAGCCTAATGGGTATCGGTCTTTATTTTCTGTAGCCAAATGCTTCAATCCGTAGTTCGCACAGCCAGGCGATGAGGCTGCGCCAAAGATATGCACCCTCATAAGGTATTCTTAGGGCTGTGCACCGAGATCTCCTTTCTTCCACCAAAGGAAGCGCAGGTAATCCTGGTCTGACTTCTTCACATGAAATTGGTGAAACATTTTCTCTATGTCACACATCAATGCAGTGGAGTGCAACCAGAAGCGAAGAAGTACACCGTTGAGATTGTTCATCATGTCAGGACCAGTGAGCAGATGATCATTCAAACTGGTTCCCTTGTACTTGGCAGAGCAGTCGAACACCACGCGCAGTTTGCCTGGCTTCTTGTCGTGGAATACACCGTGATGAGGTATGTACCATTTTTCGCCCTCTTTCCCGGAAGTTGCCCGTTCCGAATTTCAAAATAAGAGTCTAATCTATATTATAAGGTATAATTCGTTCAGGGATTTAACTGTTTGAAAAATATCAAATAAACAAATAATCTGGGTCATTTACAATTACATCGTAGCTACTCGGTGCTTGCTCGGACGTTTGGGGGGTTTTTTCGCTGTAAAAAGAAGTTTTCTTCCCACGCACAGCGGACACTAATGTATTTGTCACTTTTTAAGGAATCAAACTCAAAGTAAGGTCAGTGCTTCCACGCTTTAAACGCTGCACGCTCATACTCTCTCCCATAATCGATACGTGATCCATTGTTGATCTGCACACAGCTGTTGTCACGAACGTCGCACTCGCTTACGTCACTGTCATGAGACATTCTCACAAAAAAAAAAGAAAAAGAAAAATTTATTCATTTCATTCTCATGAAAGCCCCTCCCACGGTAAAAGAGAAAATAACAAACAATACAATTATTCAAAACACATGATAATTATGAAAAGGAAAAATAAAGACTGTTATTTTATAAAAACAGTCTTAATCCGGGTCCAAACCCAGCCAAGAGTCAGAGCCAGACTCCAGATCTCAGAGTCTCAATCACAATTGTTGTACCGCGAGATTCTCAGGTCTGAGAAATAAGAAAGACATATTTGCTCACCTTTGAAGAACCTCCAGAGTGGAAGCCAGATAATGGATGTTAAAATTGTAGTAGCTCCCGAACACGATGCAAAGTGCAGAAATGAATGAGGATATGTTTGTGCTGACGAGGTTCCGATCAAGACTCAGCATGTATCATCTTAAGGAATAGCAGGACTGACCTGAGAACAAATTATTTAACAGGTTATATTAATAAGCACTGCAGTACATGAGATTCTATAAACAGTGCAATTAAAAAGAGAGAGAGAGAGAGCTATGAAACAGACTTACCAAAGACAATAATCGTGGGTGTCAGAGACACTTGCTCCAGTTGCACCTCATCTGCCAGACATGCATCTTCTACATGGAAAAGCATGGACTCCTTCTCTTCAAAGTAGCTGAGCAGAAGCAGGACCACCTCTTTCACATCATCTGAGCAGCCACTCTGCCGTCCCCGTATCCCCTGAAGCCTTGCATCAGTCTGAAGGAACGTCTTGCTTTTGCTGACACCAACTGTGGTCATGTAGTCCAGAAGACCTTTTCCCCTTCAAATCCAAGTAATCTGTATTATAGAGGCAGGAATTAGCAGCTGTCCTTGCAGTTTAAGGTAAAAGAGACACATATTTCTGAGATAAGACCGACTATCATTCTCTGGCGTATCAGTGGCTGAATTAGCAGATGACATGGTTTTATGTGTGTTTTCTTAATAATCTGTACTGTCATTTGGGGGCTGAGGGTGAGATTGTACATGTCATCAATACCATCTGGGGAACATGCTTTATGCTTCCTACACTTTCTTCTTTTTTGTAAACACATGCAACCATTCTATAACACTGGACTCATTTTTCTACAAAGGTTTGAACTTTGAGAGAGTTTAAACAAGAGAGAAAAGTGTGGAAATGTTCATGTCTGTCTGAGAAAAGTGTATAAAGTGTGTAGTGAGGGGTTTTACTGCCTTAAAACATCTATAATAATTGTAAAAAATAAAGCTGGCTACTTCAGATTTCAGCTATGGCAGGTTATTTTTAGAACGTAACTCCCGCCATAAATGAAGGACCACTGTACACAGCCTCTTAATGTGACCAATATCTTTTTACAAAAGACGCAGGTGACCATTTTTAGTATTTAAAAAGTTTGCCAGTGCTTTTCAGCTGAACTAGCATGCTAGCGCCAAGTTATCAAGTATTAGTCTAAATATCAACTGGTGCTTGTCGTGTTATTCAATTATACGCGGGTCCACTGTGCGATTCATAACCACACTTTATTTTCTTGTTCTTGCTCTGCCCCCACATAACATAACATTCTATACAGAAACACACCGGTCTCGCCCTCTAGCTGCCATCAGCCTAACTACACTGACCGGCTGCATTAACATCTACTGTACAATGCAATTACGCCACATCTCCCCTTTCTAGAATCAATGGGTAGACTACCATTGACTCACCAGACCTTAGAGGGTTATTCTGCCTCTGTGGCTGGAAGGTCTGGTCCTGCGCTTACCTGTAAGGAATACTATATAATGAAAATCGTAACTCTAATTAACCCGTTAAGTAACACAAATTCTTACATGCTAACTTGTCACACCCCCTGCATTTCCCAACTTCTGAACATGCATATTTGAAAATGACAACCTTTTAGCTTTTACACTTTTACCCATATTGTGCAAACAATACTACGAAAGAGGGGTATTCTTGTATAAAACAGTCCTTTCCATCTTATCCGTTATAAGTCCAATCTGGTTGGTCTCACAACCACTCTTCCGGATCTGGTTCTGGGTGTAGATGGAAGCTCTGGAGAAACTGTCTCTGGCATGTCCGTGGAGCACTGCTCCCCGGCTTCTGCAGATTCTGGCTCCCCATTATTGCTCTCAGTTTGGTCTGGAGAGTGTTTCATGGGAACAAGATGCCGACGATTCCGCCTAATTGTCCCACGAGGTCCCTCCACGAGATATGATCGTGGTGTGGAGTGGCTGCCAATAACTGTGCCGCTGGCTCTCTGGTCTGTTATCCACACTTCTTGGCCTGGAGTGAGCCTGTTGAGGCTGCGTGCGCGATGACGAAGGTTATATGACTGTGCCTCTTTAGTCCTCCTCTCCTTTTCCCTCCGGGTGACAGCCACACTATCAGGAAGTGCGGGGTCTAGCAGAGATGGCAGTATTGGCACTGTGGTGCGAAGCCGTCTCCCCATCAAGAGTTGGGCTGGACTATAGCCATTCTGCAGTGGGGTGGCTCTGTAAGCGAGCAGAGCCAAGTGTGGATCAACAGCTTTCCGCAATAGATTCTTGACAGTCTTAACTGCTCGTTCGGCTTCGCCATTGCTTTGGGGATATTTCGGGCTGCTTGTAATGTGACAGAAGCCATACACTTTTGCAAATGTCTCAAAAGCTGCCCCTGAAAACTGTGGCCCATTATCTGTTACCAGCTGCTCGGGGATCCCATGTCGTGCAAAAATCCCTTTGAGATGATGGATCGCGTCCTCTGACCTTGAAGGTGTGAGAGGGGCAATCTCAACAAATCTTGAGGCATAATCCACGACAAGAAGGTAGGTTTTCCCTCTCAGCATAAACAGATCGGCTCCTAGCTTTTGCCACGGCCGCCCCGGATACTGTGATGGCATCAGCGGTTCTGTGTGGTTTTCTCTTACTTGGCAACATGTCCGACAGTTAAGGACAAGCTCATTTATCTGCTGGCTTAGCCCTGGCCACCAAACCGACTGTCGTGCTCGCTGTCTGCACTTAACCACTCCCTGGTGACCTTCGTGCAGTCTGGTGAGCACATCAATTCTCATAGTTGCAGGTATAACCAACCTGTCCCCTTTGATTAGCAGACCATCATGTACGGTGAGGAACGCCCGTTCTGCCCAGTACAGTCTTAGCGCTGGTTCGCTGTTGAAATGTGTGGGCCATCCTTCCTCACACAGCTGCATCACGCGAGCACATACGCTGTCCCTCTCCAGCTCTTCTCTCAGCTGCTCCAAGAAATTGTTGCTAGCTGGCAGATTGTCCATCAACATGTCCACGTAAATATTTGTGCTCTCCAACAACTCCTTGTCTTGAAGTGTTTCTTTTGCTTTCACTGGAGATCGTGAGAGCGTGTCAGCTGTCCACAGGTGTTTGCCTGGTACATGCGAAATCGAGTAGGAATATCGCATGAGGCGCATCCTAAAGCGTTGAATTCTGGGAGGGAGCGCATCCAGAGTTTGTGCCCCCAGCAGACTTAGCAGCGGCTTATGGTCTGTCTCCATTTGAAAGTGTTTGCCAATAAGAAAGTTGCGGAACCGCTCACAAGCCCAGGTCAGACCTAAAGCCTCCTTTTCAACCTGAGCGTATCTCTGTTCCGTTGCAGTGAGGGAGCGTGACGCGTAGGCAACGGGTCTCCACTCCTCGTCCCATCTTTGAAGCAGCACACCCCCTAAGCCATACGATGATGCGTCCGCTGACACCTTGCAGTCACGGCTTGGGTCATACATGGCCAACACTGGCGGTGATGTGAGTGCATCCTTCAGGTTCTGAAATGCTCTAGCCTGGTCAATGTCCCATCTCCAGCAGTTTCTCTTAGACAGTAAGTCTCTTAGAGGTTTGTCCTTCTCTGCGAGCTGTGGGATAAACTTTCCAAGCTGGTTAACCATTCCCAGAAAGCTCCTTAACTCACTCACACTTTGTGGCTCCTTCATCTCCCTCACAGCCTGGGTCTTGCTTGGGTCAGGGCTGATACCGCTGGCTGAGAGAACATGCCCTAAAAACGTCACCTGCTGTTTCGCGATGTCGCACTTGTTAATGTTCAGGGTGATGCCAGCTTTTTGGATCCTGCCCAGCACAGCGTGTAGGCGAGAGTCATGCTCTTCCTGCGTTCTGCCCCAGACCAGCACGTCGTCCATGTGGCAAACCACCCCTTCCATACCATCTGTGACCTCTGTGACCATCCTGTTCTGGAAATGCTCCGGTGCTGAAGCAATCCCGAAGGGCAGTCTCTTGAAGTAATAACGCCCAAACGGTGTGATGAAAGTGGTGTATTTGGCTGAGTTTTCCGTCAGAGGTATCTGCCAAAACCCCATGTTAGCGTCCAGCTTGCTGAATATGCTGGCACCAGCCAATCTGCCCAATGTTTCCTCCACCGATGGCAGTATGTACTTCTCTCGACACACAGACTCATTGAGGTGTGTAAGGTCGACACATATGCGTACATCTTCTGTCTTCTTCGGTACCACCACCATGCCTGAGCACCAATCAGTTGGCTCCTCCTCCTGCTGATCACCCCTAGTTCTTCCATACGGGCCAGCTCCTGCTTAACTTTGTCCATCAGAGGCAACGGGATTCTCCGTGGCGTCTTCAAGGAAAAAGGTTGAGCTCCAGGTTTCAGTTTGATGTCGTACGGCTGACGTACTTCACCGAGACCACTGCACAGCTTTGGGTAGCACTTTTTAAGCGTCTCTATAGTTATGCTCTCCAGACGAGCCACAAGCTCCAGCTTGCTAATAGCAGGTCTCCCCAGCAAAGCAGTGTGCAGGTGTCTGATGACAAAGACATCCTCAAGTATTTCTTTGTCTCCCTTCCTCAGTGCAAGCTCACTGACACCAACGACATCCAAACGACTCCTCCCGGGACCCAGCAGAGCCTTGGTTGATTTGTGGAGACTGGGGGGGTGGTTGTGTCTGTAGAGCTCCTTAAACACCTTAAGGGGTAGGACTGTCACATCGGCTCCTGTATCAATTTTAAATGACACGTTTTTGTTGTTTATGCTTAAGTCGACAGTCCACGGCTCACCCTCACACTTAACACTGCCCAGGAACAAACCGTGTTCATCCTCTTCAAGCTCATGCACTGTTTTTGGTGCCCTGCATACACGCCTGTAATGTCCTTTCTTTCCACATGCATGGCATTTCACTTCATTCGCTGGACAATCCTGCTTTGAATGGGATGGAGCGCCACCACATTTCTGACAGGTTGGCCCTTTTCTGCCATCTTCTCGGAATCCACGTGTTTTAGCTTGACGACTATCAGTCTGGAGCAGTTTGGTTCTAACAGGCTTACGACTGATTTTATGCACTCTATCTACTGACTTAGCATCGCTAGCCTCACCTCTAGAGTCACCTCGCAAGGAGGATTGTTGTCGCTTTACCTCTTCACTTTGCCTCGCCATGTTGATAGCCCTCTGCAAAGTCAAATCTGGGTCAAGCTGCATGCGTTCTGACAGCCGTTTGTCCGTGAGACCGACAACGAGCCTATCACGTATCAGCTCATCATGTAGCACTCCATAGTTGCAATGTTCTGCTAGCGCATACAGTGCTGTCACAAAAGCATCCACTGTCTCATTGTCTCCCTGTCGGCGCATATTGAATTTGGCGCGCTCATAGATCACATTTTTCTTCACAATGAAAAAAGCCTGGAAACCATCACGTACCCCCTCGTACGTTGTCCTTTGCTCCGCTGTTAAACTCAGACCGCGAAGCACATCGTCCGCCTCATCTCCCATGCAGTAAATCAACGTGTTGACTTGGTTTTCCTCCGAGCTGACGTTCAAATTACTGGCGAGACGGAATCTCTCGAACCTCCGTATCCATTTGGACCACTCCTGCGGTTTTGAAAAGTCGAAGGATTCCGGTGGCTGGATGCTGAATGTCGTGCTCGGCCCCGCCGGTGCTCTCTGTGCAGTCTCATCCGCCATATTCTCCCCTCGTTATCCCGCGAGCTCCGCCAGACACAGGTTCGTTCAGTCGAGGTTATATGGATCAGTACAGGACTTCTGACACCATGTCGTGTTATTCAATTATACGCGGGTCCACTGTACGATTCATAACCACACTTTATTTTCTTGTTCTTGCTCTGCCCCCACATAACATAACATTCTATACAGAAACACACCGGTCTCGCCCTCTAGCTGCCATCAGCCTAACTACACTGACCGGCTGCATTAACATCTACTGTACAATGCAATTACACCACAGTGCTAGTGATGTTTTGGTCTCGAAAAAAGTAGCCTAGATGTTAAACTTACCGTGCAAACTTTCAGATGAACCACAGATCGCATATTTGTGATTTGTCCTAAAAACGTCCTTGGTAAAAGCTCGACGTTTTCTGTTCTCTCTCCACTCCGCAGACTGTGCACGCTGCTGGTTCGTTAGCTGTAGCCGTGAACTAGCAGCTCTTCTCCCGCTCCTCCCGCCCTCACGTCATTATCCAATCAGAGACAAGCTACAGATGCACATTCAAAATTAGGCGCACTCAGTGTTATGGCAAATGCAGATGGACCCAGGGAGCAGAACGCACGGAGGCAGAGTTGCGGTGAAGACAGTTTATTTACAGTGATGGGGAGGTTTTACAAGGACAAAGTATGTACAATAGCGTATGAATGGGGACGCGGAGCCAGGACGTGCAGGTGATGGAAACACACACAGGTAGTGCACTCGATCTAAAAAAATGATAACCGATAACCGAGAAAAGCTTAAAGTAGACTTTACAGAGAGCTTACTTGGTACTGTTTATTGCCAAAACCTCCAGACGAGGCGAAATCCTGGGGAGGAAACAAAACTTCTTACAGTCACCAGAAATAATCCAACGGCTCCAGCAGGCAGGGGCAGAATTACAGACTCTCCAAAAACGTCAATACTCGGACACTAGTCTTCTGTCAGGTAGCTCCTAAAGAGCACTTCTGAAGAATGCAGCTGATGAGTAACAGGTGTGCCAGGTTCAGTGACTCACTGCCCCGCCTACCTATACAAAAAGGGAGGCACCAAAAACACATACAGACAAAAACACCACATAACCAGAACCCAGCTCCTAGCACTCAGTGCAGGCTACAGTAGCCTACAGCTCTGTGGAGAGGAGGCACCATAGACATCCTATGGAAGGCACTGTTAGTGTCATGGTCTGGGTGGGTACCTGCAGGTCTCCAACAGCAGCCCCAACTCCTTTAGGCGGAGTTCGGTTGCTCCTCCCTGGCTGACCACCTGTGAGCAATTATTCCGGCAGTATATCAGACCTGCGCTCTCAACCGTTCATCGCCTGAGTATCTGCTATCCCCATGTTAGTCAAGTGGAGCATCATAACTCTGTCCAGAATCCGTGTGATGACTTACTTGTTCTTCTTGTTCTCAGAGGTAGCACCTGGAGTGGAGGTCTTGTCTCCCTCACTCCCGCCTTCCTGGACCTGGGCCGCTTGCTGCTGATACGACGTGGCCTGCCGGCCCACCACTCACTTGCCTGCCTCCCCACGCCTCGACCGCTTCCGAGCCTTCCGCCCCACCTGTCCCCTCCACCTGAAACCAAGTAAGGCAACTCAATTCAACTGTGGAGGATCGTTGATTGTCTGCTGGATCCCACTGACCGTGATCTCCTCTTATTCCAGTGCCCCGGCCCCTACCTAGTCCTGTTTCCACCTCCCCGCTGCCTCTGCTGTTCAGCCGTCTCCTAGAGGTGTCTAGGTCACCCTCCATTATCTTAGATTATCCTACGCGCCACTAGTGTGGTGGCGTCGTTTTGTTTTTTTGCTTGTGTTTGCCTGTGGGCGGAAATAAATCCTTTGTTCCCTTATCGTCTCGCTTCCGGGTTGGTTTCTGCACCTGTGTCCATCTTCAAGGTTCAAGGTTTAAGGTTCTTTATTTGTCACATGCATAGTTATACAGTGAAATGTAGCCTGACACGCTCCTCGACATGTGCAAAAATTGGGGGGGGGGGGGGGGGGTGTGTAGAGGAAGAACTATATATATATAGATATATATATATATCTATATATATATATATATATATATATATATATATATATATATATATATGTATATATATATATATATATATATGTATGTATGTATATATGTACACTGGGTGAATGTGCAGTAGTAGCAGCAAGCAGGTGAATTCTGTACATTAATATGAATAGACATCTGACTATTTTACAGGATAGACAATATAAACATATTTAAAATTAAAGGAATTGAAATGTACATTGTCTGGGATTTCATAGCCAGTCATGTGACATTTTAAAAAACTGTATCACCAACGGAGCCTGAACAAGATTTGCTTGTTAGATGAAGTCAGCTATCTCATCGTAGCAAGAGAGAAGCACCACCTACCGTTCTTTATGCAACTTCAACTGTCGGAGAAAGTTGGAAGCTGCTCCATCTCTGTCTGTGATTCTCTTCTTGCATGTTTTGCATATTGCATTTCGGTTTTTTGTTGACTACTTCATAGTTTATGTACCTGGAAAAAAAAATGTCCTTGCAGCATTTTTGAGCGTTTTTTTTTTTTTTTTAAATCTGGTTAATTTGATTGGCTGTGCTACAGCTCACGCACACATACGTACGGAGTGTGGTTTGAATAAATGAATGAATTGAATTAATGGTGCACACTTTCTATATAATATGCATGTTAAATTTTATATTTGGGGTGAAATATCAAGTCTTTTCAAGTAAACCGGTTCAAGTCCAATTCAAGTCCCAGGTCACTGGTGTAAAAGTCCAAGTCAAGTCACAGTCTTAGAACATTTTTTCAAGTCAAGTCTAAAGTCATAAAATTAATGACTCAAGTCTGACTCGAGTCCAAGTCGAGTCCACACCTCTGATTATGACTGAACAGAAGTTTTACTTAAGATATCGATAATAATAATTTCTTATAGGTTACTGTACAATAGGCTGCAAATAAGCCTGAATAATTAAAAAATGTCATTATAATTGTATATTTTTGTATAGCATAAAAATAGAGAAGTAACCTCTCAGGTTCACAATGACATTTTCTGTGAATACATTTTTATTAGCCGTATACCTGAATTTGCATAATTTCATGAATCATGTTTAAAGTAGGTCCGTTACAGGCCTACGGTATAAACTTGTAAAGTGACTTACATATAATTCGTGTATTTTAAAAACAACTGACTAAAACTATAGTTTTTACAATATTTGCATGTCAAATTAATATAATTGTTTTGTTAGAATATTAAAGTATTTCACTGTTTTTGTTCCCAATGTTTGTAGTTTTAACAAATAAATTTGATTATAATCACACATTGATGTTGTAAATTGTTACGTGTCTGCAGGCTGTATGTGTTCTTTCCCTCTCCTTTTGTTTGCCGTTCCCTTAGGTCGCAGACTGCAGGCTGATGTCAATCTGGGGATGTCCAACTAATTAGAGGAGGGAGACCCCGATTGGACAATCCAGGAGTGCACACCTTGATAAAGAGACTCACCTGTGGCTGGGCGCGGCTCTCTTCCCTCCTTTGAATTGTTTGGCACATGTGTGACGGTTCGCTACTGTCTTTCTTTTGTTTGATGATTGTGGTGGGAGTAAAGTGGACTAGGTAAGTTTGGGGACCCCATACACTTACTCACGTAGAGTATTTTTGTTAGAAACACTAGGTAAGTAGGTTGGTGCCACCCATGTAATTTTGAGCTTGTTTCGAGTTGAGGTTTAGGGTCTTTCCCTCTTGTTTTTGCTTTTCTAGGATAATAGAATCAGCTAAGTTTTGGTTTTGTCTTTTTGGTGTTTTTTTTGGCACAACCTAACTGTCCCTTTCTCCCCCACATTTGTTGTTTGAATCTGGGTTATTTAATCTGTGAGAGCGCTGCCATTAAACCTTTTTCATAACACCTGTACCGAGTTTCCGGAGTTGTTGTGTTATCCCCTCCTGCCCTCGAGGAGACGTAACACAAGTGGGGGCTCGTCCGGGATCTATTTTCCAGAGCTATAGACAACGCTGGTGCTTGGTACAATGTTACTGCCTTGTAATTAAGTATGGATTTTGACTTAGAAGATTTCATTCATGCTCCGAGACCTGAGAAGTTTGAGTTATGTCGTAAAGATGACTTATTGAGTATTGCGGCACACTTTGATATTCCAGTAAAGAAATATAGTGCAAAAAAGGAAATTAAGGGTATTATCTTACAACGTTTAGTTGAGTTGAAAATCTTGACTGGTTCAGAGGTATGTGATGGTAACGTTCTTTCTGCTGAGCAAGGTGTCGAACCTCTGAAGGAGGATGTTGGTGCTATAGCTACTCCCCCCAAAGTCCAGGTGGAGCCTAAGGTGCCTCCTACTCTACCTTGTTTCGATCCTCTGTCCCCAGACTTCAGTGGGTCAAACGGACATGCTAGACTTAAGGTGCATCTAGCTCGCCTTCGGCTGGAGGCACGTAACATAAATGTAACAAAAACATTCTGTTTAATAGTTTACAAAAATTCACTGTGATTGAAACAGAAAAAATGTGTTTTGGGGTTTACTATACATTTCTGTAGGGATTTTACATGGTTTATATGTCAAATTCACTGCAATTTTTTACAGTGCAGAATCTGTAAACACATCAGCCATGTCCATGTCAGGGCAGCGACTGCTGGAAACTCATTTTATAGATGAGCTTTAATCTGTTTCCTGTTGTTTTTGGCTTTTGTTCCTCTAGAGTGAGTGTGTGTGTGTGTGTGTGTGTGTGTGTGTGTGTGTGATCAACCATCTTCTATAAACCACATGCAAGTTATAACCAGCTGTTTATAACTTGCATAGTTCATATTGATATCCTGTTCATAGCCTGTATACTCACTACAGCCTGCACATACTTAGAGCTTATTCATGACATACCTTCATACCATGAACATTGTAACAGACCCATTTCTGTAATACATCTATATTGTGGCTAAAGCACTTTCTGGATGGATGCAAACTGCGTTTCATTGCCTTGTACTTGTGACGTGTGCAATGACAATAAAGTTGCACCACGAGAATAGAATAGAATTCAATGTGAAGGTTTGGCCAGCAGATGGCGCCATGGTCTTAAACTCCTTAGAGTGTTACTGTGGAGGTGAAGGGCTGGACTTTTAAATGGTCAGTCACACATTTTCAGGAAGAACGATGAAGTCCTGAAGGAAAACTCGATCATTACCACTCAGACCTTTTCTACTGTTAGCATCTCTGAATAACAAAAATGTTATTGTCCAACAAAACGAGCATTTTTCTAAAGATAAAAAAGAGTCAAATCAACCTGTGAACATCAGCCATTAAAAATCAGCTGATCAGTCACTTCCTGGTGGGCAGACTAAACCGACCCAGAGTCACAGCTCCCAACTTTGGAACAGCTTTCCTCAGCCCATCATTTACTTTATCTCATTCTCACGAAAGCCCCTCCCACGGTAAAAGAGAAAATAACAAACAATACAATTATTCAAAACACATGATCATCATGAAAAGGAAAAATAAAGACATGCATCTGTAAACACATCAGCCACGTCCATGTCAGGGCAGCGACTGCTGACAACTCATTTTATAGATGAGCTTTAATCTGTTTCCTGTTGTTTTTGGCTTTTGTTCCTCTAGTGTGTGTGTGTGTGTGTGTGTGTGTGTGTGTGTGTGTGTGTGTGTGTGCAGCAGTGAATGCACCGCTGTGTGGACAGGTACTCTGGTCTTAATGTGGAGTTTTATCAGACTGTGAAACACTTTGTGTTTTAAAACAGAAAATATTTGATCTGAATTTATTTTGAAAATCACCGTCACACAGCCGTCTCGTCGCTTTCACAGATTTTTCTGTGAACAGATGAGCAGCAGAAGTTTTCAGCATTTTACATTCAGATGTTTCACAAACTGTTGGATTGTCTGTCTGGGATTTCATAGCCAGTCATGTGACTGCTGTCCCGCCAATCAGCTTCACTGTATGTGAGACTCTTATTGTTTAGCATTAAACTTCATGTTGTCTCAGCCTTTATGATGTGTGTTACTGCATCAAATTCAAAATAAGAGCATAAAAATGAAGCAACTGAAAGTTCTGACAGGACAATAAAATATCAATAGACTTTATTGAATAGAGTTTACAATGAAGATGGATGCAGAGCCATGACTGTAGTTTACAGAATCAAACAGCAGCAGAGACATTTCTGAGACAGAAAAATGTATATTTAATATGATAATAGAGAGCATAAATGCGCGATTCACTGACATATATGGCATATCTACTGTTATATTGCTGGGTGCTCATTTGAACTATAAAGTATGAAGTCAAAAAGCTCAGACATCAGGCTGCTCTGAACACTCAGTTTCACCTTTTTCTCCTCTTGAACTTTCATATGTAGAGACAGGATATCATGAACATTTATATCTGAGACACAGAAGGTCCGCCCACCCGCTCACCTGCAAACTTTAGCTTCACCAATCAGAAGAAACAAAGAGGCATAAAACAGCTCATCAGACACTCTGATCTGAGCTTGGGATAAAGAAGGATGATTTCCAACTGTCAGTCATGCAAAGCTACGCTGTTACAGTCCAGCAGTCAGAGTACAGAGATGGAAATAAGTTGAATTACACAGCAGATCATCTGAGGAACATCAGCCAATAACGTTCAGACTAAACCGACCCACAGTCTTCCTTCTCACTGTAAGCGGCTGTCTCCTCCTCTCTGTGGAAAACCTTCCCATCAGGCTGCGTCCTCCACCTCAGCTTCACCTCCTCAGTGACTCCTTGCTCCACCAGCTTCTCCCTCACCTGAAACACAGTTTTCACACATTAACAGAAGCTCCTCATTAATCAGCCGTTGTTTCTGTAGTGAGCAGAAAACGTTGTTGGTGCTGTTTCTGGGGGAAATGAACTAAATGAACTGGCTGGGGATGAAACTGAAGTCTGGAATTAGGCCTCATTGCCTGTCATTGGTTCACGTCGTCTCCTCACAGTAATCTGAAATTAAGTGACTTCTTCAAGTTACCAGTTAAAAAGGTTAAATAATACAAATGGATGGGATTGCATTAAACGAGCCCCGTATCTCTGCAGCTGTGTGCTGTCACGTGTCCCTGAACCTGCACAGACTCACTGCTCTCTATCATTTCACAGTAGTTATAGCGGTCTGTTCCTTGTATCGGGGCCCGTGTGACCTCTGACCTGCTGCAGGATGGATTCTTGCACTGTGGGGTCGTTCAGGTCTGCAGATCCCGCCCTCAGCTGAACCTTCACTGACCTCGAGGCTGAAGGTTTGACATCTGCAGAGAAAGAAAAGGGCCATTCAATTCAATTCAATTTTATTTATACATCACTAAATCACAACAACAGTCGCCTCAAGGCGCTTTATACTGTGCGGTAGACCCTATAGTAATACATATAGAGAAAAAACCAAGCAATCAAATGACCCCCTATGAATAAGCACTTTGGCGACAGTCAGAAGGAAAAACTTTTTCCCTTTTAACAGGAAGAAACCTCCAGCAGAACTCAGAGCTCAGGGAGGGGCGCAAATGGAAGAACGCAGTCTTACATATTTGTTTAATATGTGCATTGAAGGACATGTCCTGGTCAAAAATGACTCCAAGGTTCCTCACAGTGTTACTGGAGGCCAAGGTAATGCCATCCAGAGTAAGAATCTGCTTAGATACCATATTTCTAAGCTTTTCAGGGCCGAGTACAATAACCTCAGTTTGATCTGAATTAAGAAGCAGAAAGTTAGCGGCCATCCAGGTCTTTATGTCTTTAAGACATTCCTGCAGTGTAACTCATTGGTGTGTGTTATCTGGCTTCATGCACAGATAGAGCTGGGTGTCATCTGCATAGCAGTGTAAATGTATGCTATGTCTTCTAATGATGCTGCCTAAGGGAAGCATGTATAATGTAAAAGTGCTATATAAATAAAATTGATTTGATACTTTACTTAGGCAATCAAATTAAGATAGATTTTATGTTGTTGGTTTTAAAGAACTGGATGGATATTTTAATGTATTTTTTATTTCTATTTTTCAAGAGTTGGAGAAGTGCCCTTTTTCATAACTTGGCCTACCCTTTTTAGTTTTGTTAATATTGGCAATAGTGAGAAGTACTATGGTTGGATTCAAATGTATTTAACATAGGGCATCTAATTAAGGTAAATGTCATGTTTTTAGTTGGTAGAATCTGATGAGCAATATTTTATTTTATTATTTTTTATTTTGTTTTTCAGTTTTCCTCCTGAGTGATTGCCACCTTAACGTGGTCAGGGGGTTTGTGTGCCTCAGTGACACTAAGATCTAGACCTGCAGAAGCTGAGCCTTCAGGGGGGACACCCAAGTTGGTCAGGTTTTAGGGTAGAGGTTTGACAAAGTGCAATCCAATTACATGACAAAAACAGTTATTCAGAGCACCCCACATTCGCCTCAGCTGCCACCATGTGCCCCCTTTACATTTCTGTCTGCCCCCTCATATATGCCTGTCTAGAACCAGCCCAGCACACCGCCCCCTCGGCCTGTGCTTCGAGTTTTCTGGTAGTTAGAATGACTCGGGGGTGTTGATTCATTTAAACTAACATAATCATCCTGCTGCAACCAGGTTTCTGTAAGGCAGAGTAAATCGATTTGTTGATCAATTATTAAGTCATGTACTAACAGAGACTTGGAGGAGAGAGACCTAATATTTAATAATCCACATTTCACTGTTTTACTCTTTGGTTCAGATGTGGATACTGTATTGTTCTTTCTTTGTAATTGTTTATGTTTAAGTTGTTTGTTTCTGGTTTTAGTTTGTTTTTTGTCTGTTTGGGAGCTGACACAGTCTCTATGGAGATGGGTTTTTGGGGGGGTAGCAGGAGGAGAGAAGCTGCAGAGAGGCGTGTAAGACTGCAACTCTGCTTCCTGGTCCCAACTCTGGATAGTCATATTTTGGGGGGTTTAATAAATTTGTCCATATTTCTAGAAATGAGAGCTGCTCCATCCAAAGTGGGATGGATGCCGTCTCTCCTAACAAGACCAGGTTTCCTCCAGAAGGTTTGCCAATTATCTATGAAGCCCACATCGTTTCTGGGACACCACTCAGACAGCCAGCAATTTAAGGAGAACATGCGGCTAAACATGTCACTCCTGGTCTGATTGGGGAGGGGACCAGAGAAAACTACAGAGTCCGACATTGTTTTGGCAAAGTTGCACACCGATTCAATATTGATTTTAGTGACCTCTGATTGGCGTAACCGGGTGTCATTACTGCCGACGTGAATTATGATCTTACTGAATTTACGTTTACCCTTAGCCAGCAGTTTTAAATTTCCTTCAATGTCGCCTGCTCTGGCCCCTGCCGGTGTCTCTAGCTTCACATGTCTGAGAACAGAATCACCAATTACCAGAGTTTGACCCCCGGCGGGTGTGTCGCCGAGTGGGGAAAAACGGTTAGACACATGAACGGGTTGGTGGTGTACCTGGGGCTTCTGTTTAGGACTATGCTTCCTCCTCACCGTGACCCAGCCGCCCTCTTTCCCCAGCTGCTTGGGGTCTGCCGGGGAACAGCTAGCGGGGCCTACGCTATCTTCGGCTGCACCAGCTACAGGGGCCTGGCTAGCTACGGGTGAATGAAGGGTGCGAAGCCGAGTCTCCAATTCAGTAATCCTGGCCTCCAGAGCTGCAAATATGCTACATTTGTTACAGATATCATTACTGCTAAAGGAGTAACTAAACATCTGACACAATGAGCAAGAAAGTGCAGGAGGGACAGGTGAAGTAGCCATGGTGCACGTGAAGATTATACTATGAAAACAGAAGTTATCTAAAGGTTTTTAATTAAATTGCTACGCAGATAAGCTACTCAACTACTACTTCCTGTTCCTGTGTTGAAACAGGAACAGGAAGTGATACTCTACCGCAGACAGAGCAAACACTAAATGACAGCGCCACCCAAAGCATCGGCAGTGCTGTGCCAAGAGTGTCCGGATGAGCCCAGGAGGACCAGACTGTGCAGAAACACAGAGGACAGACTCACCTCTGGAGCAGAGGAAGGGGCGTTGGTCATCACAGTTATGACTGTTGAAGGAGCCTGTTGATCCGACTATTGTGGCACAGTTTACGCTGTCATCAGGCTGCCCGGGCCCCCACGGCAGGTTGGAGGCTGTGCTCGAGTTTGACCACGTCCAGTATTTTCTGTACAGTCCAATCCAGGCTTGATGATAAAATAGTATCATAAAAGCGACCTGGCTGTTGTCCTGCATGTTGGTGATGGTGCTCAGGTCTGTGTACGTCTGTCTGCAGTGAGACTGAGCATCAGACCAGGTCATTGAGTTCTTCACCAGGATGTGTTTGTTAGTCGCAGCTGAAACAAAAGATCAGACGGATTCAAACCTGCAGCTAAAATGTTCAGTTTGTCAAACCCTGGTACCAAAGTCTGAAACACTCACCGTCATAGCAGACAAAGTGATCAGTAGCTGAGCACCATCTTGTGGACCATGATCCAGATCCAGTTATTATCACACACTCATTGGTCCCTGGCTGTCCCGGTGACCACATGTTAAACCAGGATGACTGAACTGGACCAGTTTGAGACCAGGTCCAGTCTTTGGAGAGTCCAATCCACGCCTCGGTGCTCCCCGCCCTTTTCTGGGCTTCCTGGATGAGAGCTGAGCTGTTAACGATGGCGAGGTCAATGTACTCATCTCTGCAGTATTGCTGAGCATCGTTCCAGGACTTCTGCAGGTCAACCAGGTGGAGCTGTCTGACTAACTGATCAGACTGAAGATGGCAGACCATCACGTAACCTGAGAGGACACGAGTCAGTCAGCGCGGTCACAGACTCACCTCAGCTCGACTATTTTAGTCATCAGGAGAATAAATTCTTTACATGCTACCACAACGCAAACTTTTTGTTGACATCTTTAAAGACGTGAATATATGTTAATATATGTGTCCTTCAAAGGATGTGTAACTCGTGTACTGGTTAAAAGCTGTTTTACGGTGCCTGTGGACACCTACACACTGGTTTCCTGCTCCAGGGCGAAACTCTCACATCAGCTTAAAAAGCTGCTTTAACAGTGCTAAGTTTGTTTTTCACTCTGGCCTTATTGCACATGTATTTGGACGATTTTTCCTCTTCAGTGTGCACAATGAAGGAAAACGACGTGTTAGTGGTCGAGGCTCAAAGCTGAACAACACGTGCACTAGGGCTGGGCCATATTATAGCGTTCACGGTAATACCGGTACAATGTTAGGCAACAATAAGAAAATGAAATATCATGATAAATATTTTTGGCCATATCGCCCTGCTCTAACGTGCACACGGACGTGGTAAAAGCAGTCAGGATCTTTTTCAGCGAGCTGACGGGTTTGCAGCGTTTCAGGCTTTCAGTCAGATTTCTACACAGAAAATAAAATCAAGACGTGTTTTTCTCAGCAGTGCACACAAACAGCCACGTTCATGCACTGACTCTTCCCTCCTTTCTTTCTTTACTCTTTTACTTCACTTTATACAAACTCTTACAAACTACCGACCATTAAACTGTCAATCAAACTTCTAACTGGACCCAAAGAAACCTTTAGAAGTTTAGTTGACATGACAAAGGTCTTTGGAGATTGTACGAGTGTTCCTGTGACTGCTTGAAGCTCGTTTACAGACACCTTTAAAATAATCCCTATGGAGCAGTTCACTTTGTGCTTTCTTTGATTTTCTGACATCAAAAGTTTTATTCAAACTGTAAATGAGGCGACTGAGATGAGTTCACAGACCTGAGAGCAGCAGCAGGATCAGTCCACACCTCTTCATGACTGAGAGCTGAAAAACTGTGAAGACGTCCTCATGAATCTCATCTGCAGCTGCTCGTTCATTATTAATCATAACACTTAAAGCAGCATCAACAAAGAGGCAGCTGTCTCTGTCATTCACTCCATTTCTATCTAATCTAATCATTCAAACAAAACTATCAAACATATTCAACATTTGAAACGTTCAACTTTAAAAATGTTGTCTTCCTTCAATTATCATCATTTTGTTTATTAGAATACCAGACAATGAATGTGTGAGATTATCAAATAAACCAAACATATGCAGAACATACCCGACACGATGAGACGTCTGTGCAGCTGTGACACAGTCAGAACTCTTCATCTGATATAAATGTCATCCTCGCTCCTCCTCCCACGTCCATCAGAGACTTTGTAAAAGTGGTTTTTTAGAAAGCAGCCCAGTGTTCATTACAGTGCATTTGATTAAAGATGCTCAGAGTCGTTTAACTGAAGATGACTTATTCAAAGTTATTACAGATGCAAACAGACTGACGTCTGCCCGACCACTTCAGTCTTATTTGAATAATGTTGTCATTATTAGAATTGGGAGAAAAGAGCGTTCAAGCTCGACTCCTCCAAACAAATCAGTGATGATGACGACACAACCCGACACATTTCACATGTCAGTTCCAATCATAGAGAACAAACAGTTTTTATTTTGTTCTTTGTTTGTTTGGCTTCAGCGTCTTTTTAATGATGTTACAGTTTTAGTGCATCTCCTCTAAAAGTGCAAAACGTGCTTTGAGAGTCTCACACAGCACCACTCCCAAAGATGGAGGCTCAGTCACAGACAAATAAAATGCACTGATTTTAAAGTCACCACTAAATTTCACTGAAAGAAGAAGCCAGACCTGCCCTGGATCATGAAAAAGGTGCAGTTTGAGCACTGTGGGTCCTTTTAGTCATCAGCTACAGGCTAAGCTGCTGGTTTGCTGACGCTGAACAAAGATCTGGTTTCCAGGAATTACTGAGTTCGATCCTTTATTTCTACTGGTCACGCTCAGTCAGGTTAAATGAGCGCAGCTAATGAGCTGCAGAGGTAGCAGAATCAAAATGCTTTATTAATACCAGAGGAAATAATGTGGTCACAGTTCCTCCAATACAATCAATAAATAAAATATAATATGCTACAAAGTTACAAAATATAATAAAGTAGCTCCGATATATAGCTTTATTGTAAATATCCCAGTTTGTTACACAAAATTTAATATAGATAGTTAAATTAAGGCGCCCCTCAACAGATTTGGCATGAAAAGAAGGGAAGTAACATGGGGAGTCCACCTTAACTTTATTCACTGTAGTGTCTCAGTGCTCGTGATGCAGGGGCAGTGTAAACGGAGGATGGATGGAGGGGGGTGGGTGCTCCACCTTGGATATGACGATGATGATTACACTCCTGCTCACTCAGTGGAATTTTTCTGCTGCTGGGCCCAAACTCATCCTTTCCTTTTACTGAGCTCACAGGTGAAACAGGCTCTTCCTCGCTCCACGCTTCTGTGTAAATGCATGTAGCCCCGCCCCTTCCAAGGTCACATGATGTTGCTCACTTCCTGAGTGAAAATACAAGATTTTTTACACTTGGCAAGTAATTTGGAGGCAGAATAAGGAAGCCGTATAAGTATTTAATCTTGTCTGTAGACTGTATACTACAAAGTTCAACACAGCCAGACTTTCTTTGAGTCAGCTGCCTCAACAAAGTCTTAAAGAGATAATAAAGACAGCGGTTATCAACTTTCTCTGTTGAGATGGGCTTTTTAACCCTGTGAGGTCATCATCACTGATGACCCTGAACCTAACTGTCCCAAACCCTGTGTTGTGGTTAGTGTCAGACGCAGAGTCAGTATAATAAAGATAGCCATGGACGACTTTCAGGACATGCTTACTAATCTACAGCCTAATAAATCAAATGAATATTTCCAGAAACTGATCACAGGTGACCCCTCACATCCTGCCCACCAATTCTTTGACCCGCTGCCCTCTGGTCAGCACCCCAGCTCAATCAGGTCCCACACACCTCCCCCCACACCCCACCCTGACCACCCACCCACAAATCAGAGCCATGGTCTGGGTAACCCTCATCACTCAGGACGCTCACACACAGACTCAGTTTTGGGAAGGAAAAACTCCCTTTTAACAGGAAGAAACCTCCGGCAGAACCAGGCTCAGGGAGGGGCGGGGCCATCTGCTGTGATTGGTTGGGGTGAGAGAAGGAAGACAGGATAAAGACATGCTGTGGAAGAGAGACAGAGGTTAATAACAGATATGATTCAGTGCAGAGAGGTCTGTTAACACATAGTGAGTGAGAAAGGTGACTGGAAAGGAAAAACTCAATGCATCATGGGAATCCCCGGCAGCCTACGTCTATTGCAGCATAACTAAGGGAGGATTCAGGGTCACCTGGTCCAGCCCTAACTATATGCTTTAGCAAAAAGGAAAGTTTGAAGCCTAATCTTGAAAGTAGAGACAGTGTCTGTCTCCTGAATCCAAACTGGAAGCTGGTTCCACAGAAGAGGGGCCTGAAAACTGAAGGCTCTGCCTCCCATTCTACTTTTAAATACTCTAGGAACAACAAGTAGGCCTGCAGAGGTACGAGAATTCATGAACACATAACTCCAATTTTAGCCAAATTACATTGGCTCCCTGTTAAATATCGTATAGATTTTAAAATTCTTTTGTTCACTTTTAATATTTTGAATAATTTAGCGCCCAGTTATCTTTCTGATTTACTCCATTCATACAATCCCAACAGGGCACTTAGATCATCCAACCATAGGCTCCTAGCACAACCTAGGACTCGAATGAAGTCGAGAGGCGACCGGGCCTTTGCATCCGTGGCACCCAGACTCTGGAATAACCTCCCCGTTCATATTCGCACTGCCGAGTCTATCCAGTCTTTTAAATTACGTCTTAAAACTTATTTTTTTACTTTGGCTTTTGATTCTGTCTAGTTGGCTGTTTTAGCTTGTTGCGTTGTTACCTATTGTTTGTTGTCCTCTTCTATTGTTTGTTTTAACTGTCTCGTGTTTTTATTGACTGTGAAGCACTATGGTCAACACTGTTGTTTTTAATATGTGCTATATAAATAAATTTTGATTTGATTTGATTTGATTTGATTTGCAGAGCGAGAGCGAAGTGCTCTAATAGGGTGATATGGTACTACAAGGTCATTAAGATAAGATGGGGCCTGATTATTTAAGACCTTGTATGTGAGGAGCAGGATTTTGAATTCTGGATTTAACAGGAAGCCAAAACAGGAGAAATCTGCTCTCTTTCTAGTCCCTGTCAGGACTCTTGCTGCAGCATTTTGGATCAGCTGAAGGCTTTTCAGGGAGTTTTTTGGACTTCCTTGAACCATGCCACCCTCTTCCCAGGAGGAAGGGCAACAAACTGGCTATTATATTAAGATTTGTAAATTGAAAGCACAAGAACACGCTGCTGAAACAAGGAAGAAAATTAAAAGGATCTAATGTCTT
Organism: Aulonocara sp. 'chitande type north' Nkhata Bay; assembly: GCF_057382095.1. Classification (NCBI taxonomy): domain Eukaryota; kingdom Metazoa; phylum Chordata; class Actinopteri; order Cichliformes; family Cichlidae; genus Aulonocara; species Aulonocara sp. 'chitande type north' Nkhata Bay. The sequence continues at coordinate 40,236,901 of NC_141354.1, read as the reverse complement.
TATCAATGAACATCTAACCAAACACAATGCTGAAATAGCCACAAAAGCACGACACCTTAAGAAGCTGGGAACATTTCAAAGCACTTGGACGACAAACTGTAAAATATTCATTAAACTAAACGGATCACCAGAGGAAGCCAAAGTTCTGACCATTAAAAACATGGCGGAGGAGGAGTTGGCCGTCCGACTGCGGTCTGGAGTGTGGGGCCTCCCTGCTGCTGCGGAGTCGGGGCGGTCTGCCTCTCCCCACCGCAGGGAAAAGGGAAACACCACCTGGGTCTGGGTGCAGTTCCCCCCTCCAGGGGCAAGGGTACCTAGACCCGGTTCGTAGAGTACGCTTGGGGAGTGTGATCGTGTGTACAGCGTCTCTTTATGTCTGTCTCCACGTTGGTTGAGTGTGGAGTGAGTGCACATGAGAGTATGAGGGTGGGAATGGATGTTTGTGTCTGTGTGTGCCTGTATGTCTGTGTCTATATGTCAGGTTGGGTATCAGACGCCACCTCTCTGGGGACATCTCAGGCCCTCCAAGGTTTGGAGGCCTATCTCCACCCACCACCACTTCCCCTGCCAGTGGCGGACTCCCTCAGGTGTCGGTGCGTTGGTGGTTCTTTGTGTCTGGGGGTGGGCGTCCGGGTACACACCGGCTCTCTCCTGGTGGCCGCTTATCGGGGCCTGGAGCCTGGGGCTCGCTCGGGCCACTTCGGAGGTGGGGTGCCCCCGGCCTCTCGGCCTGGGGCTCGGTCACTCAGGCGCAGCTGGCTGCCGGCGGAGCTCACGGGCGCGTCACTGCAACCCCCCCTGGCTTCTGCTCCGCGGCTGCTGAGTGAGCCCTCATCTGGGACTCTCCTCAGCTCTTTCCGGGACAGTGGCGTGGCTGCCCCTCTGTTGGTCTTCCTTGGTCTCTTGTGTTCTGGGGGCCTCTGGATGTCTGGAGTTTTGATCTCCTCCATACCTGCTTCACACCCTGGAGGACGGGGCTGTGGCCCCCCCACACCCTCTAGCAGATCATTACATGAAGGAACCTTTTAAAAAAAACAAGCGCGTCCATGCTCACAGGTGTACACACGGGTGATCACACCCACAAACTACACCCTTTTTGGCTCCTACCTCAAAGCACACTGTGTTCTGTTGATCTTATGTGCTGCACAATAATGTTTAACATTTAGTATTTACTGTCATATTCCCATATATCATTGTGATGTTGTTTATTCTATTACTCTTGTTCTCTTCTGCTTGCTTTCTTTTTTCTTTCTCAACAGGTGAAATTAAAAAAGTATCTACTGTTATCTACTGTTAGCTACTTTATTGTGATGGTGTTGTTTTTATTATGTTGCTCTTTGTTGTTTGTTTTCTCTTCTGGTTTTTTTCTCCATACAGGTGATCCAGGTGTTTTGTTTGCTTTTCTGTTTTTTTCTTCCCCCCTTCTCACCGTCTCTTCTCCCCTCCTCTGTTTTTCTTTCTCTCCCTCTCTTTCTTTCATTCTTTCCCCCTGTCCTATCCCCCAGTCATGTCTGTCCCGTTTGTAGCAACTGAAAATAAAATAAATTCATAATTATAATAAAGGTCAATCAAATGGACCAATATGGCAAGGCCATGATGATCCACCTGGTAAAGTAAATCCGCTTGGCATCTTTCTTGGCCTTCAGACAACAATTCTGATGGCTAAAGATCTGGGACAGGCAAAAAAAACATGGCAGATCTCGAAAAATATCAGTGAGCAACACGATCTGGATGACAAACAAGGTAACAGACAACCACACACTCACTTATGACACACACTGGAAGGAAGAACTCAGATACATCTGGAAGAAACAGCTGCATCAGTCAGACAGTTGCAGAATATGATCAAATGGAACTGAAAACATTTAACTTTATGGATCACAATACACAGACCCAGACAACAACTTCTTCTCATCTATCAATAACAGCTGCTGTTACTATACAAATGAAGACTACAATCAGAGGATTCAAACTGAGAATAAACGATCAATTATCCACTTTAACTGTAGAAGTCTCTATGCTAATTTTAATCATATCAAAGAATATCTTAACCAGTTTTCACATCCATTTAGTGTCATTGCCTTATCAGAAACTTGGATCAATATGGAAAAAGGAACAGACTTTGAACTGGAGGGTTATGAATTCACATTTATAACCAGGCGAAACAAAGGAGGAGGAGGAGTGGCCTTGTATGTGGACAAATCTTGAAATTCAATGTGGTGGATAAGATGACGATGGTGATCGATAATGTACTGGAATGTACTACAGTTGAAATTTGTAAACAAAAAACAAAAAAACAAACAAGATATGATACAAACCACTGCAGTGCAGTACCTGTAATACCTACAGCTGCTCTAATCGCTCTAATAGGATATTATGGTCGACAGTATCGAACGCTGCACTGAGGTCTAGCAGGACAAGCACAGAGATGAGTCCACTGTCAGAGGCCATAAGAAGATCATTTGTAACCTTCACTAAAGCTGTTTCTGTGCTGTGATGAGCTCTGAAACCTGACTGAAACAAAAGATGCCAACGTGATGATTACTACAGAGAATTGTAACAATCAAGAAGCAGGAAAAAAATAAATTCTTAATATTAAATATTTGTAATATAAAAACTGCCAAATCAGTACAATTAGAAGTTAGATGTAAAACGTGTCTTCAGTCGGTCAGCACAGATCATTTTAGATGAAGAGTTGAATCTGAACACTCTTTTATCAGAGTTATAATATAATTACAGCTTTACTCAAATAACCACAAAGTGGTGAGGCAGAGAGACTGTGCTGTATCCATGCAAACACGCGAAATGCTTCTGCTTTAGATTCAAATGAAGATGCCAAGATTTCCGTCTGTACTGACAAATGATGATAAGATTCAAAAGCTTTTAATACAACTTCATTTTAATGGAGTAAAACTGAAGAGAGAAGTAAAATAAATCAACTGACCCAACGTCCTGCTCACAGTTTCTATCTTCCATCTCTTTGATTTAACAGCTTCACACTTCAGTCACAGCCTGTTCTGATCGGCGAGTCGTTTGCATCTGAAATGAGTGTGAATAAGTCAACTTCAGATTTATATGCCTGTTTTTGCATTCAGAAACGACTCCATAAATCTTTTAACCAAATAGACTTTAATGAACACTTCTATATGTCTAAGAACATGTGCCGGGTTTTTACATAGTTATTGATGACTTTCTGAGAGAGGAGGAAGAGGAGGGAGGGACAGATGTATATTTAGAGAGACAGTCTGGGTGTCTCGTGGACAAACACGCTGACCCCATCTCCTCACTGCAGGTACGTTCTGAGATTCTCTTTTGTCTCATATTCATGTGAAGTGATGAGTAATAATTCATGTTGATGGAAGAATCATTCAGTCTGTAATATCTGTACATTGGCTTCATTGGGCCACATTGGTGCATTGGTTCTTCAAGTCTGGTTTGAGTGATTTAACAGGAATTTAACACTGTTTCAAGTTCATGACAGAGCTGGTGCTGTCAGCCGGTGGGATAGGTCAGTGTCACTGTGGAACTGTAGACTAGAAGGTCCCATCTATCATTAATCGTCCCAATTTGGAGAACAAACAGGAGTAATGCCAGGGTTGATTTAAGGCCTGTGATTATCCTCCTTCCTGTATCACAGGAATGTGATGCTAAACACATGAAAATAATGTCTTCAGACTCCCACAAAGGAACACGCTGACAGTTTACAGTGAGAAATAACTCAGTAACAATAAAGAAGTGTCCCTCTATGCTGATGACGTTTTGTGTCCATGATGAAATGGTTGCAGAAGAAGTGCTTACAGTCTCCGAGCTGTCCGTCATGAAGTGTGGTGAAGCGCTCCTCCTGCTGCTCTCAGGTCAGCAAACATGTCTCACTCTCACACATTTAGTTACAAGGATATGTGGCGACCTGTCGGCCTCAAACCACAATAAACTGAAACTGTGTGCTACGAGGTGAGAGTGTGATTATCAAGCTTAAAGTCAGTTTCTTGTTTTCATCTTTTCACCTGCTAGATCACCATAGCAACTGATGATAAACACATAACTTGGTCTGGAGCAGGTTATGTGTGGCGTCTGTGTAAAGTGCCACGTTTTACTGATTCTTTTATTTACAGCCTGATTTCAGTGTATCTCACCAACATGACTGAATGAAGCTGTGACGTTATGCCATCACAAACAGCTGGTGTTGTATTGCCACTGGAATTTATATAGATTCAGTTAGTGATGCAGAAATTGCATAAATGTTTTGAGGTTTACTCTGTTGCTGGAACTGCAGCTAATGTTCAGTTCAGTTTTATTTATACAGCACCACATCACAGCAACAGTTGGTTAAAGACTCTACAGTAACACAGAGAAACCCCAATAATCAGATGATCCCTGTGAGCAAGCGCTTTGGTGACAGTGGGAAGAAAAAACTCCCTCCAGTATAACCAGGAAGGTATACTGGAGCTAATTTTACTTTGATCTGGAGAAATTTTATTTTCACGACTTCTTTATTCGACTGCAGAAGAGTGGAATACCTGAACAGACATAAAATAATTAATTGCCAAAAATATCAAACTTTGTGTGGTTGATCGCCTGTGGACCACTTTGGTTTTTCAGATGTTAATAAATCAAAACGATTCACAGTTATCAGTGGAGACGAGCAGAGTTTGTTGAGTCAAAGCGATAAACGGAAGTTTTCCTGGCACAGAATAATCGGTGACGTTTTGGGTGGCGTGTGTTTTTGCAGTCAGGGCTGTCTCTTGTGTCGTCTCTCAGGTTATGTGGTCGTTTGCCAGTTTCAGTCTGGTCAGTGCGACAGACAGTTCCACTTCGTCACTCAGTCAAAGACCTGGACCGAAGCTCAGCTTTACTGCAGAGAGAAGTACACCGATCTCGCCACCTTCACCAGCAAAGACGAAACTATGGCGGCTCAACGGCTGGTGGGGAGTCAAAAATTCTGGATCGGACTCTTCAGGGTCTGGAAGTGGTCTTATACTGGAACAGGTAAATCAACCTTCACAAACTGGGGCACAGGCGAGCCTGGTGTGGGGAAGTGTGTGACGGTATCTGCATTGGGATTCTGGTCGACCAGAGACTGTTCAGAAGAGAAGCACTTCATCTGTTACAGCGGTGAGTGGCATCGGCACCTAAAAGCACCACGACGAAGGAACAATAGTCTCTCAGATAGATAGATATATTTATATATTTATATTATTATGTACAACTAAAACACATTTAGTCGAAGAAAAGATATCATGATCAGCATTTCTTAAAAATATCAGTTTGTAGTTTAAAAAAGGCGAATGTTGTTGGTGAACATTTCCAGCCTGTGCTCTGACTCTGTCTGCTCGTTTCTCTTCCAGGTGATGCTGGCCGTTACATCCTGGTGCAGGACTCGAGGAGCTTTCATGGCGCTCGGTCCTACTGCAGGGAGAGGTACACAGACCTGAGCACCGTCAACAGTGTGGTGAACAACACGGAGATCGTGACTCTGCTGGCGTCAGACATGTATGATAGTTATTCAGTGAATGGAAATAGATGGCTGATTCCCTCTTTGTCACTTGCCTGGATTGGTTTGAGCAACAGCTGGGAGTGGTCCGATGGCAGCGACGTCCAGCTCCTGCCTCTGACTTTGCAATCAGGAGATGGGGACTGTGTGATGGTGGACCAATCATCATCATCGTTGCTTTTCCAGCCATGCGATAATACCCACCCCTTCCTCTGCTACCAGGGTGAGTCTGTGCTCACTGTTACTGCAGAGCCTGATCCTCCAGGTCTGATGGGCTTGTTGTTTCTCTGCAGATGTCCAAACTCCAGTGTTGCAGCGCAGGGTGAAGGTTCAGCTGAGAGCGGGCTCTGCAGACCTGAACGACCCCGCAGTGCAAGAGTCCATCCTGCAGCAGGTCAGAGGACACACGACACCCTGTTCCTGCTGCAGAGCTGCAGCAGAGCCCCACCAAACTGCAGCCTCTTGCATCTTTAAACTAAAAAACCAGAGGATCATTTGGTGGCATTTTCCTCTTGTCTGCATGTCCTCAGTCAGCAAGAAAGAAAATAGTCAATGACAACAGTGTTGTCATGAATTCAAGAATTTAAGAATGAAAGTTCAGTGATCCTGGTATTTTCAGACTCCTCGGTGATTGTGCTGGTTATAAATCAGTCACTGTGTCTTCATCAGGTTTCAAACACTTGTTGATTTTACACACTGTCATAATGTGTGCAAACTGTGTTTCAGGTGAGGGAGAAGCTGGCGGAGCAAGGAGTCACTGAGGAGGTGAAGCTGAGGTGGAGGACGCAGCCTGATGGGAAGGTTTTCCACAGAGAGGAGGAGACAGCCGCTTACTGTGAGAAGGAAGACTGTGGGTCGGTTTAGTCTGCACACCAGGAAGTGACATCATCTGTGTATTCATTATTACTGGCTGATGTTTTAATGATAAATCGATTACGTCTTTTAATCTTTAGAAGTTATCTGACTGACAAATATCAGTAGCTAGCTCCTAAATTATTGTGTATATTAGGGTTAGTAATCGAGTATATGTATGTGTAATGTTTGAAAAGTAATTACTCTGTAGATTAGTGTTGCTGGACCTCTAATCACGACTCTCCTGAGCAGGGTGACGCTCTGCTTTGAGGGTCCTGCTGTGGTGTCAGGAAACAGGTGCAAATGATTTTCTTTTTAATAACTATGATTTTTCTTCTTCAGCTGTTTTTCTCAATGCATGAAATTTGTAATTTTCATCTTATTTTATGAACTAAATAAAAGAGCAACTTTACACGCCTCTACTTTTTCACAACTTACGGGTTATGATGGCAAACAGGGCGCCAATAAAACTAATTTGAATACATTTCATGATTTTGATTATTCTACTTTGATTCTTCAGTTAAATCAGAGCTCAGATTGTCAGACACACCTTAAAAGCCTGTGGTGCACAGCCTCTTAAAATAAATCAGTCAAATTTAAAATCAAACTGTTAAGTCAAATTGTTGAATGTTGTCATTGTGTTTCTTAAATTTGTAAAGTCTTAGTTTAAGCAGCAGGATCAAGACATTCCTTTGATCCTGACCACCTCAGCCTCTCTGTGCTGGGGGAGGTTTTATTGCAGATACATCCTGTCTGACAGATCTGCTTCTTGTGTTGTAAGCTTCCTGCTTTTATGACCCTTTTGGTGAGCAGGAGGTCACACAAACACACCCCCATCACACACATAGACACACATAGACACACACACACAGTGCCTTGTCTTAGAACCATTGGGGGGTTTTATGGTGGGAGGTGTTGTGTTGTATTGTGTAAACTGTAATAAATGCGACGCAGCTCTGACTCTCTGTCGGTCTGACTGCTGAACAGAAACCTGTCCCCGCTTCAATAAATGATGAATTTATTTAACTTAAAGAGGAGCTGTATATGAGTTGGCAATAAAATGTTGGGGAGACTGAAGAATGTTCAAAATGTTTAAAATGAACTCATCTGAAGCTTGGACTCAACAAAGGTCCATATGTCATCATTCAGCAAGAAGATAAGAGAAAATGCCTCATGGATGTATCCAGTTTCACTCAGTTATTAACAGTTAAGTTTGAACTAAACAACCTAAAGCTGCACTTTCTCCATCAAATTCCAGTCAGATCAGGAAAACAGTTATACTTTATATGATGTATTTAAACCAGTTTGTTAATGATTTGTTGCCCCCTCACATATAACTGAGTAATATGTTTACATGGAGCCTCTGTGGCTCTGGTCTTTTCTTGTGTGGACACCGGCTACATACAGAAACACAGTGAGGACTTGTGTACGATCACCTCTTTACTCGAACCCTCGGATAACCAAAAAAGGGAAATCTGTTACTGTTGCTAAATATCTTTTTTAATCATGCATTAAGCTGATAGCACGAGAATTACAGCTTTAATGGGTTCGATTTTTCTGAAAGAGATAAAAAAAATACAGTTAGTTGATAATAAGCAGCAACCATGAGTCCAAATGTTCATGGAAAAAGCACAGAAACACAGCTTTGTCGTATTTAAAGTATACCCAAACCTAAAAACAGATGATGATTGCACAGTATTTGAACAGTTTATTCCCAGAAATAAATCCAGAGGTTCCTTTGTTGGAAGAGACGGGAGCAGAGCAGACCTGGAGTTTAATCACAGAGTCGGGAGAGCAATGAGACCAGTGAGGGTTAGCGGTCCATACAGAACTGGTGTTTGGTGTCAGTGGATGAAGACCAGTGACTCCCAATCATCAACGCGAGTTTAACACGAGTACATAGTTTATCGTGTTCTCTGTTACCTCTCATAGACAGACTGATTATTCATGTTCTGCACTCTGTCCAGAGCTCTAACATTTTGTTTGACTGTAACATTATTTTAAATCCAGACAAACACTGAATCTTTACAGCTTGTAACCTAAAATAAAAAATCAGGGAATAAATCATTGATCCCGTCCTAGTGTGCAGACTAAACCATCACAGTGCTCGCTCTCACAGACGGAGTGATGAAGGGCCGTGTGGAGATACAGAAATTCTTTTATTGCTGCCATATAATCTGCATCATTGTAACTGCATTAATAACATTCTTTACAGCATTATTCCATCTAATAATATTTCCCACAGTATTGATACTGCATTACAGCTGTTTATTGAAGATGTCCATTTGAGGATCCTTCCATTATGTTAACTTTTATTACAGGTACGGTTAGAAGTATTTTATACACATTGCCTATCTGTGCTTATTTT